>NW_016107320.1:958034-964931 GCF_001604975.1 Cebus imitator | reverse complement strand
TTACAGCTATGCGCCAACATGCCCAGCTATTTTTTGTATTTTTGGTACAGATAGAGTTTCGCCATGTTGGTCAGATTGGCCTTGAACTACTGACCTCAGGTGATCCACCCACCTCAGTCACAAGTCACTTTTTGATGCTCATATATTATCATCATGTATTTAAAATGAAAACTAATGACAAACACTTCCCAGGACTATCATCTCTAAAAGGTACATGGCATGTAAGAATTACATACACCTCTCAAGGGCTTCCTATATGTCCAAGCTTCATAAATGTTAGGTTAATTGCACTAAGTTCTTCTAATATATCACTGTGCTGAGGACTTTACATATATTTAGTACCCACAACAACTTTTTGAGATAGTACTAATTATCTTCATCTTAGAGTTGAAGAATTTGAATTTATAGTGGAAGAGTTCACAGCCAAGTTTGACAGATGTCATGCCCACACTTTTAACTATTATATTATACTATCTTCAAATTATTTAGCTAGTGAGGCAATACAGTGGCATGAATTGGCAAGAAAACAAATAGTTTCATCCTGACTTCTATCCTTTAGGTTGTAATAAATTGTACCAAAATCTTTAAATGTCAGAGCAAGAATTTTGGCCCTTGTATTCCTCATGCTTATTTACTGTGACACCATAAGGACTCCCATGAAAAATATGACTCTGCTTTTTAAAATACAGCCCCAGAAATTCATTGGAATGTATTTGTGTGTTTCTTTGTCTGAAAAAATATATAATGGAAACTTACAAAATAGATTTTTATAAAAAGGTAAAAAGGAGCAGGAGATGTCTGTTACATGATTCAACCTTCATCAATGATCATGAAGGAATGATTTATAAATAAGATATGTGAACAAATTAAATGGTTATACATTAAAGTAGTGCATGTTGAACACCAGAAATAAAATAAATTATAATATCCATTTTATTGAGCAATTATGATGCGGCTGGTGTTATATGGTGTTACAATCCTGACATGTTTTATTTAATGCATTTCTTGTAACAGCTTATGTGGTAGTGTTATTTTCCCTATTTTACCCATAATTTAATAGAGGCTAAGGTAGATTAAATGATTTTCTGAGTTCAGGAAATATATATATTTATAATCATATGTATATTTATATTCTCATATATATAGATGTTGATAAGCTTCCAATACAATAATTAAGTTGACTAATTTTTATCCAAATTTCATCCAATAAATTCTAATAAATTGGCTCATTAAATGAATTAATCTTGTATTCATGTTAAGTAATATTCAATTTTCCAATAAACCCTCATCCTATAAAACTGAGATTATATTTATAATTACAAAATAAGCAAGATAAACCTAGCCTGATTTATTATTTTTATTTGATTTACTTTTTCACTGAACTGGTGATGTTCAGACCAAAATGATCCACACTATATCAGGTTAGAATGGCCACCAGTGTTCCCTGCTCTGTTTCCCAGGAAGATGAAGTCATTCTTTGAATATCAAATGAAAATACTCCCAAACTCATCACCCCAGGTTGTAGAACGAGTATTCAACTGATGTGTGTGGGGATGCATGTACATGCATGTGTCTAGCTTTTGGTCAAAGCACATCATGTAATATAATAAATCTAGGATTCCTGTTAGCAGAGAACTATCAACATGCAAGTATTTCATTTGGAATTCGGTCTTATGTTACTGCAGTATCAAATATTTGTTGATTTTGTTGATAATAATGGTCTATTGTGAGATGTTTTTCAAAAGTAATGCCGAAGTTCAAATAATTTAATAGATTGGCTAATTACCTCTGGTTAGGAGAATTGTTACAAATAGCAAAGAAATATACACATACAAAATAACTCAAATGTATTAAGGGTTTTTTTTTTTTTTTTAATCAGTCAAGATTCAGAATGAGTAAAACTAAGATTTTTACTTTGTCTGAAGTCTATGATCCTGCCTCCAACGGAAGAGAGAATTTTTTAAATATTAACCAAACACATTTTTACCCTTGAAATCTCAACATCAGTAACACTATTTAAGCCCAGAATGGGCAGCTGAAAGAATATTATGTACAAAAAATAAAAGATACACATTGCATTGTTGAATCAATCAAGTTGTGAAATTTAAACATAATAAATGATATTATCAAAGTTTATCACTCAAACTCTGTTAGAAAGGAGATTGAAACAACAAACAGGTAGAAACACCATATAAAGGTAGGGCACTTTAAGATTATTTCTTAGTCGCAATAGTCCAAATTAATAATCGAAGTGTCTATTTAAGTAAATTGTTATACATGAAGCCTTTTGAATTAAGGTTAAAGGAGAACATATCACATCTATGGGGAAGAAACATAAGCAGATACACACAAGATAAGCTAAAAGGATCACTTTCTTGTTACTTGTCCTCTGACTTAGGACCCAAGTAGAATTTTAAAAGTAATTTTTAATATTGGGATGGCATCTAAAGGTTTTTTGACATTAAAATTTCATAGAAATATTTTTAACAGTGGTAGAATACAAAAGAAATCATTTAAAATGTAGTAAAGTAGGACAATTGAATAATTTTTACTTTGCAAGAGCATAGAAAGGGACAATTTTTCTCCTATTTCTGCTTTAATAGATAGAAAATCTAAGAGCTTTCTAAGGAAGGAAGGAAAGTGCTGTCTTTATGTTTCATTTTCATTATCATGGAAGATCTCAGGCATCAATTTTCTTACATAGGAGAATAATTCTAAACATGTAGGTTTTAAGAATCATATGGTGTTGTTTAAAAAAGACTTTAAAACACATTAAACATGAAAGAAAATGGGCAGTTCAGAGACATTAGGATACAACATGAATAAAAGCTGATGGGATATAAACTAGAATATTTGAAGCACTCTGAAAGATGACCTCTTTGGGTACGCACATCTAATCAAGTTGGCCCCATTTATTTAAATCTAAAAAAATTACTTCCGTACAAAGCAAAATCGTTTGGGGAAATGCATATTACTGTGTCTATTCAGGTTTATGATTTGGTAACTGAATTCTCCTTTTATCTTTCACTCCCTTTTGTATGAATAGAACAGATTGTGTCTAATTGGAAACGGCAGTCAGAAAGCAATCAGGCTGACATGGTTAATAACAAGCATTTCTATTGAAGCATTGTTATGAACCAAATTAAAATTACATTTCTTTGCTAAATATGAAATCTGCTGTTTCAATCATATGTACAACTCTTTAAATTGGATGTAAAAGTAAGAAAAATCACAGATTTCAAGATATCTTTCTCAGGTGTTAGCCTATTTTTCAGTATATGCATTTTCAATTTATTATTCCTAATATATTTTTATATCTTTTTTAAAACAGGAATGTAGTTTGCAATCATATAAGTGTTAAAGACAGACACAGTTTCTCTCTCTGGGCAATTTAATGAAATCAGCAGATGATGTATATTCTCTAGAAGAAAGGTTGGAGTCAGTAACTTCTTAATGCAGCCACTACACACTTAGAATTGAATCAATGGTAGGATCCATGGGGGAAAATATAATCTAGTCCATTCACTAGGAGGATCTAGAGTATTTATATTATGTGACATCTCATCTACCTTCAGGTCAAAAAACACAGCCAATTATTTAATAGATACTGAACATAACGTTAATAATGCCTTCATGAAGGCCATGAAAAAGATGATAACTTAATGGATATAAAATGTACAACATTTACACATCACATGTATTAATATCCGGAATATTGAATTTTTTCCCACTGATTGAAGTCATTCAATGCATGAGTTTGCCGGACAAAGGAGGCTGGATTTAAGATGGGCTAAGCATTTTAAATCTTAGAGGATTTGAGGACATAATGGAACTATTGTCAACTTTGTTGCTACAAAGAAAAAAGTGACAGTGAAGAGAGAATTCAAACACAAAGGAGGTCAAAGATGAGAGAACTCTTTAGCAACAGAGCCAAAATACTGGGGTGGGGGGAGGGAAAGATAAAAAAACAACATACCCTTCCTCTGGACTTTACAGCTCTTTGCATCATTAAATCTCCTTTACTATTTAAACTGGTTTTTATGGGGTTTTCTTATATTCACAGCTGAAAATTTCCTGTGTTAATCATTAAAATGCATTTATCAAGTGTTATTTTCACTAGCTATTTATTATGTTTATAAATGCAACATATTTATAAGGGATGTTGGTGGGATAACATCCTCTAAGCTGCTTAATCACATTTCTTTGTAAAGCCAGCCCTAGCTCTAACAAAAAAGTTTATAGTTCAAAAATATCCTTTTATTTTGCTCAGTTAAATTCATTCCATTCCATTATTCTCTTTTTCTTTAAATCAAAATTATACCATCTCAGTCTATTGTGATAATTGTTTCATTCATTATCTAACCCAATTGGCCTATAAACTCTGTGACAGTAGGAACTCTCTCTTGTATATCACCATATTGCCGGCAGCTAAAGCACTCCCTTGGTCTATGGGAGACACTTGAAAAATATCTGTGAAATGAATGAACTAGCAAAATGCATCATATCTCTAGAAAATGTGGAGAAAGGCAGAATGAATTCTAGAAATTGTATGGGAGTTTGGAAAGA
The DNA here is from genome assembly GCF_001604975.1 of Cebus imitator. NCBI lineage: Eukaryota > Metazoa > Chordata > Mammalia > Primates > Cebidae > Cebus > Cebus imitator. Next base: position 960,365 of record NW_016107320.1, on the reverse strand, counting down.
AAGCAAAAGAAAACATTATCATAAAGGTGATAGATTAGCTGAGCCACAAAATGATTTAAATTATACCAGGGAGATGATGGTTTAGATCTTGTGGGAAGATATTTTATGCCAAAGAATAATAAAACACATACACACACACACACACAAACACACAGAATCATCAAAGCACAATCTGTGTTTGAGATAAATGATAGTCTGGGTCAACTATGTAGGAAATAAGTCTGAAATAGCAGAATAGTATTATAATTTCCTGTAATAGATACATCTCTCAGCAATTGGTCTGTTTTCATTCTGTGGAAATTCTCCATTGTGTGATTCGACAGTTTCCAACCACATCAGTCTTGGACGCAAATTGTGGGCTACTCTCATGTCCATCTCTCTAGTAATGGATTCCATCCTTAGCCTGATACTTGGCCTGTTTCTTCCTTACCTTTCTTTTATCTCTTCATCTTAAAGTGCTAAATTAACTCCTATTCCTCTAAAATTTTAGATTTACAAATTTCTTTACTATCAAGTAATATACTTCAGGGAATCCAGGTCCATCCTCCCTGCCTCACAGGTTCAAACTTATATGTTAAATAATACACTTATGTGAGGATGCATACTTTCATACAAATGTCTTGTCTCTGGCCAGGTTTTATTAACAACAAAATAAAAACAATGAGGCTTACTGTGTATTATCTGTAAGAGATGTGTTGCTATAGCATTCGAGCAGAAAACTTTTCAAATATGCATAAGCAACATACATTGTTGACATTTTCTCACTTACAAGGGGTCTCAAGGCCTTCCTTTGTGCCATTCTCCTTTAAGATAGTCGGATTCCTGGATATCATCCCTCACTTCCTCAGAGAAGGCATGGTCTTGACCACAAAAATTACAGAATATCATACTGAGTTGCAGTCCTAGTTAGTGTAACATCAGAATTGGTGTACAATTTTAGTGACTTTCTTCTCATGATACAAAGTTGCAAAGCGTAGAAGACTCATTCTGTGAGATGTTTCCCTTTATCTGTTGCTCCTGTATGACAGCCAAATCTGGAATGATTATTCTGGATGGACAAGCTCTGGATGGATGTCTGGGTAGACAACTTTCACCAACTGCAGTCAGGCAATCACCTGCCCCAGTACTTGTGTTGTTGGGGTACCGAAAGACCATAGGCAAAATTGTACTGCTTTTGCACATGAATGTATAGCTCTAACATTCTGCTTTAGTCTTTAAATCATAAATAAAGTGGACTTTACCTACTGTTTCAATTCAGGGCTACATAACATAGGGAAAAAAACTGTTTGTTTGTTTGTTTGTTTTTATTGAGCCCATGTCAACAGAGTTCTGCATTGAGTTTTGGACCTGAAGTCCTAGCAAGTTTGACTTCTAGTTTGTCCTTGATGTTGACATATATTTAAGGGACCTCAAAAAAAAGAAGAGTAATTGAGTCCAATGGTTTAAATCTTATTATTCTTATAACACTTGGAAATATATATTACCTTTACATCACCCACATGTTCTACTATTTTAAGCATTAGGCTTCAAAGAAGACTACAAAGATTAAGCTACTTCGAATTGCAATGTTCCCTTTCTCAGCAACATCATGTCCGATCCCTTCAATCTCTCTAGGTTTTTCTTCTTTTCCATAGTAGATAACATGCCATGTAATAAGCATTTAGGTATGTGCACATACATATATGTACTATATTGTATTTATTGCTTATTATTGCTTCTTGTCTATTCATCTTTCTTCCCATTACATTTAAGCTTCATGAAACATTTACACATATATTCTAGGAATCCAGAATAATGGCTAGTTCGTTATAGGTACCCAATAAATACTTGTAGAAAAATTGCAGAACCATTTTTGAGCTACATTTCTATAATTGCAGAATACATAATGGTTACATTTAAGAAATTTGTACTTATAAACCTAATAACATGTTGCATCTCTCAATACAGCTTTTTGTCTTGTTTTGTTTTGAGACAAGGTCTTAATTTGTCACCCAGGCTGGAGTGCAGTACTGTAATCTCAGTTCACTGCAGCCCTCCTGGGCTCAAGCGATCCTCATGCCTTGAGTAGGTGGGATTCAAGGCAAGTCCCAGGTAGCTGGGAGTATAGGTGTGGACCACCATGCCCAGCTTAGTGTTTTTCTCTTTGTATTTTTTTTTGCAGATATGAGGTTTCGCCATGTTGCCCAGATTTGTCTCAACTCCTGAGTACAAGCCATCTGCCTGTCTCAGCCTCCCAAAGATCTAGGATTACAGGCATCAGACAATGCAACCAGCTTAGATCTCACAACACAGTTTTAATGTAGGTTTTAAGGTTTCAATGCCTTATTCATG
>NW_016107320.1:890512-958024 GCF_001604975.1 Cebus imitator | reverse complement strand
TTCATAATACATTTATGTATATATATTTTTCCTGTATTTTTTTTTTTTTTTTTACCTTTCCTCACTTGTTTTAAGTGTTGACGAGTTGAAAAAATCTTTCCTTGGATGGATTCAGTATAATAGAATTCAAATTCTTGTTTGAATTGACTTTTTTTAAGAAAAAACAACATTTGTTTATGTTTGTTTGTGACTATAGTTTTGTTGATCTCTACTGAGTATTGATTTTCGCATTAAACTGCACTTTCTATTTGTTGTTATTGAAATGTCAGCAAACAGACTGACTTAGAGGAACATAAATCCAAATGAACAATTAAGTAGCTCTACTAACTGGCTTTTTTCTTTAAGTGTCAGCTGCTTTTTCACAAAACTCGGGCAAACTCCCTTGTCTATTCACAAGCAGGAAATACAAAGGAGCAGTATTTTATAATTGCCTATGATAGCCTTCTTTTAGTAAGTTCTTAACAACAATTTTTACAGTCTCAAGTTCTGTAATGACCCTTGATATGCTTTTACTCCTGAGTAACTGATATGACCATGCTGGAAACTATATATAAAAGGATAATCTGGTATAGAATTAGATATACATATACACTTCTATATCTGGTCCATGATCTATATTGGTAAATATCACCTCCACTAAAGGCTGTGCCAAGTACCCTGATTGCTCATAACTGTGATGATGGCTTTATAAATAAAACTGTAGATGCAGCCCATGTCCTCTACAGACTTCCACGTAAAACAGGCACTATGTCATGTACAGGACGTAGATAACAAGGAAACAAGAAAATAAAAATTATGTATAAGTGAAACAAAATCAGAATAACTTCACTTCAGTGCATTAAGACTGGATTCAAGGTAAATATATAAACATGTAGTTCATAGGAAAATATCATATAAATTATAAGCTATTTTACTAAGAAAAGTGAAAAAGACAACCTGTATCTTAGCCATTCAGAAGGGATTTTCTCATGGTAAGATTTCAGTAGCTATTTAAACAGTGGCAACCAACAATCTTGTAGAAATATAAAGGATAGATTAGGTTCTGACAGGCATATAGGACTCAATTAGAAATACTTTTAGTGGAAGTAACAATTTTTAGAGCCCTTTAAGGAATTGTTTCCTGTTTCCTCTTCCCACAATACTCTGAGGGTGACTCTATTTTGTTTCAAACTGTATCATCATCATAAGTTTGCATTTCTATCTTGGTAAAAAATACAAGTTCCTCAAACATAAAATGCTTGTTTCCAATTCATATTTTTTTTTATTGGAGGCTACATAGCTGTCTGCAAACATTAGTTGATCAGCAAATGGTGATAAAATACATATTTTGCATTAAAAAATATATTGAATGAAATGAGAGAAGACATTATTAAAACAATTTTTCAAACATTCAAGAGATATATCTGGGATTGTTCTGGTGTCAGTGTTACTTAATGAAATTTCACAAGTTGTGAAAAGCCAACAATAAAGAATATCACAGTGATAAGTATCACATTCTAACAAAATAGAAGAACAACGTTACTATTACAAACTTGTAAAAACAGCAGAATACTTGCTTTGTTTGTCTGAGATAATACTGGAAAAACCACATGTCCCAATCACATCTGATTTTTTTTCTCTCCTGCACTTATTTCACCATCTTGGCAATTATGTCAACTGTTTTTTTTGTTGTTGTTGTTGTTTGAGACAGAGTCTTGCTCTATCACCCAGGCTGGAGTGCAGCGGCACCATCTCAGCTCGCTGCAACCTCTGCCTTCTGGTTTCAAACAATTCTCCTGCATCAGCCTCTTGAGTCCCTGGGATTACAGGCAACCACCACCACACCCAGGTAATTTTTGTATTTTTAGTAGAGACGGGGTTTTGCCATGTTGACCAGGCTGGTCTCAAACTCCTGACCTCAGCTGATCTTCCCTCTATGGCCTCCCAAAGTGCTGGGATTACAGGCGTGAGCCACTGTGCCCGGCATTCAACTGTCTTTTTAACTTTAACTTTTCTCTAGCCAGATGCTATCACGTTTGTCAGGTACTGCCTGGGCTTCCCTGCTGTCTGAAGTAGGAGTACTGATGGAATCACTACAGATGTCTCTTTGTCCTCTCTAATTATACCTAAGACTTCTTAGAATATAAACCTCAGAGCAATCTAAACTCCTACAATCTTTTCTTAAAACCAAACTATGGTTCCTGTTACATAAAAAGGAGGCAGAAATAACTTGCCAGATCAACTTCTTTTCAGTATAGGGTAGCATGATAGAAAAAAGGAAACACTCTTTTTGTTCCATATCAACTCTAGCCAGCCTTATTACAAAGAATTGACCTTTCCAATGAAATCAGAACCTAAATATTTTTTGTTAATAAACCTTAAGCTTCCTAACAAGTGATTACAGATTTAATTTTGTCATTTTATGTAAATATATGCCCATATTTTTATGATCTATCACCTGAATGGTTACTATAAAATGAAAACTACAATTGAGTAAGCCAAGACAACTTAAACTTTCTTATACTAACTACTTTAAATGTGTTAAATAGTTTCATCTTAATTCTCCCAGTAACTCTAGGAGATATGCATAAGCACATCACATATATATACATATATATAATGTATGTATATACATAAATATATATAACATTAAGCCATTTCCAGTAACTTTTTAAAATTTTTCCTACATGATTATTTATTGTAGCTATAGTTTTCCTTGCATAGCTGATAAAGTACAGTGATATTTCTCTCCTTGTGCACGTATTCAACTATACAAGCTGTCCAGAAACACATGCAGTCTCATTTGCTGGGTTTACAAATGCAGTGTGTAGAATTCAGGTCAAGATCTTATATTAAATTCTTCCTGGATAGTGTGTACAAGATCAATGGTGACAGGCATAGTGCTTTAGCTCTAGAATTCTTTACTCTGGACTTTACAATTGCAGATATTCCTCAATTCAGTTGTTAATACTGAATTTTTTTTTAGCCAAGCCAGCTTTTTATTTTGTCAATTTGTAATTTCATGGTTCTCCCCTCTCCTCCAATAATTTCCTGGTATTAAGGTGATTACTGTTAGAAACAGAAGCTACAGACTCACATTCCAATTGGTTTCTATTTAGAAGTTTGATCATTTCTGAAAATTGGGGACACCAATCAAAGTGCAAAATTCTACATTAAAACTTCAGTAGCTTGGATATTTTGCAATGCTGTCAGTATTAAGCTTTGCCTTATACAGTAGAACTTCTGATTAATATTTCAAGGAATATTTCAGATGACTACATTAAAGTGAAATAATTTATCATTTCCTATTTTCTTGAAATTTCCTTACAGTTGGCAGGGTGCAGTGGCTCACACCGGTAATCCCAGCACTTTTGGAGGCCAAGATGGGCAGATCAGCTGAGGCCAAGAGTTCAAAATCAGCCTGACCAACATGAAAAAAATCCCATCTCTACTAAAAATACACAATTAGCTGGGTGTGGGGTGTCGTGTGCCTGTATTCGCAGCTACTTGCAAGGCTGAGGCAGGAGAATCACTTGAACCTGGATGGCAGAAGTTGCAGTGAGCCAAGATTGTGCCATTGCACTCCAGCCTGGGCAACAAGAGTGAAACTCCCTCCAGAAAAAAAAAAAAAATCTTTACAGTCAAAGTCCAAGTAATATTTGAATAAGTTAAAATACAACTGTATGGGGAATATTGTGCAGCTGTTATGATGCAATATATTTATAAATACTGACAACCAAGAAGCTTCCAGAAAGTATATAATAATCCTACTCATATATTAAAAAACAATTTACATGGATGCATGTATATAACTCTCTGAATGTAAATGGACAGTAAATTTTGTGGGAAGATTTCATACCAGAGAAACTAGGATAGCATCTAAAAGAAAATTGGAGATAAAAAGAATTAAACATTCACCTTTTACTTGATTTTTTTAAATGATTCTAGCCTTATCAAAAAATGCTATTTTTTGGTTTGAGGTTGTTTTCCCAAACTTTAATTCTTAAAGCTTCATTTTCCATTATAGGTAGTCTCTAAACTTAACCACAACACATTTAATATTGTAGTACACTTTTGGAAAGAAAGATTATTCCAAAAAATATCAAAAAATCTTTGAAAGTTCACACTATGCTTTTCCACATGACACGGAGTAAACAGCCTCTAATAATTTCTTGCTTAGATAACATATTAACATTCATAGAGAGTCTATTACTGGACTTGATTACCTTGTGTATCAAAGTGACAGATCTACAGCTGCTATGACAGTATTTCAGCTCCCAAGTATCCATGGCCAATTAATCCCGTATGAATCGGGCCAGAGTTAGCCAATTGTGACAGCTTTGGAAATGTGTTCAGCTCTCCTTGAAAAAGGACACCACAATATTTGAACGCCTATTAATGAGTATCTGCCAAGGTGCATTCACACAACTGCATCAGGGCTATTTTAAAAGTAGGAAACATTAGAACTTCACCATGTGGCCCAGGTCCCAGGATCAACAGAACACTGCCATTACTAAAACTTGCTCTGGGACAAGTTTTTTATTTAAAAACTTGATATTTTAAGATTTTTCTATGGAAAACATTAGCTATTGAGCGGTGTATTAAAAGTTAATAACAGAGTGTTAGGTATATTCTAAATGCACAATTTATCTCATTAACCCCCTTCCTCTGACAAACACTGCTCTCAAATTGAGCAAAGATTCTACAGTTATGTATTTCAATATACCATACTTAATCATGCAAATTAATGATTATACCCAGAAATAATGATATTACTGGTGATTCTTCCACTTTTAGCAAATAACCAAAGCACAATGAAAACAAGGTAATCCCTTTGTAGCCTTTAACATACACTAAGTAAATGAAGAAGCAAATAATTACACAACACCGTTTTATAAGTAATTCATGGTTGTTATCAATTAACAATCCAATGGAAGAACTGCCATTTGATGAAGACTTGTGGGAATTGAAATTGTTGCTAATCAGTGAAGATTGTAAAAGTATCCACCCTCTTTGTACAACCAGACTGGGGGAAAATGTTTCTTTAAATTAATTTGTCTGACTTAATAAACCAATATATTAGAATTTAAATATCGCTTAACAAAAAATCTTATGCACGTATTTTATAACCATGTAAAATATGACACAAAGCCCTCATTTAACTTTTGCAGTTTACAATTGGCAACTTATTTTTAGTTTCAAGTAAAAATTTACCTGTGTAGCTAATTCAAATTTCAATAAAATCTTGACAACTCTTCCCATATTCTGTGAAAATAATACTGGATGAATATCATCTAAAAACACATAGCAATCTAACAGTTATTGAATCTATTTCTTTACAGAAATTATCTCTAATGTTGCAACATCTGGGATCTACTTGTACTAAAAAGCTTATTCGTTGTTCATTTGAAATTCTAAATTAATTGAGGGCCCTATTTTCTTTTTTGTGAACTATGGTAGTTGAATCATCTCAGTGAATTGAGAAAGGTCTTAGAAACTCAAGGTATATTTGGGGGAATGCGGGTTCCAAGTTTTGTTAAACTATTGGATGTCAAATGTAGGTCAGAAGAAGTAGTGGGTGGAATTGTGAAGACAAGTTGCAAGACAATCCAATCATTAATATAAAGCTATTATTTTCACAGAGTAATGCCCTAATCATCAAGTTTTATCCATTAATGTAATTAGTATAATTAAAGATAATTATTCTGTCACAGTGCTTTCATGGTCTTCACTAATTCAAATATATAATTGCATGAATTTTGGTCAGATGGAAAACGAGGATTGAAGAATTCACAATAAATTAACAAAGCACATTTCTGAAAGTATAGTTGTGAGATCCTTAAATATTATATTAAAATGTTCCCAGTTGATATACCATATTGATATTTAAAATAATGCTGACCTACTCACTAAAGACACTACAGTATTTACTAAACTCTAGAAAACAAACTTTATTTTGTTTGAAAACCAAACAAAACAGTCTTCCTCGAAACCAATAAAATACTCCTGTGTTCCCATTTTGATCTACCTGTAGACTCTCAGGATTAATTGTAGATGTTTCTGTTTGGGGTTTTTTCTTTTGTTTTGTTTTGTATTTTGAGAGAGTCAGACTGGAATGCAGCAGCATGATCTTGGCTCATTGCAACCTCTGCCTCCCACCTCCTGTATTCAAGTAATTCTCCTGCCTCAGTCTCCTGAGTAGCTGGGATTGCAGGTGCGCGCCAACACACCTGGCTAATTTTTGCATTTTTAGTAGAGACAGGGTTTCAACATATTGGCCAGACTAGTTCAAACTCCTGACCTCCAGTGATCCACCCACCTTGGCCTCCAAAAGTTCTGGGATTACAGGTGTGAAGGTGTGAGCCACCTCATCGGCCCTGAATTATAGATGCTTCTAAGATAAGTTTTAAACTCCAAGGGCTCGAAATTTTATCAGTAGACTGTCCTGAGAAAACTACCTTTCAAGGTGCATAGAGTCAGAACTGCACCAATTTCTCTAACATATAATATGAGTCTATGCCAACACACTGTTCAGTAGGCCAAACTACACAATGGAAAGTTTTTCTTAGGTGACAGTTGATGTTGTGAATGAATACCAAATTGATACAGATACCACATTGACATGAAACTCTGAAAGCCCCTTTTTCTCCCAACATGGAAGAGTTCTATCTATTTATAATAGAGATTGCATAGACATTTATAAATACTGAATATTTGCTTCCTTTGAGTATTGAAAAATAGCTGGGATGAAATCCTGTGAGTGAAATTTAACTAGAGGATATTGAGCCATACATAAATCTCCATGAACCTCACTTTCTTCTGTCTATACATTAGACACCTGATGACCAATTTGATCATACATGGATCTAAATATGTCATTCTCCCTATGTGATATAAACATTATAACTAATTATATTTTACTTAGAGTTCATTTTCAAACCATGATAACTAAATATAATTTAGTCAGAGTTCATTGTCAAACCATGACAAAATGGTAGCATAGATTGGAGGAGGATATTGAAAGACAAGTCTCTGTGGATCTCTCACCTTTCTACTTGTTCTATGAACAGAGAAACTGATCTCCTTTTTTTGTATTATGTATTCAAAGAAGTTTGTATAGTGTAGCAAATAGCCTTGGATGATAAGAGACAGTGTCTGCCTCCAGGGCAGGATTTTTTGCTGTCTAGTAAAATAAAGATGTTTCTCTGCAGGTAAAAGTGTCTTGTCCTAGAACTTCCTTATGAAGTATATTGGGTTTCTTAAATCTGGATGTTTCTCCTGTGGGTTTTGGGGGTCAAGAGTAACAGATGTGAGGACAAAGATTACATGAAAGTCATGCTGAATGGTGTACGGGAATAATAAAGCACCTTATATCCAACCCAGGAGTCTCAGTCTTCTATCAGTCTGTATAAAGCAGGTTTATCTTGCAAGGAGAAAATCACAGAATTTTCATAATTCTTGGTAAGGCACTTATCACGACACCTTGAATACAGTAAATATTTTCAGAACTTATCAATGTAGTCTAAAGAACTTTAGATCCTTACAGTAATAACATTTTTTTACATAATGTAAATAATTTAAAATAGTTTATTTTTAGAGGTTAGGTTGTATCATTTCCTCTTTGAGTCATTACTATATAAACATAAAAATCTCTACTCCCAGCCCAAGGTATAAATCATGTCTGTTGAATCTCCCAATTTTTTGTCTACAGATAAGTGTTATACAACATACTAGAGTGTTGGCTACACAAGCGAAGGGGTTTTGTCTGCTTTCCTAGTTCAGTGCCAGTTACTAAGCAGACACATTAAGAATATCTGTTTATAGAATAGTGAGTAACTAGCTAGTGTAATAATATATCACAAACCAATATATTTGTTTGAAGCTAGTGTTCAAACAAAATGAACCTTTCTGAACAGTTTCATTTTTCTAAATTAATTATCCTAATGATACTTTCATTCATATCATAATTAAAATCACATATTCGGAAACAGGTAACTTGAAATCATTATCTAATTTAAAATATACCTTCACATTTCTAAAGGATAACAATTTTTAACACCCAAACAGTAAAATCTATAGAGCAGCTCATTATAAAATGAGACAGAAAGGACCGAGGATCACATTCTTACACTGCCACTTAATAGCAACGCACTTTTGGCAAACCATTCCATCTCACTAAGCCTCACCTTCCTCATGTGTAAAATGGAAATAATAATTCCCACTTTACAGGTTTGCTGTGAGTTAAACGAGTTAATTTATGCAAAGTAATTAGCACAGTGTCTAATATATAGTAAGTATTGAATGAATAGACAGGTATATTAGACACAATTGCTGAGAGCTATCTTATTTAAAACAACTAAAATCGGCCAGCCACGGTGACTCACATCTGTAATCCCAGCACTTTGGGAGGCTGAGGTAGGTGGATCACCTGAGTTTGAGACCAGTCTGATTAAATGGAGAAACCCCATCTCTACTAAAAATACAAAATTAGCCGGCCATGGTGGTACATGCCTGTAATCCCAGCTACTCAGGAGGCTAAGGCAGGAGAATCACTTGAACCTGGGAGGCTGAGGTTGCAGTGAGCTGAGATCATGCCATTGCACTCCAGCCTGGGCAACAACAGTGAAACTCCGTCTCAATAATAATAATAATAAAAAAATCAGATCCTGTAATTAGCTCTTGGTCTCATCATAAATTCAAAGCAAAATTACAACATGAGAAAATACTCAGGGAATTTCTACCCTATGCTTTGTTGAACTCTATGTTATCTCTGTCTTCTAGTTTATATGCTTATTTGCTAGACAAACAAGTATTCAGTGTACCTTGATCTTTTTATAAATATTGGAATATATTAATAAGTCATCATTGGGCAAGTAAACATTAGTGAGCTTTGCACAGAGATATCTCTGTCTTCAAATGATCAGTTAGTATAACATGGTAGAGAGGTCATAGGGTTTGGAGTTAGATACTTTTAAATTTAAATTTCATCTTTGCCATTATTAGTTGTATGAACTTAGAAAATTTGCTGAATCTCTCTGAACTTCAGCCCCCTCATTTATAAAGCAGAATTAACATCTAATTTGTATTTCAGTATATAAATTAAATATGATATATATCTAGCATAGTAAAAATTAAAAATAACAACAACCATTCATTTGAAAAATTTGTTTGTGGTTGGTATTTCTTAAGTTCTTTAAAATGTGATTTACATTTCTGGCCGTCCTCTATAGTCAGATACTGGTTAAAAGAGTCTCTTGAGATTGCCTGGCCTGTCAAGTCTTAGAAAATGCCTGGGATTTCCCTTTCTAGAAGCATCTTATATTATTACAAACTTGTGAGATACTATTCATTGCAGCCAAACTTTACACCAAAAAGCAGTTCAGTGTCTCCAATTTAATACAGTGGTCAAAGCTCATTCTCCATGATTACTGAAATGAGCCACAGAGTCCAAAATCTCTCACAGCTGCTCACTTACAAGCATAATTTAATCCACTGTACCTTCTTCAAACTTCACCTCTGCACCCTACAACTATTCTTATCTCAGCATGTCTCTTTCATCCAAGTAGCTAAGTACTGGATGTTTCTTAGCTCTTTGAGTATCTACAAAGGAGACACTATGTTATCAATCAAATAATTTAAAAAAATAATCTCTAACCCCACTTAAACTTTTTCAGTGATTATGTAAGTCTAGAAAACATTAGTGAGCCCCCAGGAGATATGGTAATACCATAGACTAGGAAGGAAGAAAACCCAATAATGGCTTAATACCTGTGCCACTATAAGTAAGAGTTTAACCGTGAAACAACCAAGTTACTTGTTAATATCATATAGCCTTAGTTCTACATAGCCTCTACAAAGGAGTCTTCAACTATACTGAAGCTATTTTGTATACCGTAAGTGAATAAGGGCACAGATAGTCAGGAACTATGGTTTCTCTATGGGAGCAAAAAGACACACATACTGGATGGAGGAAACAAAAAGAAACTGTGTGATGTTGGATATGGATTTAAGTTGCAGTAATCAGCAGGATGCACGATCATGTCTGCACAGCTCAAGAGTTCTTTGAAGTTATTTTTACCCTTAGAATATATCCATCCTAGTGCTATGCAGTAAAGAGTCTTGAAAAAATGACATGCCTATAGTAATGAGTACACCTGGTGTTCAGACATGAGTTTCTAAGTGCTACTCCCTATCAAGTTCCTTGGAGAAATGGCTGATGCCATGTGTGGCAGGGAAAGTATAAAAATGACATTTTGTTTTGTCAGAAAAAAGGAAATGCTTCAAGACTAATGGGAACATATCAAAAGGACAAAGGAGCCACTTCAAAGAGTTTGTCCTAGACAAAGAGATTGAGATTTTTGTACAAAAGCACTTATTCATAGAAAAATGTCAGATAATGAATGTAGATGTAATGTTAGAACTTTAAAAGTCAACCTTTGGAAAGCCCCAATTAACTCAGACAAAAACCCTAATAGAGTGATGCAAGAAAGGACTGATACACAATCTTAAAGCATTATTCTAGAAATCACTTCTGAACAGCAAAAGGCAATGCATATCCTTAGAATAAAAGAAACTAATGATCAGTGTATTACTTAAGTGATCACACATGGCTTCTTCAATAACAGAATAAACTGACACAATGACTCTTGAAGTAATGTAAAAATAAGTTTAAACCATCACCTACACAGTATTCTTGTCAATTTGATTCTAGCGTAAATCTATACCTGCGTAAATCATAACCTATATACAAATATGAGATATTTTACAAGGTAACTGTTTTTGTCTTATCAAAAATGTCAGTGCTATGAGAGACAATTGCGGTCAGGGTGGGGTTCATTGCTCTAGATTAAAAGAGTTTAAAGATAAATAAATGAAATTCTTGTACCTTAATTAGCTCATGGACCAAATCAAGAAAAATTAAAAACAATGAGAAAAATTTGAATATGGTCTAAAAATCAAATAATATTGAGGAAATGCTACATATTGTTGAATAATGAACATGCTTTTGATATGTAGACAAGTATTATTTTTCTTAAGATATACACACTAAAATATTTTGAAATAAAGAATCATAATATTTACATCTTACCTTTAAATGGCTCAGCAACAGCAAAAGAGTCCAAATGTTGACAATTGGTAAAGGGTGACTATTGTACTATTCTTTTAACTTTTGTAGAGCTATAAATTATTTTCAAAACAAGGTGAAAATGAAACTCATGAGTAAAATACCTAGAAACAGGCATATGTGTCAAGTACCTAAGAGTTCACTTCTGATGCTATGGCCCAGATCTCAGTTTCCAACATGCCACTGTGACAGCCACACCCACAACCACAGTAAAACTATGCCCTCGAATTCTTTGAGAGACCTAGATTTGATTCCATAAACCCTCTCCAGTTATGCAATGGAGCAGTAACCATTCTAGACTCATACAAGAAGTTGAAATATATTTAATAATCTTTTATAATGATAGGACTACAAAATAAACAGAATAACATTTTCCATCAAAATGATTACATTTCAAATTATTGTCAAGGAGTGAGCTTAAGTTATATAAAATATTAATATATATAAAACGTTTTATTTTCTCATATGCTATAGAGTTGAGGCCTAGACAGACTCATAACTGGAGGCCTGAAATGTAATTTAATTCTATTGCTATGAAACTAAATAAATTACCCTCTCTATCCATTCATATACAAATGCATTGTTTTCTGGCAGAGGATCCCACAGAATGGATAGGCAGATAAGCAGACAGGAGGAATATATTAGCCCTCCATATATCCTACAGGGAAGGCTGGTGAGCAACAATAAAGATACACATAAAACTATTAAGCAAGAGACATAAAATTACAATTATTTAAATAGAATTAGTAAACAAGTGCATTTTATGGCATGACAAAAGCTAACAGGAATGACAAGTATGGGAAGAAGGCCACTGTAAAGATCAGTCACCAAATGCCTGTGCTCAGACACAGTAAAAATCCCACCCGTGACATGGCCTATAAAAAAACTAAAATCAAAGTAAAAAAATAAATCACAGACATGTAAAGGAAGCATTCAATCTTGGAGGAGAAAGGATGTGAGGTACATCACCATTGTCATTATCACATTTACCAATTATCTTTTGAATAACTCTTGCATATGATAGTCTTTTCTTTTTTTTTTTTTTTGAGACTGAGTCTGTTTTGTTGCCCAAGCTGGAGTACAGTGGCATGATCTCAGCTCACTGCAACCTTCACCTCCTAGGTTCAAGTAATTCTCCTACCTCAGCCTCCTGAGCAGCTGGAATTGCAGGTGTGCACCACCACGCCTGCGTAATGTTTATATTTTTAGTAGAGACTGGGTTTCACCATGTTGGCTAGTCTAGCCTCAAACTCCTGACCTCAGGTGATATCCGCCTGCCTCAACCTCTCAAAGTGCTGGGACTACAGGCGTGAGCCACCACAACTAGCCTGATAGGCATATTTTTAAAGAAATTCTATTAAATATGGAAAAATTAAAAAAGTATTACACGTTGATTTGCGGTATAGTTTAACAAGATTGCATATAATTCTGCAGAAACATAATTCAAAAGAATTTATTTATTGGATCTTGTTTTAAATGATGAACATCTTTAGGATAAGATTATATCTTCAAGATGTTATGTTTCTAACACAATTGCTAACTTATACAAACTCAAGAGATATTTGTTTAATCAAAAAGACAATAATACTTAGTCCACTTTTAGTTGTTTTACTTTTTTAAAAGTTTTATTTACTTATTTTTTTTTTCTCCTTGAGACAGGATTTCACTCTGTCACCCAGGCTGGACTGCAGTGTTGTGATCTCAGTTCACTGCAACCTCCACCTCCCAGCTCAAGCGATCCTCCTACACAGCCTCACAAGTAGCTGGGACCACAGGCATCTGCCACCACATCCAGCTTTTTTTTTTTTTTTTTTTTTTTTTTTTTTTTTTTTTTTTTTTTTTTTTTTTTTTTGTATTTTTGAGAGAGCTGGGGGTTTGCCATGTTTCCCAGACTGGTCTCAAGCTACTGAGCTCAAGCAATCTGCCCACCTCGGTCTTCCAAAGTGCTAGGATTACAGGCCTGAGCCATTGCGCCTCTACCCACGCTCCCTTCCCGGGTTCAAGCGATTCTCCTGCTTCCGCCTCCCGAGTAGCTGGGACTACAGGTGGGCACCACCAAGCCCAGCTAATTTTTGTATTTTTAGTAGAGGTGGGGTTTCACCATGTTGGCCAGAATGGTCTCCATCTCTTGACCTTGTGATCTGCCCCCCTTGGCCTCCCAAAGTGCTGAGATGACAGGCGTGAGCCACCGCACCTAGAATTTTTATTAACGTCAAACTGGCTTAATATCAAAGCAAATTGTACAGAGAAGCACAATAGAAACTAATGCTTGAAAGACATATAAGTTCTTTCTGAAAATAAATTGGCAAACCTCCTGGGCTTAACAATTAGATGACTACACAATTATATAAATTTTATCATCTGGTGTTTTATTTTTACACATTCTCTTAATCATCCTTCATAATACTTTGGAACTTGTCAATATTCTGAACCTGGGCTAGGCTTGCTTTGGCCAATGTGATGATGAGATGTAGCAGAAATGACATGGCACAAGCTTTATTTCCTAGGTTCCAAGGCCTTGCAGTAGACTGCTTTTCCCCCTCACTATTCTCCTGCAGCCATATAAGGACGCCCAGAGTAGGCTACTGAATCACAGAATGCAAATGCGTTTTTGCCTATACATATTTGGCTTAGTTGTAGACCAAAGTAAGTTTAGATAATAAGGAGGCTGTTGTTTATCAATCTAGAAAGTGTTTTTAGTAGCTCCAGGAAAATAGAAAGCTGTCATTACTAGAGTGTGAACATCATATTTTCTCAATTTTATAATCAATTTTACTCTGGCATTTTGGGGGAAGAAATTTAATAATTTAAGCAGCAAGACAAAGAAATGTGATGAGGAAGGCCAATTGTAATGAGCTACCCAGTTGCAGTGAGGTGAAACTAAGTCTTCCGCTGTGCTATCTAGCAGAAATTTTAGTGCACCATTCTCCTTATTTCAAATGAAATGGTATTCAGAATCTTAATATAGGGGGCTATGCATAATGGAACTCCTAGAGTCACAGTGGAGGAAAGGCAGTGTCAACAGGTGTGGTCCTGGCATGCCTCACTACCATAGGCTATTTTTAAGATACCTCCGTACTCCTCTGAAATTCTGTGTAATGCACTGTGAAAACCACGAAAAACTTCTTAAGGGCAGAGATTCTTAATTCATATTTAGATTCTTCCTCACTACTGAATAGACCCTTGATTTGCTATCTGTTAAATGAATAAATGAACAACAAAAATAGATAATAACAGAATCTTGAGTAAGAAAGTCCAAATAGTGGAATCCCAGTTCTCCATGTAATATACAGAGTAGACTTTTTACTCATTTTGTTGTTTTTAAATTTAGTTTGTTACGTATTTCCAGAAAACAGGATTTTAGTCCAATGGACAGTGCATTTTATTAAGCCCTAAAACCTAAAATGCCAAAAGAACATGCAGAGAGAGAGAGAAAACAGGGTTAACTCTGCCTACTTACGTATTATAACCATTCATGATATCTGTGTGACATTTCTGATTATATAAAATCCTTTAGCACGTAATCTCCTAATATTCTCTTCAAAAATTATTGAATTAAGAAGAGGCTGTGCTCTTTTCAATGACTGAGCTATTCAACAGAATTTATTTAGAGACTTTAAAAAGTGCAGTGCTTCTTTTTCTACCGCCTGAGTTTCCATGTAGCGTCCTATAGTGATAATGGACAGAAATAGTTTTTCCTTTCCATTGCTTTACCTTAATACTGAAAAACGACATGAGCATTGTGAGTAATAACAAAGTAACACAAGATTTTACATATTTACTTAAAACATTTCTATAAACATAAAATTTTGTTTTCGTTATTTAAGGGCAAATTTGGATGAAAGTAGTAATAATAACTGAAAGTTAAAATCATGTCCTTTTTGTCCATGGCCTCATGGCCCTGCATCCCTTCCTATCAGGATTCAGAACTAAGCTGCAAGTGGTCACAATTTCCCACAATTTCCCACACATCTTCCTCACTTTGAGAGATGCTGGAGCGTGAGTCACTGATTTTGTAATATGCTCTCACAGAACACTTACAGAGGGAAGAAGGGAAGAAGACTGCGCTAATCACTCATAGAGCTCTCATATAAAATGATTCTCTGCCTGTCTCATTTTAACCATTGTTCATGGTATCTCGTGAGTCAGTCATTGACTGAGGGTTCATTTAAGAGATAGAACAAAGCCAAAATATAACTCACAAATCAGACGAATATCCGGAAACTGAACTGGCAGCATGATAGATTTTAAATCCTGATCATTATTGTATTAATATATCCATATGTAGATGTAGATACTGGCTGAAATGTTTAAGATGGTTGAACACTCTCTGACACACACACACACACACACGCACACACACACACACACACACCCCCCAGTCATCCGGTAGGTAGAAATAAGGCAGTAAGAAAATAAGGAAAATAAATCGACTGAATAAAAGTAATTTCTAGTAAGGAATGACGCATAGCAGAAAAACCTTTAGGGAGCACGGGAAAAACAGATGGAGAAAGAAAAATGATGATGGTAATGATAATGATGAGGATGTGAATAAAAAATAATGAGAATAATAATGAATGTTTCTATGTACATTTTTTCCAAGGAATTCGCAAGAGGCTTATCATTTGAAAAGCCCTTTCTGCAGATAAACAATTTATTATGGGGGAAAAATTTGTGCATAATGGTAAGAAGCACAGCTTATAGAACAGAATAATGAAAAGGGAAAAACTCATTTTAAAAAGTTTGAGAAAACATGAGATGTTAAATTTGAAAGCAAAATCTAATTTTATTTATCAGTGCGCAGAAAAGGAAGGATTGGTTCTTTAATGGTGGCCAGGTGCATGGCTCATGCCTGTAATTTCAGCACTTTGGGTGGTCAAGTCAGGTGGATCACGTGAGGTCAGGAGTTCAAGACCAGCCTGGTCAACATGGCAAAGCCCCACCTCTACTAAAAATACAAAAATTAGCTGGGCATGGTGGCATGCACATGTAATCTCAGCTACTCAGGACACTGAGGCAGGAGAATCGCTTAAACCCAAGAGACAGAAGTTGCAGTGAGCTGAGAGTGGGCCATTGTACTCCGGACAGGGTGACAAGAGCAAAACTCCATCAAGAATGAAAGAGAGAAAAAGAAAGAAAGAGAGAAAGAGAAAGAGAGAGAGAGAGGAGAGAGAGAGAGAGACTGAGAAAGAGAGAAACGACGAAAGAGCGAGAGAGAGCGAGAGAGAGAGAAAGGAAAGGAAGGAAAGGAAGACAGGCTGGGCGCGAAAGGAAGACCGGCTGGGTGCCGTGGCTTATGCCTGTAATTCCAGCACTTTGGGAGGCCGAAGAGGGAGGATCACCTGGGGTTGGAAATTCAAGACCAGCCTGGCCAACATGGTGAAAACTCATGTCTTCTAAATTACAAAAATTATCCAGGCATGGTGGCATGTGCCTGTAATCCCAGCTACTTGGGAGGCTGAGGCAGAAGGATCACTTGAATCCGGGTGGTAGAGGTTGAAGTGAGCCGAGATCACACCATTGTACTCCAGCCTGGGTGACAGAGCAAGACTTTACCTCAAAAAAAAAAAAATATATATATATATATATATATATATATATATATATATATATATCAGAAACAAAACACTTCAATAGCTTCTTGTTGGGGAAAAAAAGTTAAATTTATTTCTATAAGATGCAACTCGATTGGACTCTATCAGCAGGTATAGTGCCGGCATAAAGATGCAACTCAGTTGGCCTCTATCAGTGAGTACAGTGTAGACATATACCACCACCTGTGGTCCCTAAATACTCCACGCTCCCTTGTGTCTTCATAACTTTGCATTTGCTCATGTTCTTCCCCCAAAGTTTACTTGATATATAACCACTCTCTAGACCAGAGGTCAACAAAAATTTTCTGTAAAGAGCAAGACAGTAAATAGCCTAGGTCTCTACAGATCTGATGATATCTGTTTCCAACTACTCATGTCTGTTGTAACTAAAGGCAGCCACAGACATCACATACAGAAAAGAGTGGTTGTGTTCTAATAACACTTTGTGTATAGACACTAAAATTTAAATTTCAAAGAGTTTATAGTTTGCAAGATGCCATTTTCCTTTTGATTTTCTAATAACCATTAGAGAATATGACAAACTATTCTAGCATGGTAAGAAGTTACCAAAACAGGTTGCAGGCCAGATATGGCCCATGGGCTGTAGTTGGCTGATTCCTTATCTAAACAGGTATTATTACTTTGGGAAAGTTTTCCTATTACATTTTACAGTCAGGCACTTCTTTGTCTTCTTATTTAGTATTTTGATCATAATATACCATTGCTTACGTTACTTGTTTCTAGATGTACCATTTCTTCAAAACTGAAAACTCTTGAGGTCATCAACTACTACAGCTATGTAGTGGACAAAAACAGATTTGAGTTAGACTACCCAGACCAAACTCTCGGTATCAACACTCACTATAGATACAACCTTTGCATACTTAATGTCTTTGTGCCTCGATTTGTTTTTTCATTTGCTGAAACAAAATGAGAATAGTAGTACAGTAATAATGCTTTATAATAATATCTATTATTATAGATATATGTAATATGTGTAGCAGTAGATATTCACAGAATTGTTTTTGAAATATGCATTACACAAAATCGTTTAAATACACCATGATGCTACCCTAGATTTTATGAGTTCTAACAGATGAGTAGTGGCAAGGGAGACCCTTCTGAAAAGTTATACAAGGCAAATTTTTTATCTTCAATTGCTAATATAGAATCTGATATATAATTGTTCCTCAAGTAACATTATTCAGTGTGTTGAATAAATCCTTTTTAAATGTAATTATTTCCTATGCATTCCCCATCGGTCAGTATATTATTTGGGGGTGAAGGTGAGGAGAGGGAGGTAAACCCATGTATGACTGCCATAATAAAACATAAATATTATAATGTGTATATATATATATATATATAATATACATAATGTGTATATATATAATATACATAATGTGTATATATATCATATACATAATGTGTATATATATATATATATATATATAACTACATATGGTGTTTTTATGTTCTTACAATTTGTTCGAGTCAGCACAGATTTCCACTGTGAGCACAGATGTCTATTATGTATTTACTCATTCAGGAAACTTTTATTGAACCTGTATTATATGACAGAAAGTGCTGTTGAAAGGAAGAATAAGATGTGGTATCTGCCACCAAAAGTTCATAATCCTATGATTGAGACAGACTCATAAACTAATGGTATTAATAAAATGCAAAAAGTGCTCTCTTAAAGGCAGGAAGAAATAAGTACATGCCTGTTGTACTCAGGGAATCAAGGCAAGCCATCAAAACAGGATTTAAAAATAAATGAATAAATATGCTGTCAATTGAATGAAGCCTTGAAGAATAAATAGAACTTGCCTGACAGATGAAGTTTCCAGGAAGAAAAACAGCTTTCACATAAACATAAGTGCACTTCAATAGCTTGTATTTTTTCAGACAAAACAAATGAACAAAAAACAGAGAGAAAAGATGAAGATAACTCTGAAAATTAGAGTTGCTTATCATGGAATATAAGGTATAGTGTAAGGATTTGGGGTAAATAAGGATCATAATAGAGTTTTTAGGAGGGGACAGAACTAAGGTCCCAAGGCAAAGGGTCAGTGCAATGGAAATATGGAACTATTTACTGATAGTTATCACCAAAATTAAGTGTGTGTATATATATCTCTGTATGTGTGGAGGGGGAGTGGGCAGGGGAAAAGAGAAAGAGATATTGGATTGTTTCTTTTAAAACTTGGATATAAGAGTAATAGGTTAAAATCACAAAGGCTATTTGAAAGTTAAGCTTGGCATGTTTATTTTTTAGGGAGTGTATTTAGCTTAATATGGCTAAAAACACCTCCCTTACCTGTACTTTCAATTAAATCTGGAAAATATTTGATTTTTTGTTTCCTTGAATTTGCATATTAATATTTCAGTTTTCCATATCATATTGACTATGTCAATTTAAATCTAAGTTATTTTTTAACTTCTGTAGAATATAAACAATTGATTTGCTATTGGTAGACATATTTAAAATAATGCATTATGCAACATAAGTAATAATATATCATTTAACTTTCAGTTATCAAGAAGTCTCAATTGGTTTGCAATCAAATGCATTTAGGAAGCAGTGACATGTTCTTATCACAAAGATAAGATCAAGAAAGTTATAAGTTTCACATTCCATTTTTGGGGGGAAAAACTGTAGCATTTCAACCCAAAGACACATTAATGATAAATGATTTGCATTGAATGCTACATATGAAAATGTATTTGTTCTATGACAATTCCCATGCAACTTGAATCAATATATTTCAACTTCAATAAAATTGTTGTTATAACAGGGAATATTCTAACATCTCATGTGTGATATCTATTTGATTTCATGTATAGTCAGTTCCCAGTTTGCAATGGTTCAACTATTATGATTTCTCAACTTTACAATGCTCTGCAAGTGATATGCGTTCAGGAGAAACTGCACTTTGAGTATCCGTAGAAACATTCTGTTTTTCACTTTCAATATAGCATTCAATAAATTACATGAGATATTCAACCCTTTAAATAAAATAAGCTTTGTATTAGATGATTTTGCCCAACTATAGGCTAATGTAAGTTTTTGAACACATTTAAGGTAAGCTAGACCAAGCTATAAT
This sequence comes from Cebus imitator, assembly GCF_001604975.1. Taxonomy (NCBI): domain Eukaryota; kingdom Metazoa; phylum Chordata; class Mammalia; order Primates; family Cebidae; genus Cebus; species Cebus imitator. Next base: position 938,219 of record NW_016107320.1, on the reverse strand, counting down.
GTTTGGTAAGTTAGATATATTAAATGCATTTAGACTTGGTATATTTTCGACTCATAATGGGTTTATAGGGACATAACCCCATTCTAAGTTGAGGAACACCCATAATAAACTAGAAGTATTATTTTTAAAAAAATTTATAAAATATAAATATTTTTATCCATTTTCCCTAAGAAAAATAATACAAAATAAGGAAATAATAAAAATTGCTCTTTGTATTTCAAAGAATATACTGGACTTTTGAATGTGCCTTGATTCTCGTTGGGCACTAAATTCTTGCACATTTCCCTTCATAAGTTCTCAAATGTAATATTGATTCATATCTGACCTCTACAGCCCAGCCATGAGAGAGTAAAACAAACAAAAGAAAACAACAATGTCCCCTTGTTCCTGGTTGTGGGTTTTCTTAATAAATGAGATTAATGATTATATATCTAGATGAGGGAAGCTGAGCCATGTGATCAACATTTCAAACTTTTCTGGCCATCTACTTTTTCCCATTTTGGGGACAGAATTCACATTCGTAGAAAGTATTATGCCTTTCCACTGTGACACAATAATTCTTTACAATAAAAATGGTGATAAAAATCAAATTTCTTCTCTTCCTCTATATTGCCAACACTACAATGCACTCTTTTGCCTCAGAACAAAGGGAGAAAAGTAACATGTATCATACAAAGCTGTCTAGATGATATGGTGAGGAGTCTCCTTCTATCTATAAGGCAGTCAGCAGAGCCTCTTAACCAAGGATGAAGGAAAGCACTCTACACCCAATTGCTTCCATTCCTCTAAAAACTAGAACCAAGGCAAAAAGGGAAGTGGTGGCATACGATTGGAGAACACTTAGACTTAATATGAATTTTATTTTATTTTTGTGCAGGCAATTCTTTTTTATCTGGTGGTAGTATAGCCAGAAGTTCTTAAATAAGAAAATAAATAAGCAGTAAAAGGAACGACAAATTAAGATATATTAAAATTACAGGAAATAAAATACAAAAAATGGTCGGGAAACAAATCTGCAATATATGCTGTGTTAGCCAGTTTCACCTTGTAAATTATAAATAATTTTAGATAACTTTTAAAATTAAGAAAATTTAAAAATTTATAATTTAAATTTCAAATAATATTGTCAATGTTAGTTACAATGGTCAACTAAATACCGATCTGCTCTCCTATATTATGGCCTCTGTCATTGTAACCAAGGTTAAAATGTCATGGCCCTGGTGAGCCATATATTTTATTTACATATTTACAGAGAAAAATATTTTCATAAATCGGTCTGTAAAAACAATTTTAGAGATCAGCATAGAAAGCTGGCTTGACAAACTGAAATAGTGTTTTGTTCTTATGGTTGTTTGCTTTATTTTTAATGTTTATGAATATGTATATATTGAAGAGAAGAAATGATTGGAAATCACTTCTCATTTCCAGTCAGGGACACAGGATCCTGGCACACCATCTCCTTATGCTTCACCATGTCAAGTTGTCGACATTTTTTATCTCCTTCATATATCATTGCCATCTTCCACTCCTTTTATGTTTGTTCTTGTTCAGATCCTCAATTTTACCTGTACTGTTCTTGTTCTTTATCCCTGTTCTCCTCTTCTTGAAATTCTATCTCATTATGCACAAAGAATAATTCTTCTAAACTAAGGTAAGATCACTCTTCTTTCTAGAGACCTCATATAGTTCATTCTTCTTAGCATGATTCTCACAAGCCCTTGTAAGTAGCCTTCAAGGTACTCTAGATTTATTTTCTAATTTATTTTCTAATTCTCTTTCTCTCCAAACTTCCTCTTCTGATCGACTCACAACCTCCCACATCACAGATATTTCCTGGACTTTGTGCTTTCATTAGTCGCATAGTATCTCTCCACATAGGATGCCTCCATCTTTGTTTTCTAATACTAATCATTATTAAAATCCGAATTGAAATGCCACGATCTTCATGAAGCCATTTGAAATCTTGTCAGAGGAGAGGAGGTAACATCTTCATCTCTACCCCCATGAGATGTTTAATTTTATGTGTCAATTTGGTTGGGCCACTAGGCTCACATATGTAGTGAAGCATTGTTCTGAGTGTTTTTGCAAGGGTGTCTTTGGGTGAGATTAACATTTAAATCAGTAAATTTTGAGTAAAGCAGAGTACCCTCTATAATGTGGATTAGCTTCATACAATTAATCTAAGACGTGATAAAAGCAAAGGACTGAATTCCCCTGAGTAAGAGAGAACTGTGCAGCCTGAAGACAGGAACTACAATAGTGTCTCTTCTCTAAGACTCCAGCCTACCAGCCCACTCTACAGATTTTGGACTTGTTAGCTTCTATAATTCTGTCAGCCAATTTCTTAAGTCTCTTTTATGCATATACAACCTGTTGATTCTGTTTATCGGGAAAACTCTAACACACTCCCCAACAGGCTATTTTCATCCAGAAGTTAGTTCACGCTTCCATCAGTTAACATTTAGGACCGTGTCCCCTACTAGACAGCAAATTCAATGAGATAGAAACCACATATTGCAGTCTTTATGGCTTCTCTCACATGATGTGGAACTCAGTCTTTATCAACCCTCATGACATTTGAACAAAGCTATAAAAAGATATCTGCATTGAAATAAGTAGTAAATGATTATTTCCCCTTCTCTTGGAAGCCCTCAACAGCTCCATGTGTTTTGAATCACTTTAGCTTTGACTTTGCTCAAAGTATTTAAGCAATGGCTAGCTTGAAATGTAGTTAACTGAACCAATAATCTTCATTAGCACAAAGGCAATATATTCAAACCAACATGAACAAGTATTACTATCCTTTCAAAAGTTTCCCTGATCTCTTATTATCCTTGCTGTTTTGCTTCCTAATTACTTCTTTAACCAATTTATTACCTATTAAGTACTCATTTAATTACCTTATATGTAGGTACTGGTTATACCAGGGGCCTTTTAAAGATTTATTCTGACAATCTAAGAAAATTATCATTGTAGTCACTTTAACTCAAACACCACATGAAGGAAAAACAATGCTTGTATGGAAAATATTCAAGTACATAAACAAATTATTCACAATTATATGAAATTGTGAAGACAATTGCGTTAATCAAATTAAACAAAGGTACAAAAAGGGTGATGGATCCTGGATAGTTACAACTTCAGCAACGTCTTATATCTCTAAGACATTACATTATTGTGTATGTGAATCACATGGAGGTTCTGTTACAATGCAATTTCTGATTGAATTGTTTCCAGACCACCCTTTGAGTAAAAAGGGTCTAGACTGTGGAGTCCAGAACAAACACCATTCAGTAAGTCAGCTTCTCCTTCTAAATAGTAATATTGGGCAATTGCAGAGATCTGGTTTCACACAATTTTATTCATAGGAAAAATTTCCTACTACTATCACAAAGAATTACTCACTTACCTATTTTCCTATGTGCCCCCCCGTGTATGACAGTACGCTGAGCAGCAGATTTGACATTGTGTGTGTGTGTGTGTGTGTGTGTGTGTGTGTGTGTGTGTGAATACAGATGGGGAAACAGAGATCATGAGGGAAGGTATACAAAAAATACTGGTTCAACCTTTATATTATTTATAACAAATGAATAAAATGTTATCAAACAATCTAAGCATATAACAAAGTACATATGAGGAACATGAGTATGCAGAGTTTGTTTACATAGAGAAGCATATGTGGGTCAGGTTTAATTATATGCAAAACTTCAAGTGAAGAAGATGTTAAGTCATTTTCAAAAGAAATAGAAGAAGGTCGATTTTCAAACAGTTAAAAATTTTGAAATCATACGTGGCTACTGAGTTTTATGGGAATTGATATGTAGAAATGGAGGACACGGGTGATTGCAAACAGATCATCTTTATTGTGACGCAGAAGGCAAGAGAAGTAGATACAATTCCCATATGTAAAAGAGATGCATGTAACTGGCAAATGGAAGAAAAAGGAAAGTGGACTCTTGCATATGGGCTTTCCCAAGGTAAAAAAGCCTATCATGGAAACACAGAAACATCATCACATGAACAAACAATATCATTAAGGAATGGCTATAGAGAAAAAATGGAGACATTGAAAAGTTAAAAAATGATGGAACTGGAAGAGAAAAAAGTGAACTCTTAATTCTTATTTTATAGAATTAAAAAGGTGGTGATTTGAAACCAATTTTATGCTTTTAAGTTGGTTTTTTATTTGTTTTGGCTCTGTCCCTGCCCAAATCTCACCTTGAATTGTAATAATCTCACATGTCAATGGTGGGGCCAGATGGAGATAATTGAATCATTGGAGTGGTTTCCCCCATACTGTTCCTGTGGTAATCAGTAAGTCCCATGAAATCTAACGGTCTTATAAATGCAGGTTCCCCTGCACACACTCTTTTGCCTGCCACCATGTAAGATGAGCTTTTGCTTTTCCTCTGCCTTCGCCATGATTGTGAGGCCTCCCCAGCCATGTGGAACTGTGAGTCCATTAAATCTCTTTCCTTTATTAATTACCCAGTCTCTGTTATGCCTTTATTGGTAGTGTGGAAACAGAGTAATACACTTTTTTAAAAAAAGATCTAAAAAGTAGATGGCTACCCTTTTCATTGTGTTAAAATACTGAAATAAATATCAGGTTGTACACTAGCCACAAAAAAGTTTAAATTAATCCCTTAATGTGCACCTTGGAGAAAAGATAGTGGAATAAAATACAATTTCCACTTTATTGAATGGCACCCAAATGTTCAGACAGCTTCAGAAAGCCAAATGTAGTCCAAGATGTATTATATCTGTGAGGAGGGAGGTATGAATCTCAAGTGTGATGACTCTCTGCAGTGAACACAGACTATATCAGATTATGTCACTCTGGCTTAAATTTAGCAAACGCTAAAGACATGGCATTTGAAACATGGACATTTAGCTAAAAGTAATCCACACTAAGAGAATCTAGGGCATTTCACTAAAACTTTCATCATGACAATGTGAATTAAAAGAGTAAAATAAGAAATATGACCTATATTATTTCTGAATCCATAATATACAAAAATGTTATAATTACATATATCATAAACTAATCATATTAATGACATTTAATTTTTAAAAGAGATAGCAGGATAAAAAAGAATATGTCAGTATTTTCTATACACTTCAGGTGGGAAAAGTGATTTTAAGGGACTAATGCCAACAATTTAAAAAATAATCACAGTTTAAGAATATTAAAATTCCTTTCATTAATATCATTAATTTGTCTTTTCTAGTTGAAGATCCAATCAAAAACTGTATATTGATTTTACTCTTCATGTATCTTTAATCTTATATGTTCTGAAATGCTTCATTACTGGATTGATAATTGCAGTGTGATGCATAAGACCCATGCATATCCATGTTCACAGGAAATATACATCGAAGTATTTAGATGGCATGATGCTTGCAACTCACCTCCAAATGGTTTAGAAAAAAAGTGTTAATGTGTGCGTGTGTGTGTGTGTGTGTGTGAAAGAGACAGAGGGAGAGAGAGAAACAGACAAGAAGAGAAAGGGACATATAGACAGAGAGACAGAGTAAGAAAGAAAATAAAGCCAATGTGGCAAAATGTTAACTGAATCTGAGTGAAGGATATACGGAAATTATTTGTACGTATCTTACAACTTTTCTTATGTTTGAAATTATTTCCAAAAAGTTAAAAAGGAACAAAAACATTATTTAAAGAAAAAATGTGAGATAGGGTCTTGCTTTTTCACCCAGGCTGGAGTGCAGTGGCATGATCTCAGCTCACTGTAACCTTCATCTCCCAGAGTTAAGCGATCCTACCACCTCAGCCTCCTTAGTAGTTGAGAATATAGGCATGCATCAGCATACCTGGCTAATTTTTGTGTGTGTGTGTGTGTGAAGATGAGGTCTCACTAGATTGTCAAGACTGGTCTCAACTGTTTACTGGCCGCATGTGATCATCCCTCGGTCTCCTAGAGGGCTGAAATTATGGGCATGAGCCAGCTAAAGTTCTTTATAAATCATATTAGATGACATGGGCTTTTTAGGGCCTTCAGAAGTACAGAATTAAAGTTGAATTGTCACCCTAAATCTAGATTATACAGTAAGATTTCTCAAGAGAGGATACTGCTGGTCACTTGAATACCTAAACAGATTTCACTGAGTCCCTTGTCTTCTTAAAATTGCATGCATGAATTTGTAAATGAACTTTTTTCCCAGGAAAATAGTCCATAGCTTTCATCAGACTTTAAGAGTCTATAGTCCCTGAAACCTTGGGAATTACTGTGTTTATTTCTGTTCATCTAAATAAACCTTAAATAACAGAAAAGACTGTGTACAATCTAGAAGGAATTTTACAATTTATATGAATGACAAGAATACTATATTAAGGATATATAAAACACACCTGTAAAACAATAAGGAACTGATATTCTAATAGAAAATTGGGCAAAGGACATTGATCAATATTTCAGTGACGAGGAACTCCATATGGACAATAAACATTGAAAGAGATGTTTTATTTCATGAGTAATCAGAGAAATGCAGATCAAGACACTATGAGATATAATATATGCACATTTGATTGGAATAAAGAAAGAAGACCAACAATCCCAAGTAATGAAGAGGATATGAATTAACAGTACTTTACAGAATTCTGGGAATGTAAAGTTATATCACCATTTGTGAAAACACATTAGGAATATCTCATAAAATTAAATAGTCACACACTCCATGACCCAGCATCACAGTCCCAGATATATATCCAAGAGTGATTCTTACATGTGTATACAAGGAAATATGTGTAATACTATCCACACCAGTACTGTTAACAACAACAAAAATCTAAATACAACTCAATTGGATATTTCCAGGAGAACTGTAATATTCAGCTTCTAAGATAGCCCTGTGATCCTTGTCTCTTTGTCTCCATGCCTTTTTTGAGTTCCTCACATATTAAATCATGGTCACTTATATAACCAATAGATTATGGCTAAAGTGATTATATATGACTTCCAAAACTAAGAAATTAAAAATATCACAACTTTTGTCTTGGTCTCTTGATTATCTTGCACTGGGGCCAATCAGTTGCCATGTTATGAGAACACTCAAGCATTTCCACTGAGAAGCCTGCATGCAGAGGAGTCAATTTTCCAGCACTAATTTATTGAACATATGAGTATGCCCTTTGAAATTGCATCCAGCAAGGCTGGTCAAGCCTCAAATGACTAAAATCAGCTGCCATCTGACCCAAACCTCATGAGAGAACCCAAGCCTAATTTTCCTTTCTGAGTTGCTTCCAAATTCTTGATCCACAGAAACTGGAAGATAAGAAATGATGGCTTTAAGCAACTATGTTTTATTTGTTGAGCAGAAATATTCAATGAAAAATAAATTATAGCAAATAATATAAAATTTGAAACCAACTGAAGTGAAAATATTTAACATGCATACATATATAAAACTTTAAAAAACAATGCACTACACCATTCAAAATTAAAGATAGAGCGCGACATGGTGGCTCATGCCTGTAATCCCAGCACTTTGGGAGGCCAAGGGGGGCGCATCACAAGGTCAGGAGTTTGAGACCAGCCTGGCCAACATGGTGAAACCCTGTCTCTACTAAAAATACAAAAATTAGCTGGGCATGGCAGCAGGTGCCTGTAATCCCAGCAACTTGGGAGGCTGAGGCAGGAGAATCATTTGAACCTGGGAGGCAGAGGTTGCAGTGAGTTGAGATCATGTCACTGCACTCTAGCCTGGGAAACAGGGCAAGACTCCATCTCAAAAACTAGATAGATAGATAGATAGATAGATAGATAGATAGATAGATAGATAGATAAAGATACAGTTTAGTTGGAATGGGTGAAGCCAAAGAGATTAAATGGTAGCAGAGCATACAATAAATGGAAGTTATTAGCAATGTTCCAATGCTTGGTTTGAGCCATCTTTATAGGTGATCATTTGACTATTAATAATTTAATTTAAATGTTTAAAGATTATATTTTCATAATTTTGACCAACCTCTGGTCTAGGGATTAGAAGTAATTAAATTATATGGATCTGTTTCCCACTGAGGGTTTCTCACAAACATATCAGGAGGAAATATCATTGCTCTAGAGTCAGAGTGCCTTTCCAACTTCCATAAGGTGTACGCTGTTGGAGGCTAAATATGGAAAAACAGAAAATGAACATAGAAAAATACAACCACTTAGTTTCTCTGAAATAAAAACATATTAAGCCTAAAGAATTTGGTGCAACCTATCCTGTGGCATCATTATTAATCCTTCTCTCGTGTCTAGGAGGTCAAGTAACGAAGAGGACAGATACTTTCAGGAGAATGGTGGTGAAGGAATGAGAAAAATCCTGAAGTGTACCTTGAGAAACAGGCAGAATAAAGTATAAGGGATTCCCAGGATTATCCTCTAAGAAGGGAGATGATCACAAAAGATCAACTAAAATCAGATTTAAGCTCTAAAAAAAAAAAAAATCTTTGAATAGAGGACAATGGGACTGATTTTGTTTTTTAACATATCTAACCTTAATTTCAATGTCCTTAATTTTTTTATCCACTCTCTGTTTTCTTATTTAAATTACAAGCATTTATTTTTTAAATTACTTCCAAAGGAATGGTATTTTCTTTTGGAATTGGAGAATTCTATAGCATGCTTGGAAAAAGAAACACTTTCAAAAAGCAAGTTTTCAAAGTTAAAGAAAATGAGTAAGCAAATTTATGTTGCCAAAGATACAGAGAATAAGAGAAACTAGGTTGTCATCTTGATACTAAGACCTAACACATTTAATTGAAACTAGGAGGATTTTGTCATCATTCTATAAATATTTAGTATGGAACTAAGTTAGTGTGTATGCCTGAATGATTCAGTCAGCATTTTGACTCAGTATGACCATCATATTACATACTAATTAGGAAGATGGCTTATTGAATTTACTGCCTCATTTTTCTAAGAAGTTCTACCACAACTCAAAACACAAATAGACATCCCATCGCTCCTTTAATATATATATATTATATATATATATATAATATATATATTATATATATTATATATATGTATAAAATATATATATATAATATATATTATATATATATAACATATATATATTATATATATAATATATATACATTATATATATATTATAGTATATAATTAATATATGTTATATATATATAACATATATAATATGTATATAATTATATATTTATTATATATATATTATATATATAATATATATATACTTTTTTTTTTTTTGGAGGCAGGGTGTCACATTCTGTCACCCAGGCTGGAGTGTGATGGGGCGATCTTGGCTCACTACAACCTCTGCCTCCCAGGTTCAAGCAGTTCGTTCTTTGCCTTCTGAGGAGCTAGGGTTACAGGCATGTGTCACCACATTCAGATAATTTTTGTATTTTTAGTAGAGATGGGGTTTTTCCAATTGGCTAGACTGGTCTCAAACTCCTGGACTCAAGCAGTCTGCCCATCTCAGCCTCCCAAAGTGTTGGCATTTAAAGCCTAAGCCATCACTTCCAGCCTAAAAATATAATTTTGATTTTTATCCTTTTGAAACTTATTTCTAATGAATACCTATTAATAATAATTGGGTTATTCTTATCCGTTTGTTTCTAATAACATAATATATATAGCAACTAATCCTAAACTTGTGATGGGGTTACATATAATGAACTGCATACATTGAAAGTACCAATTTAAAAATTCACTTAATAGATCTTACCTATGAAGCATCATATCATAGACTACCCTACCTTTAATGTGCCTAGAACACTTACATTAGCCTATGGTTAGGCAAAATCATCTAACACAGGACTCTTTAATAATAAATGTATAATATATCATGTAATTTACTGAATACTGAAAGTGAAAAAAATGGGTTGTATGGACATTAAAAATATGGTTTCTATTGAATATGTGTTACTTTTGCGCCATCATAAAGTCAAAAACTTGTACATTGAACCATCCTGAATTAGGGATTCTCTGTACTTGACTAATTGCTGAGAAATTTGGGAGACAAACTTGTACAATATCACTTTGATGCCGACTTATTTAGCAAATCACTTCACCCATTTGAGCCCAATTTCCTTATCTATAAAATAAAAATTTGGGTAAATGATTATTGAGAATGCCGTCAGAAACAAAATTTTGAGATCTATAATCTATGCTAAAACTTATTAAGTACTTTCTTAATATAAAGGAATATGCTGAGATTATTTGAGTAAAAACTTTGTCATTTTAAGGAATAAAATCAGATTTCATTAAAATGGACTTTGTGTGCAGTAAATGCAAATTCTTGACACTCATCTCCCCATGAACCTGCTCTGCTGAATCATAATGTAAGCTTCTGGGTTTTATTTTTCTTTTTGTTCGTGTGTGTGTGTGTGTGTGTGTGTGTGTGTGTGTGTAGTTTTGGTCTAATATCCACCTAAGTTCTAATGCTTCTTTCCTCTGCAGTTCAGAATACCAAACTTAAAGAAAAATAAATCTCACAGAATAGTCACATTTTGCAGATATAAATGAATTAACCATCTGGAATCACCTAAACAGGACTCATTTCAATACTGACAATCTGCTATAAACATGAATAAAGAATCCAGTTGTGGCTGAGACTGAGGGAAGATAAGGCTTTTTAGATGAATTATTGAGATGGTTATAGAAAAAAAATTATTAGCAGATTAAATAACCACAAAGAGAAACAAACACAAAACCTTGTACTCCAAGGATAATACCCATGAATTCTACTCTATTCTCACTCGTGGTTATAAATTTAATATGATGCATTTTCATAGACATAGGGATATTTTAGCTCTGAGAGTTATGTTATTGATCAAATCATGCATATGATTCAATAGCCAAATTGTAGCTCATCTAATCTAGAAATACGATGAGCTGAATATTTTTTTTGTACATGCTATTTGGATACATATAATGCAGGCAATAGATTAATGGATATTGTAAACTTAAATATGCTACAGAAAAATTTATGTATTTAAGTTGTATCATTTTAAATTCAAATGTTTTACAAATTTATTCTTTACCTATGAGATTTAGGGGCTTTTAATCACAGAAAATTGCAAATAAAATATATGAGTGAACTCCACGAGACAGAAAGTAAAAATATATGGCTGGGCACGGTGGCTCACCCCTGGAATCCCCACACTTTGGGAGGCCAAGGTGGGTGGATTACTTGAGTTCACGAGTTTGAGACCAGCCTAGACAACATGGGGAAACACAGTATCTACTGAAAATACATGGTGGTGGGTGCCTGTAATCCAAGCTACTAAGGAGGCTGAGGCAGGAGGAATGCTTGTATCCAGAAAGTGGAGGTTGCAGTAAGCTGAGATAGCACCACTGCACTCCAGCCTGGGAGGCAGAATAAGATTCTGTCTCAAAAAAAGGAAGGAAGGAAGAAAGGGAGGGAGGGAGGGAGGGAAAGAAAGGAAAAACAGAGAGAAAGAAAGAAAAGAAAAAAAAGAATGTTTTAGTAGAAGAAAAACAAAAGCAAAAACTAAAATCTCTTCAGCTTTTCTGACAACAAAAATTTAATGTAACTATTAAATATTAATTTTTTTTCCTTTGGATTCTGACAGTCTATACCTTCTGGTTTCCTTTGTGAGCTAAAAGCTATTGGAAATACGTTAGTACATTTTTCCAATTCTGTGACTAAATTTCAGTGACTTAGTTTAAGAGTTTTTTGTTTTTGTTTTTTCTTTCTAGGATAATAAAGCTTTTAGTCATTTTGAAATAAATGACAATCTGAAAGCTTTTATTCTTTAATATTTTATTTAATTTCCCATAAGTGGGAAGTTTTATAAGTTTCATTTTAAATATAATTTATAATAAATTGAAGTTTTTGAAGAATCATTCTTGTTCTTCAGATTTAGTGGTCAATTTCACATATGAGAGTTCTTAAAATAATTCTACCCTTTAAATAATTCTACCCCTTAAATTTCAGTTTGTAATTTAATTTTTTTGAGATGTGATCTCACTCTGTCCTCCATGCCTGAATGTAATTGTGCAATCATGGCTCACTGTAACTTGACCTTCAAGGCTCAACAGATCCTCCTACCTCAGTCTTCCTCGTAGCAAGGACGACAGGCACATGCCCCCATGCCTGGTTATTATTATTTTTTTTTTTAACTTTTGTGGAGACCAGGTCTCACTATTTTGCCCAGGCTCGTCTTGAACTCCTGGGTTTAGGTGATCTTCCCACCTTGGCCTCCCAAGCTTCTGGGATTACAGACCTAAGCCACTACGCCTGACCCCTTTTAAATTTTATATATATGCATCATATAAATTGATTTCATGTCACATATATCAGAAAAAAATCTGTCATCTATATCAGGCTTTTTGTCATACTTAAAAAATAGTTTTAGATTTGGGTAAAATAGATCTGGATCATGTATAACTCATAATAGTCACTGAGTGATTAACTGGTAGCACCATTATTAATTAAAAAGTGTTTTCTTCAGATCTGACATATGAAACTTTTTAGACAATGAGAATGAGAAGATACATGTAAATAATGCTTTATTTAGAAGTAGAAAACAATCTGTCTTAAGATCAAATTTCAAAAGACAGAGGGAATTAGTCCAGTGAGCTTTTATAAAATGAACATAAAGACCATCAAGAAACAGGAGTTTGTATCAGCACTTTAAGCCAACTGATAAAAAGAAAATTAGTAATAAATACTATAAAGACAATATTTTTAGTTATTTTCCATATCATTTTGTCAGAGATTAAATAAAATGAGAATCTCAGTGTTTTATCTGTACTTGATTGCTATCTGAAAATTGTTATAAATTTCACAAGTATATACTCTTTGATACCATATTTCTACTATCAGAAATTCATTCAATAAAAGTTATTTGGAAAAGAATCAGACAAAAAGTTGTCTTTTCTCATCTATGACATCTCGGTTTCAACGTCTAGCTAAAGAATGTAAAATATTAAAAATAAAACATAGACGGAAACCCAAGTTTACAAGGAAGCTCTAAAATCTGTATCCATATGTATTTTTTAAATTTCACACACGATATACATTTAAATTAGTTTTAACACTGACTATTGAAAATACCCGATACTCAATATGGTTGCTCTTGAAACTTCCCTAATGCTTCAATGAAGTTGTTGTAGGTCACATATATACCAAGGTGGTTGCCATCTCCTGACCCCAGCATGCATATCTTTAACCAAAAGGTTGATAATGTTCTGACCATTTTTGCTGTACCAAAGTTAAAAATTTGAGTTTAATTTATGTATAATAGAGTTCATTTGTTATTCTCTGGTATGCCCACTTACCCCATCCCAAATAAAAAGATTCACACAGCCCTTAACTTGTTACTGTTTTTTTTTTTTTTTTTTACATTTCAGCTCTATTCCTAAGCAGGCGTAGGATTGTGGTTCTCATATTCATTTTTACTTTCACAGAGTTTCTTACTTTCTCCCAAGGCTAATTGCAGAAACTTCTATCCCTGCTGTGCCACTCACTTGCTTTTGGTCTTTTTTCTACTCCCAGAATCCAGTTCTCATTTTAAAAAAATTATCTCCAGAAAAGCAACTCACAACTTGTAGATACTTAATATGAAACTGAAAGAAAATTTCTGTTTAGAGATATTTTCTCTTTGTTTTTAAGACTTTATTGTCTTAATTTCTGAAATAATCAGATAAGAAGTATACTGAAAACAATAAGATTGTTATTTTAACTTCTCAAATATTTCTTATTCCATAGTACCTAAGCCTGTCACTACAGAAAAAACATAAGTTCTTGTTTTATTTTTGAAATTTGCCTTTGACAAGTTTTATCAGACAGTGGTCTTCAGTCAGAATCATTGGTATTATTTCATTAAATGTTTTAAATACAAATGACCATTTAAAAATCATCAGTAGAATACTGGAAGACAAATACATAAGCCCCCCAGATTTTACTCTAAAGAATTGCTATGTTCTGTGTAACAAGCCCAACAACATATTTGAATAAAGATCCATAAATTACGTTTGCATTTGAAAATATGTCATTCAGGACAGTAATGTTCTACTAAAAATAACTGTATAGATTCCCTGGTATTCTAGTCAACTAACAATAGTTTCCCCAAAATGACATAATCATTTCATGGAAAATGAAATGATTATGAAATTTCCATGAAACTTGTAAAAATGACCATATTTTATCATGGTTGTTTTATGTATCATGATATAACATACATGGGAATTGTACTATGTAGTGAAATATAGCAATTTTCTATACTAACCAGTTGTGTGATATTTTCCCTTTCAATTAAAACAGCTAAGCTATTTAAGCCATTCACTATCTCAGAAAAGAAATGCCTCCCTTAAATAAATACACATATAAACATATAAATAAGCAAACAGGCTGAAGAGTTTAATTGGAGTTTATTTTTAGAATTACAAATATCTAAAGGGACTCATGAAATAACAATGAATTTGTCACAAATTAGAAGTGCAATATCTCATCTAGAGAGGAGCTAAATATCTCATGTTTGACAGGGAGTGGAAGAGTTGGAAAGGAGGTAAGAAATACATAGATTCAGTAGGTCTTTGATAAAGACACCCCCCATACAACCATCCTGCATGGGTGATAAATTAGGGGAGGAGAGAGGGTAAAAAACAGATATACCTGGATGCCTGGTAGGTTAAAAATTAGAGCATCAGAAAGTCCACAAGGTCTCTAGGAAGCACACATGGGTAATGCATATAAGATTTATCCTGGCTTCCTAAACAAGCTCACTGTGACCCAGGAGGAGTGGCATCATAATCTTGGGACTGGGAAGCGCCTGGAAATAGTTGGTTCATTAACAGCCCATCTTATTTTATGTGGAGCCATATGACACAGAAGCAACAGAAAGATTACCACATGCAGAACTGATAGACATCCAGGACTTAAAGTCCCTATCTGCAGGGGCTGATATAACAAAACAGAAAAAGCCGAGAACTTTCAGTGAAACGTCAGCATGAGTATAAGATAATGAAATTGAGGTGTATCCCTCCAGTGTATAATAACTTAGGGTTTTGCAAACCTCCAGAACTTATATATGGGAGGTTAGCAGGAACTTAGTGCTTTATTTTTTTCTTGTAGAAGGAAGAAACACTTAGTAAAATATATTTATAGTATATTTTTATTAATAATATACTAGTAAGAAATATAATTAGAAATAGTTTACTTAGTAAAATAAAAAGCTATAAATTTTATAATATGAAAGATAATTCAGTGGAATCACTCTTTTTTAAAAAAAGTAATAACTGAGTTTTATCCTAATTTAAAAGGAAGATTCCCATTCTGTATAAGAGGAATAATATAGTCAAATATTTCAATATCAAAGATAACTATGATTGAGGCCCTTTCAAGCAATATCTAGTTGCCATTTATTTTAAAAATATTAAATATATCAGAGGACCACGATAATCAGTCTTCCAATCAAGCCTTTCAATTTTTATTTCAAAAATACTAGATTTTGGGTAAAGATGCATCAGATTTAGCAAAAGGAAAGTTACTATGAGTGGTAGAAAGCATTTTGTCATACTGTTAACTAAATAGCGGATACATTTTTAGTCGAAAATTTCTTTCTTTTTCCTTTCCCTGGGGGTAAAGGACTAAGTCTTCTATCTCTGAAGGTCTCTAGAATAAAGCATATAATACAGTAATACAGGGTTTCTGTTCCATGCTAATTTCATTATTATTCTAAGAAACGTAGATAGTGTGGAAAGAGCACTGTATAATGTGTGTTGGAAAGGGAACCTTGGAAAATTAATTTCTCTAAGTGTTGTCTTCCTCATTAGCCAATTCAGAGGAGGAAAATATTCCCTATCACTCTCCGAGAGGTCTGTAGAAATCAGCTGACATAAAAAGGGGAAGATACTTTGTTAACTGTGAAATTTTGTTGCTGCAGCTGTTGTTCCTGCCATTATTCTTTTTGGGCAGTAGTCTAAATTTTTAACTCCTAAGATTCTTCATTTGATGGAACATTAATAATAATAATAATAATAATACCAATCCCACATTATGGTGGCAAAGTTAAAGAGTCAATACATGAATAAGCAAAGAAAATGTTAAGTATTATTTTTTAAATAAATACATCTATTCTTTTTGTTAGCAACAATAGTGTTCTATGAAATTGTCATAAACAAGCATTAGCAAATACTGAGCCATTGCTCCTACAAGAAATAACATGCTAGGTTCTTGCTAGCCTCCCATCAAAACATTTTTGTGAACTGATCAATATAAAGACTTATTTTAGACCAGGCACAGTGGCTCACACCTGTAACCCCCATGCTTTGGGTAATCAAGGAGTTTGAGACCAGTCTGGGCAATATAGCTAGATTCTGTCTCTATAAAAAACAAAATAATAAATGCTTGTTGTATATGTGCTTCTGTTTGAAGACACCTCATTTAATACATATTATTGACTCATTAACATTGGACTCACAGCTAACTACCATGCACCTCACTCCTGAACACAGCTTATCTCACACATGCATTCTCTCCATAAGGTACATCACACTCTTGTGTTTAGAAACATTGGGCACTGTGCACTATGCTTGGGGGCCATTTTAAGCAGTGAAGTCATCCACCAGGAGCACAAAATGCAAAAAAAGTGTGACGCTAAATATACTATGAAAAATATGTTTGTTTACAGTATGTGAGCTGAAACAAGGTAGAATATCTGCCCCATTCAACCTCATCTGGGAATGTGCACATCAAACAATTACAAAAATTTAATATTAATACTCTACACAGGTACATATCTGCAAATGATCACAACTAAGCCGCAAGTATTGATTTTTGTGTTCCAAATAAATTTCAGCAAGTAAGCAAATTCACAACCACAAGAATTCATGAATAATGAAGATCAACTGTATTATTCATAATTTCTAAATATATGAGTTTACAATTCTATTATCTAAAACTTACAAGACTCTTAATGCTTTAGGCCCTCCATTCTTTCTCCTTTCTTCTTGAGCTAAAGTCCTCTCCCTATTCAAATATGTCATGCTCCTCTATGACCCAGAACTTTTGTACATGCAGCTTACACTTCCTAGAACAACCCTACTCTCTTTTATCACTGGTTATCTTCTTTCTCCAGATTTCATTGTGAGTATCTCTCTCGTTTTATTGTTCTAACTAGATCAGTTAGTCCAACTATTTTTGTAATCTCAGTAGACTATAAGCCTATACTACTTATCACAGTAAAATTTTACATTTACTTCCATGTATGTGTATTCCATTAATTTTTGGCTTCTTCAATAAAATTTCAAGACCATGTAGACAGAATGTTTTCAATTTTTCTTCCATTATAACATGTTTGGTATTAAATAAATGTACACTGATTAAATGTAAATTCATGTAAATATCATCTAAATAATATAATGTAAATAAATATTTAAATCTTCAGCAGTCATATCAAACACCTTAGGAAAAAAATACTGTCAATTTATTTACATAATCAAAACATCATTCTGCCCATTGAATGCATATATGTGTTTATTAAAAATGGGAAATATGAAAGTCAACTTTCTGAGGGCCAGTCCTTTCAAATTAGTTTCAAGTCTATCCTTAAATCTATCCTTTTTATGACATAGACAATAAGTAATTATACTATAAAGCACTGAACTTTCTTGTATTCAAATATATTTAAATCAAAATTGCAAAACCAGTTATTCTGCAACATATAATTAGAAATAATGACAGCAATAATCTTGTCAATGAAATTGTTATGAAATAGTATTCTCTTATATGACTGATGAAATGTACACTGTATTTTACTTGGAATAAAATTTCGCAATGTGTATCAAACACATTAAAAATATTCATAATCTAACCCAATATTCTAATTTTAGAGGTAAAAATAGTCCAAACCATTTGTTAACAAAGAGAGTATTTATAGAATGAATGATTCTATAATAAATAACTAAATAACTACATATAAATAACAAAATAACTAAGAATTAAAAGGCAGAAACAAACATAATATCCAACAATATGATCATAACTACACTAACACTGGAAATTGTTTATGTCATAGCAGAAAAACAATATATGGCTGCATGGTACCTCACGCCTGTAATCCCAGCACTTTGGGAGGCCAGGGCAGGCAGATCACCTGAGATAAGGAGTTGGAGACATGCCTGGCCAACATGGTGAAACCCCATCTCTACTAAAAACATAAAATTTGCCCATGTGGTAGCGCACACCTGTAATCCCAGCTACTCAAGCGTTGGGGCAGGAGGACTGCTTGAACCTAGGAGGCAAAGGCTGCAGCGAGCTGAGATGGCACCACTGACCTCAAGCCTGGGCAAAAGAATGAGACTCCAGAAAAAAAGAAAAAAGAAAAAAAAAAAAAAAGAAAGAAAAAAGAAAAGAAAAATAGGATACAATGGAAAAATAGGATAAAATGCCATATACAATATGATCATTATTGCTATTATAACAAAAATCTCTGAGTGGTAGAAAGAGGATATTTTTCATCTTAATGTTCTATACTGTACATGTTAATTCTTTAATTAGAAAAATAATTATTTTCCCAAATCTTTTAATTTTAATACAACATCCTTTAAATTCTACATTACTTCTTTTAGTTTATCAGAGACTGCTTTGCTTTCAAGCATGTGTGATTGAATTTATTCTGACAATGAGCACACATGCATCCAGTTTGTATTGGATGGCACTACAAGGCTCCATACACCTCACCACTGTAGGAGTGCACCTCTGGGAGCTATCCTGAGAAGCAAGTGTTCAGCAACTAAGTGGCAATCTGAACAAATCTAGCTCACACAGAAAAAAAAAAAAAAAACGCCTTGTTTTTCCTTTGACCACCTAAAATCCATATCTCCTGTAATTATCTATTTAAAACCATTCATCTAACAGAAGTTTCTGGAGCTGACAAAATCATCATCCACTGACTCCCAATCCCATCCCCAATTTTTACATTACAATATAACAAAGTTTACAGCTCAAGGCAAACTTTCTGTGTTTAAATAAAGCTACACCCAAGTGGCAGCCTTTGCTGTTCACAGCAACCCAGGAGAATATTATGTGCATTATTGCTCTGTAGTTCTGATCCAACCTTCAGTAATCCTGTGAAGCAATAACTATAGGTTCCAATGAGCACTTCTGGATCATCAGTAAATTAAAACTCCTCAGGACTTTCTGTTTTAAAAATTAGGCAATAATAAACCCATGATCTGCTTTGCATTAAAATGATTCAGAAGGGTTACCTAAATTAATTCTAGCCACACTTTCGCAATGCAAAGCACAGCTTCAAGCTCATTATTTTGTAAAAGATAAGTAAAATTATAGAATGTAAATAATAATGTAATCCACTTAAAAAATAATAAGGCAGCCTAGCACGTACTCAGTAGTGGATGAAAAACAGTTACCAATAAATAGGAAATACTATATTAAGCCAAAAATTCATAGATTCTGTTTTATTCACCTATGGTCTTAAAAACAGCAACCATGCATAGAAATATGTGATAAATACACTTTTCTATAATTTAGTGCTATATTATCCATGAAGTGTCACAATATATAACATAAGATTTTATCATTACATATGATAATAAAGATATATATTTCTTAATGATTAAGATGATTTCAGAATCTCTTTATACATACAAATCAATATCCCTTAAAAGAATCCCTTTTGTCTTTCCACATATTGCTCAGGCTGTTAACTCTTTATCTAGTCCCCTTTTGTAGAAAAGAGCTGTGCGTATTGAGCCTCTTTTTGTAAACATCAGTTCCCTATTCAACCCTTTCCATTCATGCTTCTATCCTCTCTACTATGCTAGTCAAGGGACACAATAATCTTCAGGTTTCAAAATCCAGTAATCACTTGTGCCCTCTTTTCACTTGGCCTCTTAGCATCTTTTCAACAGAATCCATATCCCCTTTCTCTTTAAGCACCGAAAGGTCCAGGGTTTTCTTTTTCTCTCACTGATCACTTTTCCATTCCCTTCTCTTGCTTCTCATCATCTTCCTTGCCCCTACAGGTTGAAGTGTATCAGGCCTTGCTCCCAAGCCTTCTCTTCAATAGACTCTCCTCATAGGTATCAAGAAGTTTCATGGTTTTATTTATTTATTTATTTATTTTATTTTATTTATTTTTTGAGACGAAGTCTCACTCTGTCGCCCAGGCTGGAGTGCAGTGGGACGATCTTGGCTCCCTGCAACCTCCACCTCCCAGGTTCGGGCAATTCTCCTGCCTCAGCCTACTGAGTAGCTGAGATTACAGGTGTGTGCCACCACGTCCAGCTAAATTTTGTATTTTTAGTAGAGACGAGGTTTCACCATGTTGGACAGGCTAGTCTCAAGCTCCTGACCTTGTGATCCACCTGCCTTGGCCTCCCAAAGTGCTTGGATTACAGGCGTAAGCCACCATGCCCGGCCATTTCATGGTTTTAAATAATATTGGCATATTGATCACACCAAATTTTTATTTCTAACTCAGATCTCTCAATCTTGAACTTTTGATACTTACATTTATTTGACATTCCTATTTAAATATTCACAAGAATTACAATATAAAATATCCCTAAGAAAATATTTGATCTATCCCCACCACGTTCCTATTTGATTCTTTCCTACTTTAGGAAAACTATACTCACACAGTCAATCAGATGTTTAAAACTCTAGACTGTCTTTTCTTACCAATATTTGTCAGATAAAATTATCTCCAAAATGTAGCTGAAAATAACCACCTCACTTCATTTTCACTGTCTACCACTTTGCTCAAGGCATTGCCCTTTCTTGCACTGACTACTAAAATAGCCTTGTAACAGATGTCCCTGCTTCCATTCTTGCCTTTTACAATCCAATTTTCACATCATGATCAATGTTAATTTATGAAAATGCAACCCATGAGCTACTGCACTAAGATGGCATGTTGAAGAGATACTATTAATTTTTCTCTTTCAGAAAAACACAAAAGCTGTGGTGAATAAATAATAAAAAATTATCCCGCCACAAATAACAGAGAAAATGAAAGGAAACATAGCAATACGTTTTTGGAAACTCAAAAGCTGGCGCATAGAATGCCTGACAAAGCTGCTTCCTTAATTGGCAGTAGAGAATGCTGAGGAATAACCCAATGCACACGGCAAATTCCTCAAAATCCTGCGAACTGTAGACTGAGTCACTTTAGGAACTTGGGGTAAAGGGGATGCTAAATGGGTAGGTACGGATCAAAGTGTTTGAGAAACAGTTAGAATACGAGACACCTAAACCCAGCTACCCCTCACCCCCAACCCACCCTGCCCAGGCCACTGGCTGTCTACCTCTATTTCACCTTGGCAGAAGTCTAGAGATTTTCTATTTGGAAGAAGCTAAAACAGAGGATCTTGGAACCTGGAATATCATATCAATACATGAGAAATGATGAATATATGCTTAATGAATGCAAAATTCTGAAACTCTCAGTGCGGTTCTCCCCCTTGGCTTTTAGTACTATGTGAGTCAGATTATATCTTCCATGGGAAAAAAACTGGAATACTCTACTTTGGAGAATCTGATGTCCTAACAAAAAACTTAAAGACATAGAAAGCACTGTTCTTCAATAAGCAACCTACCAAAATCATCTTCAAGGAAGTTCAAAAATCAATATACTCAACTCCTATAATTTGAGCTTTATCCCAGCTACTGGGTCTTCTACTCAGTCATGATTAGACAACAACAAAAAATTATCCAAACCAAAGTCTCTGATGTGGAAAATAATAAACAATGTGCACAAAGTTAAGCAAAGAAAACAACCAAAAGTAGGATGCAATAGAGAAGATGCAGGAAAAAGAATATTTCTTTAAAAATTCAGTCATGACTACCAAGAGAAAAAGAAAGGCAGGAGAAAATACATTGCAGGATTGTATAAAAGACAAAAAGAGTTATTAGAAGCTAAAAATATTTTTCCAAAACTTAAAGCTAAATGGAATTCAATAGAAGAAATAAAAGCTAAATTAAGAAAATTCCCCAGAATATTCCCAGAATATACAACAAATATCTGCAAAGAAATGCAATATATGAGAAAAGACTGTATAAAATTAGAGAACCAGCTCAGGAAGTGCAACATCCATATAAAAGCATTTCCATTAATAAGGAAGTTAGAAAATAAAAATAGCATCATCAGAATGTTTTGTAAAATTTCCCGAGACTGAAAGGTATGGGACCCAGACTGAAAAGATCCAACACAAAGGATGAAAATAGACTCACAAAAAGACACGGCATTGGGAATTTTCAGAATTTGGTTAGAAAGAGATTATTATGAATGTACTATAGAGGGATAAATCTGATCATATTCAAAGAGTCAGCACTGAAATGCCCTCAGATTTCTGAACAGTGACACTAGAAGTATCTCTACTATTGAGTCAGGAAACACCTTTTAAAAGTCTAAAGAATGACTGTCAATGAAGAACTCTATATCCAGATAAATTATCAGTAAAGTTAAGGATCGATCACAATAACATTATTTTCAGACAAATACCTTTTCAGATATCTCTTCACATGTCCTTGAATCAAATCAAATGTAGGATATGGCTTACAAAGTTAGGAAATAAACCAAGCAAGAATTCCTTAGATAAAGAAAACAGAAGACTCAACACAGAATAAAGGTAATTAGGATGCTTTAAAATCAGAATGAATGATTGAATAGTTAATTAAAATGTTGGTTTATGTAAGACACATGTGAATTTGTTCCTTAGACAATTATTGATGAAAGTATACATATCTATATTTACACAAAATTTTATTTTGATGCATAAATTAGTATATACATAAAACAGAGGAAAGTTATTGTACATCCAGGTAATATTTCTTGCACAGATGATACCCATAATTTACAACTTATATTTTATGGAATCAATTTCTGAGGGAGAAAATGCACTCATCACCTGAGTAAATATTTGTATGTTTCACAGTTTTGGTTTTTGTTTTGTTTTGTTTTGTTTTGTTTTTTAAGAGAGAGGTTCTTGCTGTCACCCAGGCTGGAGTACAGTGGTGAGATCATAGCTTACAGCAGCCTCCACTTCCCAGACTCAAGCATGCCTTCCACCTTAGCTTCCCATGTAACTAGCACATGCCATCCTACTCTGCTATTTTCTGTGTGCAAATTAAGTCCTTTTATTAAAATGCAAAAGAAAGTGGCATGAACTTCCTTATTTTTTACTTTTATTTTTTAAGTTCAGGGGTACAAATGCATATTTATTACACAGGTAAACTTGTGTCATGGAGGTTTGTTGTACAAATTATTTCATCACACCTGTATTAAGCCTAGTGCCCATTAGTGTACTTTTCTTGATCCTGTTCCTCCTCCCAACCTCCACCCTCCAAAATTTCCCAGTGTGTGCTATTCCTTTTATGTGTCTATGTGTTCTCATCATTTAGCTCCCACTTATAAGTGAGGACATGTAGTGATTTTCTGTTCCTGTATTAGTTTGCTAAGGATAATGATCTCCAGCTCTATCTATGTCCCTGCAAAAGACATTTTCTTGTTATTTTTATGGCTGCACAGTATTCCATGGCGTATATGTACCATATTTTCTTCATCTAGTCTATCACTGATGGACATCTAGGTTGATTCCATGTCTTTGCTATTGTGAATAGTGCTTCAATGAACATATGTGTGTATGGGTCTTATATATTAGAAGGATTTATATTCCTTTGGGTACATACTCAGTAATGAGATTGCTGGATTGAATGTTATTTGCCATTACATTTTTGAGAAATCACTGCACTATCATCCAGAGTGGCTGCACTAATACCTGCTAATTTTTTATTTTTATTTTTTAGAGGCAGAGTCTATGTTGTCAAGACTGGTGTTGAAATTCCTGGACTCAAATGATCATTCCACTTGTATTACAAGTGTGAGCCACCATACTAAGCCTATTTTCATGCTTTTTTTCTAATATTCTATACTTGTCTCATAAGGTCACTCATTTGAATACTTGTCTTTATGAATACTTCTGAAATGCCAACTTAACTTTCATTAAAAAAGTAACATCTTCTCTGCATATGTAAATATTTTGTGTCTTATGACTCAATGGAGATAACATGTACATTAGAAGAAATCATTTTGAATCTGGTGCCTTAAACCACTCAGCACTCCTGATACTCTCTACTTATTTTGAGAATGAATAAAACTCTTAGTAAACACCAACTCAACTGGACATAGGTAAGATATGTAAAATCTTTATTAGCCATGTGTCCCCACCCAAATCTCATCTAGAATTGCACTTCCCATAATGCCCACATGTGGTAGGAGGGACCCTATTGGAGGTAACTGAATTATGGGTTGGTTCCCCCATGCTATTCTCATGAGGGGAGTAAGTATCCACAAGATCTAATGGTTTTATATAGGGCTTCCCCCTTCGCTCAGCTCTCATTCTCTTTCCTGACACCCTATGAAGAAATACCTTCTGCCATGATTGTTAAGTTTCCTGATGCCTCACCAAACATGCTGAACTGTGAGTCAATTAAACCTCTTTTCTTTATAAATTACCCAGTCTCAGGTATTTCTTCATAGCAGAGTGAGAACAGACTAATACAGTAAACTGGTACCAGTAGAGTGGGGTGCAGTTATACGGATACCTGAAAATGTGAACTGACTTTGGAAATGGATAACAGGAAGATATTGGAACAGTTTGTAGGGCTCAGAACACAGGAAAATGTGAGAATATTTGGAACTTACTAGAGACTTGGAGGTCTCAGAGGATGGGATGATGTAGAAAGGTTTGGAACTTTCTAGAGACTTGCTGAATGACTTTGACAAAAATGCTGATAGTGATGTGGATAATGAAATCCAAGGTGAAGTGGTCTCAGTTGGAGATGAGGAACTTGTTGGTAGCTGGAGCAAATATGGCACTTGTCCTCCTTCAGCAAAGAGACTGGTGGCATTTTGGCCCTACCCTAGAGCTCTGTTTAACACCGAACTTGAGAGAGATTATTTAGGGTACCTGGCAGAAGAAATTTCTAAGCGGCAAAGTGTTCAAGAGGAAGCGTAACATACAAGTTTGGAAATTTTACAGCCTGACAATGCATTTTCTGGGAGAGAAATTTAAGCCTACTGCGGAAAGTTGCATATATGAGGAGGAGCAGAATGTTAATCACAAGACCATTGGGAAAATGACTCCAGGGCATATCAGACACCTTTGTGGCAGGCCCTCCCATCACAGGCCTTAAGGCCTAGGAGGAAAAAAATGTTTTCCTGGGGTGAGACCAGGACCCCTAACTGTGCGCAGCCTAGGGACTTGGTGCCCTGCATCCCAGCTGTCCCAGCCATGGCTTAAAGTGGCCAAGCTATAGCTCAGGCCATGTATTCATAGGGTAAAAGCCCCAACCCTTGGAAGCTTACATGTAGTGTTGAGACTGCAGGTACACAGAAGTCAAGAACTGAGATTTGGGAACCTCTGCCTAGATTTCAGGGGATGTAGAGAAATACTAGGATGTCCAAGCAGAAGTTTGCTGCGGGGTGGAGCCCTCATGAAGAACTGCTACTGCGGCAGTACAGAAGGGAAATGTGGGGTCAGGGCTCACACACAGAGTCCCCACCTGGGCACTGCCTAGTGGAACTGTTAGAAGACAGCCACGCTCTTCCAGATCCCAGGATCATAGATGCACCTGCAGCTTGCACTTGTATATCTGGAAAAGCTGCAGGTACTCAACACCAGCCTGTGAAAGCAGCCTGGAGCAATGGAGGAGGAGCTGCCCAAGGCTATGGGAGCCCACCTCTTGCATCAGCATAACCTGGATATGAGACATGAAGTCAAAGAAAATTATTTTGCTACTTTAAGTTTTAATGGCTGCCCTATTGGATTTCAGACTTGCATGGAGCCCATAGCCCCTTTTTGGGCCAGTTTTGCCCATTTAAAATGGGTATATTTACTCAATGTCTGTACCTCCATTATATTTAGGAAGTAACTAACTTGCTTTGATTTTATAGGCTCATAGACTTGGACTTTTGGGTTAATGCTGGAATGAGTTAAGAGTTTGGGGGACTCTTGGAAAGGCATGATTATGTTTTGAAATGTGAAGACATGAGATTTGGGAGGGGCTGGGGTTAAATAATATGGTTTGGCTGTGTGCTTACCCAAATTTCATCTTGAATTGTAGTTCCCATAATCCCCATAATGTGGTGGGAGGGATCTGGTAGGAGGTAATTGAATCATGAGGATGGTTCTCCCATGATATTCTCATGATAGTAAGTTTTCATGAGATCTGTTCATTTCATAAGAGCCTTCCCCCTTTGCTCACCATTCATTCTCTCTCCTGCCACCCTATGAAGAGGTGCCTTCCACCATGACTGTAAGTTTCCTAAGGCCTCCCTAGCCATGCAGAACTGTGAGTCAATTAAATCTCTTTTCTTTATAAATTACCCAGTCTCAGATATTTCTTTATAGCAGCATGAGAAGACACTGATACACGATAAATATTTGTTGTGCCATGGATATATATCAATATGTTTTTTATTAGAAAGGAGGCACCATCCAGGTCATGGGATAATTAAGACTAAGAAATTCATCTGCATCTGTTTAAGAGCATACCTGTACAGAATGAATGAAGTCTATATTTAAATTTTCCAGTACAGTATCCAGCACAATTTAAGCATCAAATAAATACTATCACTGTTTTCAAGATTTCCACGACATTAGTTGGTCATTTTACTTTAGAAAATGATATTATGTACAGAAATTGTTTTAAAAACTCCCACCCAGTAGATATAAAAACTCAGTGACAGAATTAGGAAAGTATACAAATAAATGAAGAAAGTATACAAGTCCTTTTTCTAACAGGAGATTTCCTTTAAGTACTAGAAGACAATAATCCTCTCTCCAAGGTTACTACTTCTGTTATTTTAGAATTCATCTTTTGATTCTAAATCTATTTACCATAAAGTATGTTACTTACATGCTTTAATTTTATAGATGCCCCTCTCTGGAACTACACTCGTTTATCAAATTTATCATTACCTAAATGCAACTCATAGAAGTAAAACAGAAAAACAAACTTAAGTACATGAAAATGGTTATTAATAATGTTGTTTCTGAAAGCAAAAAAGCAAGAGTTTAGAAATATTAGTACAAAACACTTTGCAAATGCTTTAGCACTTCATATTGCATTAACTTAATAAAGTAATCCCACCACTTAAATCATTATGAAGTCTGTTCAACAATAATTTTAAATTGCTTACATGTTTTAAGTGAAAAAGATGTATGAAGTAAAATGTACCCTATAATCATAGTATCCTCATATTTGTTAGATTACGTAATTTTAGACAGGATACGTCTAAATAATCTATCTAAAATGCCCATTCTATTATAAAACTAAAACTATGTTAATTTCAAACAACCACTGTTATTAAACCATCTGAAACGTGTAGTAAAAGTATAGGAATAAAAATGCTTTTACATCTGTTACATAATAAAAGATCTTTTACCAGAAAAAAGTCTCACTTCTGCCTACATATTATACTTATATATTGTAAATAAGAAGATTATCATTATATAGTAGTGGATTCTGAAAAAGCAAAACTATTACTCCATTTACTTGATCTCAAAAATATCATTATACAAATTACAAAGTTATTTTTATGAAAGTATTAATTTTAAATTGTATTTTCAGAAATTAAAAATACATTTAGGAATAAAACTAATAATGGAAAGAAATACAGCAATAAGATACTTATTTTATAAAGGTATTTAGAATCCACTTATTTCTTCATCATAGTAATTTAAAATAATATTGAAGGACTTAATGAGATGACCTTTACTGACACTTCTAAACTTTTGCTTTCTCTATTCTAGTTATGTGCTCTTGAGCAAAAATTTGGCTGTATTTTGCAAAAATCAACCCCTTAAATAAAGATTCACTTTAAGAAAAAGACAAGGCTGAAGTAGATTTTCAGGAGAAATCTTAATTTCTTCAGTGTGTGATAGAGAGTACATTAGCTACTTGTAGCAGAAACCCAGTGACCTCTGGTGAAGAAAGATCCAGTATTAACCAGTGTAACCCTGGCCTCTGCAAAGTCATTAGGGACTCAAGATTCTTCCAACCTTTCATTAAACTATCCTTAGCATTTGACCTCTGTACTCAAGTTCACCTTCTGAACTAAGAAGTGAATTGCAAGTCCACAGGCCTCCATCTATTAGGCAGAGGAAGGAGGGGATGGCAAGAGCAAAATATTAAAAAAATTAAAAAGTCTAGAACCTTCCAGCTGAATTTGCTCCTTTGAAGCAACCTTCTCTAAAATCTCATGCCATTTTGCCTACTTCTCACTAGCCTGCAGTAAATCACATGACCACACCCAAACCTAAGCTAGCAAATGTAGTCTCATAGCTGAGTATAGGCTTGTTTTACTAAAGAAGAAGAAAAGGAGGTTTGGTACACAAAAAGTAGTCTCTACCTTTTGTTGATAAGTTATATAACAGAGGCATTTTTGTAAAAAGTATTTTCTTAATACAATTCATAAATGTTTAAGAAGAAAAAATGTAGATAATTTGTGAACCACTGTTTTGCATAGAGGCTAGCTATTCCAAAACTATTATGTACTCTACCTATAAGAAATATTATTTAGGATTAAATCTCATCAGGAGCCAGCATTTATGCTTTTTCAATATGTAAGTTTTACATTCTCCCTCCTTTTTTCATGGCACATTATAAATGTTAGCTAGTCATTTAGTAATATGTGATCCTAACATATGTGTTTAAGAAAAATCAGGTGCATGAACTTTATACACCAAAAAGTTATAAAAATGTCTATCACTCTAGTGGGTGTGTTTAAATCATTTTTAATACTTAACCTGTTGTACTTGATACTACAGATAGTGGAAAAAGAGAGATAGGGGAGGGATTAATCCTGGCCCATTCATTTATGGATGACACATATGAAAATGGAAAGAAACATTTTCTATTTTGCATCACTATTAATTTCATTAGCTACTTGATGTGGTTTGGCTGTGTGTCCACCCAAATTTCATCATGAACTGTAATCCCCAGGTGTAGGAGTAGGGGATTGCTGGGAGATGATTGACTCATGGGGGTGGATTTCCCCTTGGCTATTTTCCTGACTGAGTTCTCAGGAGTGCTTATTCTTTGATAAGTGTGTGGTGTTTCCACCTTCTCTCTTTCTCTCCTGCTGCCATGTAAAACATGCCTTGCTTTACCTTCCCCTTTCAATCATGGCAGACCATGATTGTAAGTTTCCTGAGGCTTCCCAAGCTATGAGGAACATTGAGTCAAATAAAATTTTTTTCTTCATAAATTACCCAGTCTCTGGTATGTCTTTATAGCAATGTGAGAATGGACTAACACACTACACTACTCAACATTGAAAATTTCAAAGCACAGAGGTGGAATGCTAGTTTCACTCATATACCACATAAGCAAATGAAAAACATTAGAAAAAAATGACGACCAGAATGGCTTTATCTTCTGCTTATGTTAGTATTTTAAACTCCAAAGGATATCAAGAACAAAGGAAACTAGGTTCAAATACCAGGTTAAATTTATAACTATAATTTTAATTATGAATGTTTCTGAATGATATTGAATGAATGATAAGTTAGAAGGTCATTGAAGAAAAGTGACCATTCCCTCCAGTCCATCTACAAAATATGTATGAATACCAAATAACGAAGATCTTATTGGTCATGTATATATGTGTATGTGTGTGTTTGTGTTGTGTATGTGTGTGCATACACAAACTCAGTGTATTAAAACAGAGATGATAAAAAGAAATTATATGGGTTGGTCATTACATCAGTGAACATATGCATATACTACTGGCATTTCATTGATATTTGAATATGTAATCTCATTTGCTTTACTAAGGAAATGAATCATTTTTATGAGAAAAAAATTCTATGAAGTATGGTAAGTGACATACTTATTTTAGAATATTTACAAAGCAAACTATATATTTAGAAGGTGAAGGTTAAGCACTAAATAACGTAACAATAATTTCCATATTAAGACTAAAATGCTTAAACTCCTAAATATAAGAATGTACAGATAGATTATGTTTATTTTCATCTTGTTTGCTTCTAGGGAGAGAAAAGATGATAAAGTAAATGGCCATGGTAATAATGGACAGAGATCAGGGAGACAACATAGAGAATGGCAAAAATAAATGTGAGGAAATATTATAGAGATGTATTTGGTTTTGGGGAAAATCAGGGAGAAACTAAAGGATAGAAAACTATTAATAGAAGGGTCAAGATGATGTGGTCAGCAAATTAAGAATTTACTGAAATGAATCAATGACAAAAATCAAAACGTTCTGAGGTAAGGAAAAAGAGCACTGAATTTTTATGTGATTTAAAAATATACAAGAGAATGATTAGAAAGACAGACTGAAATATGGGGAAACCTGGCAAGTTGCGTATCCTAACAAGAAACTGACAGACTGGAGATCAAATCCCAATCACAGCACATGGAAAGCAGTCTAAATATGAGAGAAGGGATATTTTCTAGCAAAGCTCAGTCGTGGGCAGAAGCACTTTTAAAATATGGAAAAGAAATTAGGAAACAGTGAAGTTGGAAGAGGAACAAATCTTCCCCTGAGAGAAAAAAGCATGTTGGAATTGATGGGCTGGTTAGCAATGATTTAGCCAGAAGGTTGAAGATCTTGAGTTGAATTTGATCAGCACTCTAGAAAGGCAAGGGGGAGACCTTGGAATCAGCTACCGACACCTTCCTCCCACCCTTTGCGTGGGAGTAAGAAAGACAAAATCCTTAAGGTGTATTTAGAAGGTGCTACCCCTTTAGTCACACCTGAGGCACTGCAGCTTAATCTCCAAACTTAGAGATAAATAAAACATAAATAAAAATTTATTCTTGACACAAGAAAAGATGTCAGCTATGTGGATAATTCTAGCATTTTGGTGACATTACACTTTAATTCAACCCGTTAAAAAGTAATTTTAAGCAGGAATACCTCATAAATACCCACATTCAGGAGGTATTCCCATGGAGGAATCATTTTATGAGCCAGTGATTCAAAATCACCATTTAATTAAAATCAGTAATGATCATTTGCTGCTGCATTTTCTATGAATAAGATGGTCAGCATTTTACACATACATACATACACACACACGCAAACACACACACACACACACACACACAGAGAGAGAGAGAGAGAGAGAGAGAGAGAGAGACATAGATATATATTTATTTATTTCCAAAACCAACAATTTTCCTCCCAAAAAATAAATGTACAAAACATTGCTTCTTGAAATTGGTATATCTTATGATGTTTTAGCTTGTGTATTGTGAAGCCCTAAGGAGTTAAAAGACAAATTGAAAAAGGAGATTTGATGGGATAAAGAAGAGCGAATGTTCCGAGATATAGGGTTAACTGGAAATGGCTCATTAGCACCCAAGCATCCTGTGACAGGCACTCAACTCACAGCCCACCTGCACTGAAGCATCTTGTTTGCAAGCATTCAGCTAAAGCAGCAGGACCTTATAAAACTCCTTCTCCAGTTCCACTCTTGTTTGCAGGCAGCAGACAGCCTTCGTTCTGCTGTCTTGCCCATTGCTCCCTTGCAATGTACTTTTTTCTTTAATCAATCTGCCTTTTTAAACTTATTCCTGTCTCGCTAAATTATTTTACCACCCGTGCACTGTCTTCAGGCAGTCATTGATCATGACACATATGTTAGTGGGACTTGTATAACAAATAAAATATTGTATATGGGTCATTTACTTTTTTAAAAATGTGAAATGTTCACCTTTAAAAGAACAAACTATTTTGAAGGAGAAATGTATAAGAAAACTTCATAATGAATATAAGATAGGCCAGGATCAAGATGAAATGAAAAACTTTGTTTTGCTGGCACCAAATGATTCTTTAAACAATGATGAAGACACCGATAGAAGAAGATGAAATGGACTTTTCATTGTGTCAAAAACACAAAATGTCCTGAAGACAAATCCAGTAAGCACTTTTTCTGGCACAGAGACCACTTAGTATGGTGATTAAAAATTACCAATTCTCTGTTTTATTTCTTTAATGAAGTTTTGACAATAGTTCAATGGTTGCTACCAAATTATATCATTTTGAGGTAAAGCACAGCAGAATAAATTCTAGATGCTCAACTGTCTATAGCTTAAAATGAACAGCTTTAATGTTATCAAAATTCATCCAACTATAATTTAAATCAGAAAATGTAAATGTACATCTAAAGAAGTAACTGCAGTTCCCATGAGGGAGGATTCTGCATTATCTGGGAAAAACTTCCTATGCTATTGATAATGTAATAGATATGATAACATTAGCAAGATACTACAAAAATACCATTAATTATGGTGTTTAAGAATGTAAACCAAAAGAAATGTTTTGATTAGTTAAAAGGCTAAAATTTAAAAAAGTATTTACAGCTGATTAGATGAATATTTAGATATTTTGAATCTATTTAACTATATGGTTTTTCTTTGCTTATGTTAAGAAACTCAAGTTGGCATATACATTAAACACTAGATACATAAATCAAGAAAAAGCATATCTTTTAGATCTGTTTTTAACCTATTACAGATTATTTTAGAAAAAGACATTCAGTACTGAAGGTACAAAAGTAATGGCAAGAAAATTTCAGGACTAGTGACTAAAAATTAGTTTATATCATCATGGCATGCTACATAAACACTAGCCTTTAAGAAGATGCTTAATATAATTAGTAAATTGTAAATTTAGTAAAGGAATTTTTTCAGTTATTGAAAATCAAAAGGTTGAGAAATTTTGGAACTTTTGTTTAAATCA
Organism: Cebus imitator; assembly: GCF_001604975.1. Lineage (NCBI taxonomy): Eukaryota > Metazoa > Chordata > Mammalia > Primates > Cebidae > Cebus > Cebus imitator. Next base: position 905,464 of record NW_016107320.1, on the reverse strand, counting down.
AGTTGTGTGTATTAGCCTGAAGTAAAGTATTACTATAAATATTTGAAGTAATGAGAAAGATCATATTCTATTTTCCTAATAGAAAAATTCATATTAACATCTTTTAAACATCAAGGCATGCAGCAGTATGTATGCCTTGCTGAATTTTTTTAACCAAACAAGTATATTCACTAACACATGTGTACTAACACCTAATAGTATTTAAAAATGTAATCATGTATTAGAAATTAGATTGACGCTTCAAGTTTTGATACCACAGACACAAAAAATAAATGTCTCTTTTGAAAATGTTACTTATTATCAAACAAAAATCCAACGTATCTAAGATGTTTTAAATCATAAATTTAAACAATATCAGTTCACTGGATACTGCACTGGAGATAGCTAGAATTAGCAAGAGAGAGCTAATTGAAATTTTTCAACTTCTGGTTCAGTGACTTCCTGGCAGTAGCTTGAAATCAGCTATACTGAGAGTATTTACACCACAAAAATTGGTAAACACTATAAATTCAGGATTGTTTATTTACTTATTTGTTTATTTGAAGAATCTTTTATGAAACATTGACCAACCCACTATTGACTACAATAAAAAATATTTTTAAAGTATTTTCTGCATAGAGAATTAATTCTCCTTTAAAATGTTATCATTAATCCCCTTCACTTGGAAAAAAATTTTAAAGGGATGTTAGTAGTTTATATCACTAGGAATTAAATTTTAATGTACAACTTTTGTAGTACCTTTTTTTCCACCAAAATTTGCAGAATAATTGTAGTGTCCTGAAATGGAAAAAAGCTAAACTTATAAAAACAAAAAAATTTTTAACAAACTGTCAAGATTTTCTGAAATATAGAATATAGAAATAAACTAGAATCTAATCTTAATAGAATAACTTGTCTGTCCACCATAAACTTAGATTTCAAATTTTTTGTGTTCATTAAAATGAATTCTAGAACTTTTTAAAAATCAAATTGTGTGTGTTAGCCTGAAGTAAGGTATTGCTATAAATATTTGAAGTGATAAGAAAGATCATATTCTATTTTCCTAATAGAAAAATTCATATTAACATTTTTAAGCATCAGTGCAGCAGTGTGTATGCCTTGCCGATTTTTTTTAGCCAAACAAGTTTTTTTTACTAACACTACACTAACACCTAATCATACTTAAAAATATTTTTGAAGTGTTTCCTGCATAACATAGAGAATTATTCCTGCTTTAAAATGCTATAATTAATCCCTTTCACTTGGTAAAACTTTTTAAAGGGATTTAGTAGTTTATATCATTAGGAATTAAATTTTGATGTATAACTTTTATAGTACCTTTTTTCCCCCAAAATTTCTAGATGTTTCATTTAGTATCTTTGTAATAAATAAATGTTGTGAGCTGAAACTTATAATAAAAATGTATTCCAATAAAATTTAACTTATATATCTGTTTATATGTATCAAATCCCACCTAAAACTTTATTTGAATGACAGAGCTGTATTGCTTTAATAAAATTAAAAAGCATTGCTCTAACCCAATGGCTTTGTTTATAGATTAAAAATATAGCACGCAAAAGCAAAACAACCTGGAGATCATTAGTGATACTAAGTTACTTGCCTACCATGAAATACTCACTAATAGACAAAGCGTCTTTTTTTTATTTTTTTCTGTACCACACTCCATTATTTATAGTTGGTTTGGGATAGGGCCAGAAAAAGAGAAGCTCTTGTTTGAATAAATCAATTTTTCACATAAATTTCACAGAATTAACAGAACAGCCATTAAAAGAGCACATTGTCTCCTCTCCCCAAAAGCACAGTTTCTGACTATTAGAAGGACTGCAATGATGAAACAGCAGGAAGTCTGGGTAACAGAAATGACACATGAAGATATTCACCCAAGTCATTTTAAAAGCTGCTATTTTAATTCCTTTTCAAATAAAACAGAACCTTGGAATAAGAAAGTTTTTAGTGGGACCACAAAGATATCATTGCTTTTATTTTAATTATATATAAGTGTTTAATTTTTAAGTAATTTTTTTTTCTAGTCCAACTCCTTTATTTAGTAGAAGAAGCACTTAAGGTAAAAAGTGTTTTGTTTTGTTTTAAATGTCACTATGTTAGGTAAGTTAGAGCAGGTTAAAGTTCAGCTTTCCTAGAACTCAGGCCAAAATCCCTTTCCCTACATTTAACTTACTTTAACATGTATTCAGTATTGAATTGAGTCAGTGTCTACCATGTTTTCTGCTAAGTACTTAATAAAATACTAGGTCTTTTCAATAATGTAACTTCTAGTTGAGATATAGTAATAATACTGGATTTTGTACAGTGGCTTTTGCTTTTCAAAGTGCTTCTAACAACTTCAAGGACAGAAAAAGCATCTATGGTGATAGAATAGTGGTTACCTCAGGCTGGGAAGGATTGGTTGAAAAGCGATATGAAAAGGACATGTGGGAAATTTCTGGGATGACAGAAATATACTACAGGGTATATGTTGATTGAAGTATTAGTTACATAGATGTACATGCGTACCAAGGAGATATTGCAAGTTCAGTTCCAGACCAGTGGAATAAAGTGAATGTTGTAGTGAAGTGAGTCAGATAATTTTTTTTGTTTCCTAGTATATATAAAAGTTATGTTTACACTACACTGTAGTCCATTAAGTGTGCAATGGCATTACATCTAAAAACGATGTACATGACTTAATGTTAAAATGCTGTATTGGCTGGGCGTGGTAGCTCACAGCTATAATCTCGGCATTTTGGGAGGCTGAGGTGGGTGGATCACCTGAGGTCAGGAGTTCGAAACCAGCCTGGCCAACATGGTGAAGCCCCCTCTCTACTAAAAATGCAAAAATTAGTCGGGCATGGTGGCACACAGCTGTAATCCCAGCTACTTGAGAGGCTGAGGCAGGAGAATCATTTGAACCCAGGAGACAGAGGTTGCAGTGAGCCATGATCGCACCATTGCACTCCAGCCTGGGAAACAAGAGTGGAGCTCCATTTCAAGAAAAAAAAAAAAAAGAAAAAACAATACTGTATTGTTTTAAAAATGCTAATAATCATCTGAGCCTTCAGTGAATTGTACTCTTTTTGCTGGTAGAAGGTTTGCCTTGATGTTGGTGACTGCTAATTGATCAGGTTGCTAAAGGCCTGGGTGACTTTGTCAATATCTTAAAATAGGATGACAATGAAGTCTGCCCCAACAATTGATTCGTTTGCGAGAATCTCTGTAGCATGTGATGCTGTTTGATAGCATTTTACTCACAGTAGAATTTCTTTCAAAATTGGAGACAGTCCTCTCAAATTCTGCCATTGCTTACAGTTGCAAATTTTTAAATAATGATAACTGTTTCCTGCATTCATCAATTAGTTATTCTAAGCTGGAGTACTCAACTATCCTGAGAATATGCAACTCAGGTATGGGATGAGTTTAGAAAGTGATTACAGGGATAAGATAGGGCCAAACTTATAGTGAAGAATCAGCAAATATTACTTTCTTAAACCCAACTGAAACAAAACAAACTTCAAACCAACTTATACATTTTAAATATACATTATATATCATATACATATGCAAAATGTTACATCATGATATAAAATTTATATAAATATTTTAAAAGCAATTTTTGTGGGAAAAATATTTACTTTTAAATCAATTTTTTGTGCCACATTCATACCCATTTAACTTTAAATTTGCATCTAGAGAATACTGTCTCTGCCCTGCTGAAAGGGACAAAAATATACACAGTTGGTAATAAATTTAATATTCAAATGCTTATGCATTGTTATATAAATCTGTTAGTTACGTCAGACCTTTTGAATATATTTATTACAGTGTATTTGTTTGTCAACAAGGTAAAAAACAAGCCTGGAATATAACCCCAAAGAACAGCTCAAGAAAGTGTCACACTTGAATATTTAAGTCTGCTCAAAGGTTGGCATCATTTGAATTATTTCTATAATTTGAGACCGAGTAGCTTGTTTTGTAATATCACAACATAAATGGCCTCCAAACACCGTAAAATGTATTCAACACAAAACTATGTAAGTGAGCTAAAATATCATATGATTTATGTGCATTATAATTAATACATAATTAAGATGATTCTGGACACAATTAGATGGTTTAAATGACTATTCTGCCTTCCTATCTTCTAGAAGGTTTAACTTAACAGTGCTTTTATAGTTATTGCTGTGAGTATCATTTATTAACACAGGAGCTTCCACAATTATCAAGCATGCTTATTGAACTTTGAAAAAAAGCATTGCATTTTGCAAACCCTCTGACACTAATTCTGAGCAAACTTCCTTTGAGGATATTCCCTAATGTTCTTTAATAATATGCCAGACCTATATAATTATATAACTCAAGAAGTGTGTTCCCAAGGCCCTGGATGCTATATCTCAGTTAATCTGAAGAGAGACTAAAATAAATTAGAATAACTGAAATGGTAAATATTTTTAAATAGCAAAATTTTTAAAGTTTGAAATATTTTGTTGGCTATGAAAAACTTATGCATTGCAGACACTGGGAGAGCCATCACCATCTGACTGCCTCCAAGAGTTTAAATATGATGAAGATTTGTTTTAATGCATAAAATTATCCTAAGATACTAGGGATTTATGTCATCTTTGGAAGACCTTCTCCCTCCATATACATGAATACAGGTACATTGTATTCACTTCCTATGAAATTTTATTTTTGTAATATAATCTCTATTTTAGGAGTTAGAAAAATGAATCTGAATGTTAATTTACCCGCTTACAGATGAAAGAAAACAGACAAAATGGAACGAAAAGCTTATGGCAGAGACAGCGGGCAGGTTAACCCCTAACAGTCAGAAATGCAAATTCGAAAATTTTTAGTTGCACAACTCTGTTTGGAGAAAATGTATTTTTATTTCGTTTAACAAAATGAAGTCAAATAAGACTGACGAATAGAAAAATCATAATAAACAGTTTTGGATTGAGAAAATCTTTCTGCAAAATTCCAGCTCCAGTACACAGAGGTAGCAATTCTTTCCAACTTTGTGGGTCACTATTATCTCATCTGTAAACTTAAAACAATATTAACAAGGCAGCAAGCAGTGGCTCACACCTGTAATCTCAACAATTTTGGAGGGCGAGGTGGGTGGATCGCCTGAGGTTGGGAGTTTTATACTAGCCTGGCCAACATGGTGAAACCTCATCTCTACTAAAAATACAAAAAATTAGCTGGGGACAGTGGCGCATGCCTGTAATTCCAGCTACTCAGGAAACTGAGGCAGAAGAATCACTTGAACCCAGAAGGCAGACGTTGCAGTGAGCCAGGATTGCACCACTGCACTCCAGCCTGGGCAACAGAGTGAGACTGCATCTCAAAAATAAATAAATTAATTAACTAGTTAATCAACTTTAAAAATAATAATGATAACAAATATTCACAAGTGCTTCAAAAGATAACTAAATCATGTCTATGGAGTCCCTTGCACAGGATGCAGTACATACTACATGTGTCTTTTCTGATGTACAAGTTAAATAACTTAAAACAGTTATGTTATATTAAGACAGGATACAGGAAAAAGAATTTTGCTTTTAGATTGAAATAATTAATAACTCACAGAACAGATTTAAATATATATATATATATATATATATATATCCAGATAGATAGATAGATAGAAAGATATCTGTGTTATTATCTCATCTCAGAACAAAGAAGTCATATCTGCTTTATTTTTAAAAGTCTTAGGGGACCTGACTACCTTCTCCCTCCTTAACTGGTGGGCGTAAAAAGTCGGGTATAGAAGGTACTAAAACTCTAAACCTAGAGTCTGGCTTGAGTTTTTCCTAAGCATGGGGAGGAGGTAGAAGGAAGGGCAAAGATTCAAAGAGCTACATCCTCACTTGCACAGAACTAGGAAGGCGGGACTGATATGAGCATCCAACATAAAGTGAGGGAAACAAATGGCACCGGAGGCTCCTATGAGGGCCCCGGAAGCGCCCTAAGAATTGAAGGCAGGAAACAACTATGCAAAGCAGCATCTCATAGCCAAAGAAATAATAGACCTGCTATCTATCCTGTTATTTGACCCTACTTAAGTACAGGATTGTTGTAAAAGTTCAGAGAACAGGGGAGGACACAAGCTGGGAATATATTTCCTGCCAGCTCAGCAGGTAGGAACTTGGAGAATTTTTTGTTTAGCTGAGTTCTCTAATCACCAAATCTCATCATTTCCTTGCAGAAATCAGTTAAGATTTTATTTATTTTTTTCTTGAGCAAGGTTTTATGACCGAAAATAGAACTTTTTCAGCAAACTATGGTAATTTTATAAAGAGAGCAATGTATCTGTATAATACATTACTACATATATAATTTTACTAGATACATATAGTTGCTATTTCATCCTAATCAATGTTTGCTCTTTCTGTAATAGGACAATAAAAAAAAGGAAACGATTGTTCTGAACTTGGTTACTTCCCCTGCCTCTCTTTTTCCTTTTTTCTTGATGCGTCTGATTTGAAAACTCCAATATGTGGTAATTAACTTTATTAATTGAAGCAATTTGTCCCAACATGACATCCTGTCAAAAGGCAGAGTATTTGTTATTATTACTTTATTTATGCCTCAATTAGCCAGTTTATGTTGAGAAAAAAGTGCTCAATGTCTTTGTAGAATGAATTTTTTCTGCAGAATAACTCATTTATTTAAGTAGATTATCTCAATTTTCTTTTTTGAATTTTAGAAGCAAATACAAATAGAAGGCAAAGAAAAATATGTTTTACAACCCTTAACCATAGTGGAAAATGGCAAAAATAAAATTCCTTATTACATTTGCCAATTTTTCAAGCAATGTTTATGATTTTTTTTTGCATGTGGTTCATAACTACTTACATCAAAACAAGAAGATGGGGCTAGATGTGCAGAGCTGGGAGAGTAAGAATAGAAGTAGGGTGTTTGTGATGAAAATATCTCTTCTGGCAGTATATCTGTTAGTCATAAATTATTATGAATTTTTCAGACATTGTTTGCACCTATGCCAGCACATGCTTAAATGTCACAATAATATTGGCCTCCAATAATCCATGCCTTTGTTTCTATAGTTTGGGCAACAATTATCACTAGTACCACACAGAGTATTATAGAAATATGTGGTATCTATTCCTGTTCAAACGATTGTGTCATTATCAAGGTATCAGTGTGAACAACTATTCCATTCTGCCTAAGGAGTACAACCAGACCTAGGAGACAGAGAGGTGAATAAGAGCTCACAACTGAGGGAAATCTATTATATTATTTGATAATATGTGATGTTATGTGTGATATTATTGAAGAAAACTGATGTTATGTGTGACAAACACAGGAGATTCTTAAGACTTCACTTGGAGTAATTGTATGCAAAATATAGTTTATCAAAAGAAAGAACACTATCCACCTAATTTATTTGATGTTGGTCTACCCTCTTCAGAAGCATTATCCAATAAAAATATAATGTGAGCCATTATGTAATTTTAAATTTTCAAATCACATTCTAAAAAATAAAACAAAGTCAGTGGAATTAATTTTAATAATATATTTCATTTAAAGCAATATGTCAAACACTTCAACCATTTCAACATGCAATTGGTATTTTAAAAATTATTAACACTTTTACTTTTTTTATACTAAGTTTTGAAGATGCAGTGTGAATTTAACACTTTCATCATCTCTCAATGCACTCTAGCCATATTTCAAATATTCAGTACACACATGTGAGTCGCTATTGGTTTGAACAGCACAGCTCTACAGCTTTTGTTCAATATATTTCTGCCTGTTCTATGCTCTGATGAGGCCAGAGAAAATATTATCAGCCCACAGTTCATTTAAAACTTTTAAAACACTTTGAAAATTAGTTAAAAGTATGTGTTATAAGTGCCCAATACAGGATACCTCAGACTTCACTGATTAGTCAGAAAGTACAGTGTTATAACCACTGATTTCTGTTCAGTCATTTTCCTTATATGTATAGGTATAATTAACTAAGTAAATAATTACCATAAAAAGCATACAATGAAATGATGTTGGATGGAAACAAATTTTCAAGAGTTATTAATTTCTCAGTTATACTAAATTACTCTAATTCAGTTCATGGGTGTTATACTCTGAGGTGAATATAAGAAATATAAGGAATAAACTGTGTGAAAATCACAGAAACATTTGTTAATACTGAAGTCACCAACAGGGGTCTACTGATAAAAGAATTATAGGCTCCATATATGCTCCTTTATATATTTTTACAGTCTTAAAAATTGAATTAATCTAATTAAGTTGTATTGATTTAATTCAATTAGCAAAATACACTAAACAGCAAATGTATCTGCCAGAAAGACAAACAGAATATATTTTTTCAAGTCAGCACTTATTAATTTTAGTTCTAACACCAAAATACAAATATCACATTTTTTTAAATGACTGTTTCTAAGCTCACAATTGATACCAGAGTTTCATTAAAAAACTGAAGGTCAGGTGGCAACATCATTCCTCAAATCACATTAAAAGTTTTATCTATTTCATGATCTAAAATGATAGCTTCTTCCACACTATTTTGGTTCAACCCCCTTCCCAATAGTTACACCAACACTTCATTGAATTTTGCATGCTCAATAACATCCTTTTCCTTGAGGGAGACTTGCCTCCCTTCTGTGTGTCACAGAAGCCCAGGAAAATGCTACAGAGAGGAAATGGAGGCATCCTGCATCTGCTACATTGTCTCACCTACCAGGATTAGCTCAGAGTCGGGGAGGATTTTGTCTTATAGGGAAAAAGTAAGCAGAGCTCCAGTAGTCATCATTGCTGCCACAAACACCAGCGACCCTTACTATAAGAGAGCTCCCAGTCCTCACAGGCCCTGAATCCAGTTTGAAGAGTAGCAAGGAGTTTGCACAGCTTCATTGCTTCAGAGTCGGAGGCCAACTTAGGAGGCCTTACCCCTGCAAAGTAAGCTGCTAATGCACAGCACCATCTTGAAATCACACCCATTTCTAGATTATATTCTGCCCTAGGGAACAGTTACAACTGACTTCCCATTCCTGAGATACCATTGTCACTACACCACATTCATACATGTGCCTACTGCACTACAACTCTGGATGCCTGGAGCCTAGGCCAGATGGAATTAACAAGATCTCAATGTCTGAACCCACAGGGCACCACCCTTATTCCCACAGGGAACAACTGGATCTGCAATGTGGGGAAGCTGCTAAATAGCCAGCTGACTGACTTGCCCATGTGCACTAATTTTTGTGCACAGCCTATGAACAACCTGGGAAGCCAGCACACCCCAACATCCTGTCCAATAGTCAGCCCTATGGTGCCCCATGTCTTCCACCCAGAGCATTGCAGAGCCACCTGAATCCACTGTGCCTGCAAACATTCATACCTGGCCCAATATCCAGTCCCTTAGTGGACCCATCCACCCTAACAGATTGCTAAAGAGACACTGGGTCCATATATGCCTGCATGTACAATTACCCATCCCAATAGTCAGTCTGGCATCAATTCTGCCTCTATTGACAGAGTGCTATGAAGCCATCTGGCCCTGCTGTATCCAACCTACCCATACTGGGCAGATCTCCAATCTTACAGTGACCCCAACTCCCTGGAGAGACAGCTGCATAATCTCCCAGCTGGCCATACTCACACATTCATGAGCTCAGCTTAACAGCCAGCCTGGCAGCAGCCATTGCCTCCCTAGAGAGATTGCCAGACAGCCTGTTAGGCCTCTGTACCCACACGTCTGGCCTGACAATTAACCTGATACTTTCCCTCAAGCAATACTGTGTCACCACCATCACAAACTTGTATAGCCTAGCCCACTGAGGCAATTGCAGACAATGCCAATGAGAATTATAGCCAAAGAAACTGCACAGAGTTCATAGAGGCTAGCCAGAAACAAAAGCAATACACCACGAACAATTGAAACCTAAGAATGTCAATTTTTCCATAGGAAAAATTCTTCCTCCCCCAAAGCTATGATATCAGTGTAAAGAAACAGGAAACATGAAAAGGCAAGGAAACATCTTCCCTTCAAAGGAGTACAGTAAGTCTCCAGTAACAGAGCCCAAAGCAAAGGACATTTACAGAATGTCTGAAAAGAAATTCAAATGATAATCTTAAGGAAACTCCATGAGATACAAATGAACACAAACAAATAATTTGGTGAAATCAGGAAAACAATTTGTGATCTAAATGAGAAATTCAACAAAGAGAAAGATGTAATAAAAAATATCATAGAGCTGAAGAACTCTATGAAGGAAATGAAAAATACAACTGAGAGCTTCAAGAACAGACTAGATCAAGCAAAAGACAGACTTTCTGATGTTGAAGACAGGTTTTTAACAATAATGTAGTCATGGGGGAAAATGAAGAAAGCCTACGGGGGTTATGGGATACCACTAAGAAAACAAATAATCTCATTATAGGTATTCCAGGTGTAGAAGTGATTGAAAAAGGAAAAGAAAAGTCACCTAATAAAATAATTTCTGAAAACATTCTATGTATTGGGATATGGACATCCAGATTCAAGAAGCTCAAAAATCTCCAGGTAGATTCAAACCAAAAGGCACTTCCAAGGCACATCATAATCAAACTTTTACTCAAAAGTAAAAGACAAAAATAGAATTCTAAAAGCTGCAAGAGAATAGTATCAACTCACATATAAGAGAATTATATAATGGTATAAGGATCAATGCAACAAGAAGAGCTAACAATCCTAAATACATACGCACCCAATACAGGAGCACTCAGATACATATAACAAGTTCTTAATGACTTACAAAGAGACTTAGACTCCCACAAAATAATAATGGGAGACTTTAACACTTCACTGTCAATATTAGACAGATCAACGAGACAGAAAGTTAACAAGGATACCCAGGACTTGAACTCAGACCTGGACCAAGCAAACCTAATAGACATTTACAGAACTCTCCACCCCAAATCCACAGAATTTTCATTCTTCTCAGCACCACATCACACCTACTCTAAAAGTGACCACATAATTGGAAGTAAATCACTCCTCAGCAAACGCAAAAGAATGGAAATCAAAACAGTTTCTCAGACCACAGTGCAATCAAGTTAGAACTCAGAATTCAGAAACTAACTTAGAACTGCACATAAACCAACAGAATATAAACCAACAGAACAAAATAGAGAGCTCAGAAATAAATTTACCCACTTAACAGCCAGTTGATTTTAAACTAAGGTGCCAAGAACATTCGGGAAAATATAGTCTGTTCAATAAATTGTGCTGGGAAAAAATGGATATCCACATTAAGAAGAACAAAAATAGACCACTCCCTTTTACCATATACAAAAGTCAACTCAAAATGAATTCAAAGCTTCAGTACAGCTCGTGACCAGCACGTGCAACATAGTGAAACCTCATCTCTACAAAAACTACAGAAATTAACCAGGTGTAGTGTCATGCACCTGTAACCCCAGCAGCTTGAGAGGCTGAGGCAGGAGAATTGCTTGAGCCTGGGAGGCGGAGACTGTAGTGGGCTAAGATTGTGCCACTGCACTCCAGCCTGGAAAAATAAAAAATAAAAAAAGTGGAAATGCTTCATAACATTGGGCTAGGCAAAAAAAATTTTTAATAAAACTTCAAAAGCACAGGTAACAAAAGCAAAAATATACAGATAGAATTACATTAAACAAAAAAGGTTTTGCATAGCAAAAGAAAGTATTAGCCAAGTGATGAGACAACATACAAAACAGAAGAAAATATTTGCAAACCATATATCTGACAAGAATTAAAATCCAGAATACATAAAGAACTTAAACAACTCAACAACAACACAAAATAAATAATTCAGTTAACAAATGGACAGCAGGCCTCAATACACATTTCTCAAAAGAAAACATGAAAGAAGCCAACAGATATGAAAAAATGCTCAACATTACTAACCGTCAGACAACTACAACTTCAAATTGCAATAAGTATCACCTCTCTCCAAGTAAAATGAACATTATGAAAAAGACAACCGAAACAAATGTTACAGAACTTGCAGAGAAAGGGGAACCTTTACACACTTTTGGTGGAACGGCAAACTAGTACATGTGTTATGCAAGCGAGTATGGAAGTTCCTCCCAAAATTAAAAAATAGAACTACCATATGATCCAGCATTTTCACTCCTGGGTCTATATCCAAAGGACATAAATCACTATATTGAAGAGATATCTGCATTGACATATTTTTTGCAGCACTACTCACCATAGCCAAGATGTATAATCAAACTGAGTATCCAACAACAGGTGAATGAATAAAGACGATGTGGAACATACAAACAATGGAATATGATTCAGCCACAAAAAAGAATTAAATTCTGTCATTTGCAACAACATGGATGAACTTAGAGGACATAAAGTCATGTGAAATAAGGCAGATACAGAAAGACAAATACTGCATGATCTTGTTCATATATGGAATCTAAAGGAAAAAAAAAAGGTAGAGTATATAGAAGCAAAGAATAGAACAGTGGTTACCAGAGACTAGGGAAGCAAAAGAGGAGAGGAGGATGAGAAAAGGTTTATTAAAAGAAACAACTTTACAAAAGGACAGAAGGAATAAATTCTGGCATTCTACTGCACAGTCAGTAGGGTGACTGTATTTAACAGTAAAATATTGTACATTAGAAAATACCAAGAAGGGGGATCCTGAATGTTCTCACCACAAATAAATAATAAATGCATCAGGTAACAGATACACTGATTACCCTTACTGGATCATTATACAACACAGATTCGTATCAAAACATCATATTATACTCCATAAATATGTACAATTATAATGTGTCTCTTAAATAGGTAAACGAATTTAAAAATTTTTTACGTCAGCTTCCCCTAAATTATTCACACTAAAGACAATAAAAGTCCTTGTTGTTACTTGAAATATCTACATATCATAATTTTAAAAATCCAGTGTCTACTCTTTTTATAATATCCTATTTATCTCATGCCCTGGATCCCATAATAAAGACCATTTGGACTTTTAAAACCTTCATTATTTATTCTTATCCTGTGAAGACCAACAGCCTACTTTTACATCCTAATTGCCTATCAAAACCTAAATATGGATTAATCCTAAAATCCTTACTTTTTTCTTTTAAAATATTATATATTTGAATGTTTGTACATTCCTATTGTTTGGAGAATTAGTGGTCATTAAGAAATTTGACTGCCTGTGCTACACTGGGCTTACTTTCCCCTGGATCTCCTTATCCCAAAATATCTTCTACATAAACCCTTAAATTTTCAGTGGTGTATTATAGAAATCCTTCTTCTCCATTGATCTATTCCCTCTAGATTTTCCTTTAACAACCTCTTACTACTGTTTTCAACTAAAATTTATATGCTTATGGATACCAATTTTTGGTCAATATTCTAAATATCTTCTTGTGAGCCTCGGACTCTCTGGTAGACATATTATCTAACAAGACCAACACATTTCTAAATCAGCAGAGTCCCAAACTGAAAATACTATTTCACACACTATACTAAATTGCATTTTCTTCAGTTTTCTTTTCAGTTAATATCTTTTATTTTCATCAACACCCAGTTAGTAACCTAGTGGTAATCTATACTACTTTCTCTCCTTTACCCTGAGCTTGTTCAAATTATCACCTAATATTTCTCCATCCTAACTTCTTTTCTCTTGCTTATGGAATGAACTTAGTAGGGGCCTTGCAACTGTCCTTTTCCTAATCTCTCTCAAATTTGTATTTCATGGAGCACCAGGAATTCTCTGTTAAAAACAAAAATCTTAACATTACACATTCATCCAATGAAGAAAATCCTTTTACGGTTTCCTGTCTGTAAAATCCTTAGCATGATATATGAAATCTCTAATTACCTGTTCCTATTTGTATCACCACTTATCTCTCACTATTCTTGTTTTAACATTTTACATCCTAATAGAATGGTCCCCATTTTAAAAAATATATTTGCTTAGATTTATAGCAACATAAACCTTAAGGAAGCACCCTAAGAATATAAAAATCATTTCCTCATTTTTATATAATAAAAAGTCAAGTAATTTATGCATTAAAAAGTTTATGGCATTATTTAACAATTTTGCCACATAAAAGAATAATCATGACTTTAAATTTTTGGTAAATATATGTATTAAAAACGAACAAATGACGATTTTATACATGTAAAATTGTGTAATGATTACCACAGTCAAATTAATTAACTCATTCATCCTCACTTACACTTTATCTTAGAAACCTAGAAGCTGTTTGTTTTATAACTGATATGATACATTGTTCCCATAAACAGCATCTCCCCCATTCTTTCTACCTTCCAGTCTCTGGTAACCACTGTTCTACCCTCTGCTTCTATGCATTCACCTTTTTAAGATTCTGACCGGGCACCATGGCTCACGCCTGTAATCCCAGCACTTTTGGAGTTCAAGGGAGGCAGACCACGAGGTCAAGAGATCAAGACTATTCTGGCTAATATGGTGAAACCTCGTCTCTACTAAAAATACAAAAATTAGCTGGGCGTGATGGCACGTGCTTATAGTCCCAGCTACTTGGGAAGCTGAGGCAGGAGACACTCTTGAGCCTGGAAGGCGGGGGTTGCAGTGAGCCAAGATTGTGCCACTGTACCCCAGCCTGGGTGACAGAAAGAGACTCCATCTCAGATAATAATAAAAAAACATTCTACATATAAGTGAGACTATGAGGTACTTATTTTTTTGTGTCTGGCTTATTTCACTTAACATGATATTCTTCAGACTCATCTATATTACTGCAAATTGCAGATTTTCTTCCATTTTATGTCTGAATTACATTCCCTGGCAAACACAGAACTTTCTGAATAATAGACTAGACCACTTTTCAGCATGGCAGCTAAGTTCTAAGAATGGAAGTTTCAAAAAAACAGACTCCAATGTACCAAGACTTGTTAAGTCTTCGTTTACATCACATTTTCATTTCATTTTT
>NW_016107320.1:868378-890480 GCF_001604975.1 Cebus imitator | reverse complement strand
TGCTTTGTCATCCAGACTGGAGGGCAGTGGTGTGATCTTGGCTCACTGTAACCTCTGCCTCCTGGGTTCAAGCAATTCTCCTGCCTCAGACTCCCGAGTAGCTGGGATTATAGACATGTGCCACCACACCCAGCTAAATTTTATATTTTTAGTAGACACAGGGTTTCCCCATGTTGGCCAGGCTGATGTCAAATTCCTGATCTCAGGTGATCCATCTGCCTTGGCCTCCTAAAGTGCTTATATCACATTTTCTAATGTCTCATTTGCCAATTCTATGTCAAATGGTCACGCACAGAGTCAGTGTGGGAGGCAACTGCATGGGGTGTGAAGAAGAAAGAGTCTATGGCTATTTTCATGCCCCAATGACAAAGATGAATAGTTACAACAGACACCGTGTGCCCTGCAAGGCCTTAAATATTTACTATCTAGCCCTTTACAGAAAGCATTTGCCAACCTCTGCTCTAATACATTGACAAAATGTAAGTCATTTTCATATATTTTATCTACATGGAATCAAAGTGATATAGATGCTAATATATACACAAATACATATTAATAAACACACACACACACACACACACACACACACAAACACACACCACCCAGTATATTTTTTAAATTGAACTGAATATACAAGGGATCTTCAAAACATTCATGGAAAATATGTATTATGAAAGAACTAAGCAAGTGTTAAAAAAATTTTTGCACCAAAATAAACTCTAACAAATTGTCTAACACATCTGCCAGGACCTCAGTTAAAACACTGGAGAAAAAGCTGATCACACATCAGTTTGAAATGAATTCCCATTAGGAAAGTAATTCTGCTGAAATTGAAGCAAGAACAAACACAAATATATGGTGAAGATTAAGTGGAAGAATGGTGAAATCACTGAGTCTTTACAAAAAGTTTACAGGAGAATGTCCCAAAGAAATCACCAGTTTACAAGTATATGACTCATTTTAAGAAAGGATGAGAGGCCAGGCACTGTGGCTTATGCCTTTAATTCCAGCACTTTGGGAGGCTGAGGTGGGAGGATCACCTGAGGTCAGGAGTTTGATATCAGCCTCACCAACATGGAGAAACCCCATCTCTACTGAAAATACAAAAAAATTAGCCAGGCATGGTGGCACATGCCTGTAATCCCAGCTACTCAGCAGGCTGAATAAAGAGTCTCACTTGAACCCGGGAGGCAGAGGTTGCAGTGAGCCAAAATTGCACCATTGCACTCCACCCTGGGCAACAAGAGTAAAACTCCCTCCCCCCCCAAAAAAAAAAAAAAAAAAAAAAAAAATAAAAAAAAAAAAAAAAAAAAGAAAGAAAAAGAAAAAGGAAGAAAGGATGAGATGATGTTGAAGTCTGCAGGAACAAATGATTTGTGTCAATTTGCAAGGAAAAAAATTGTCCTATTTGTGCCCTAATTGAAGAGGAGCAATGATTAAAAGCAAAAGCAATAACTTACACAATTCCGACTAAAAAATTAAAGTTAAGCAAACTGTACTTGATGAATGCCAAAACCTTTGTGCCCAGATGAGCTGGAGACAAGTGCTGAGCTTCCAAAGGAAATTTTAAACAAGTGGGATCAAGATCCTGAAGCACTTTCTCTAATTTTAGCAGGACATAAAACATGACTTCATCCAGTACAGTTCTGAAGACGAAGCACAATCAAAGCAATGGCCATCAAGAGATGTAAGTGGTCCAGGTCAAACTGCTCCAGTCAAGAGGAAGGGTCATGGCAGCAGTTTTTTGGGATGCTCAAGGCATTTTGCTTCTTGACTTTCTGGAGGGCCAAAGGCAAACAACATCTGCTTACTATGAGTGTTTTGAGAGAATCAGCTAAAGCTTTAGCAGAAAAATTTCCAAACACTTCACCAGGGTCCTTCTTTACCATAACAATGCTTCTACTCATTTCTGTCTTCAAATAAGGACAATTTTACAAGAGTTTCAATAGAAAATTATTAGACATCCATCTTAAAAGTCCTGATTTGGCTCCTTTGGAGTTCTTTTCTGTTTTCTAATGTTAAAAACAAACCTTTAAAGGACACTTATTTTCTTCAGTTAAAATTTTTGTAGCTGTTAAGTTCGAGGGGTACATGTGCCCTTGAAATCTTTCTATAACAGAAGTTTGTTACAAAGGTAAACTTGTGTCATGGGGTTTGTTGTATAGATTATTTCTTCATTCAGGTATGAAGCTCAGAATCCATTATTTATTTTTGTTGATCTTCCTCCTTCCATTCCAACCCTCTGATAAGCCCCAATGTGTATTTTTGCCCTCTACGTGTCCATGTGTTCTCATCAGTTAGCTCCCATTTATAAGTTAATAATGTTAAAATCATTAAATTCCCAGAGCCCCCAATTCTTTAGGGATAAATGGCTGGTATCATCCCTTACAAAAGCATCTTGAATTTGATGATGCTTATGTTGAAATATAAAGCTTATATTATTTTCTTAATCTTTTAATTCCATTTTTCCATGAACTTCTTGAAGTCCCCTTATAAGTAGAATTGAAAATCAATAGAAAAGTAAATTTGAATAGTCATCTTTAAGCCACAAATATGGCATAATCTTGGAATAGGAAATTAAGGTTGTTAAAGTAAATGATTTTTTAAATGCCTTAAACTGTGATAATTTCCACTTTTCTAAGCAAACTTTAAAAGAATATATCAACTATAACGTACGTATTATTTTTCCTTCCTTCTATTTTCCTATGTATTTTCTTTAAGTATTTAGATGCTTAACTAATAATGTTGGATGTTAAACTAATTGGTTTAACTAATTATTTTAAGGTTTTTTAAAAAATAAAACATTTAAAGATAAAGTGTTCCCTATCATGCTTGTATTTTTTATTTTTTAAGTTTAATTTCAGTTGCAAACGTTGAATTAAAAATATGAACCTACTTTATCTATCTGGTTATTTAATTATTCCATCAGTTACTTAGAAGTATATTAGGATAAATGTGTGTGTTTAGTATCCAAATCTTATTTTTTTGGTTTCTCTAAGTTATCCTTTACTGTATTATATGTAACTTGTACTTCCAAGCTAACTACATGTTGATCACAGAAGTGTTCTCTATGATGTCAACTTGTTGATATTTGTCAAAATGTTTATTAGCCTTAAATATGGTCAATTTTGACAATTACTTTATTAGAGTTTAAAAAGAGTCTGAATCATTCTTTATTCTTCCTCTCTGCCTCTTTCTCTCTTTCTTTTGCAGAGTTCTACATATACCTATTAGAATGCTATTAATTGTATTGTTGAAATTAGCTCTAACTTTATATATTTTTAGTAATCACAGATAATTGTGGTGGTCCATAAAATTCTAGTGTGCTATTTATTGTTAAAAGAGGACTATGCATGCCTATTAGACTACGCAAGACTAATAATTATCTTTTTCATATCACAGGGATTTTAGGTTGCAAAGGAATGGGGCTGACTCACATGTCATTATATTCTCAGTTGGTTATATTACAAGTCAGGCAATAACATTTAGACTCAATATGTATTTGGTCACAACATCTCAAAAGGCATGCAAGCTCTCTCAGTATGCAATTACATTAAATTAAAAAAAAATTTTTTCTCACTTTTTAAAAAAAGGCTTTCAAAACTGGTTTTAGAAGGAAGAAAAGGAAATTATCAGAGCTTTGTGGAACAAAGAAAAATCTAAATAAATATTTTCTTTTCATTTTAATTTAAGAAGTGCAAGTGTAGAAAGAGCTCTTAAAATGAGTCCTATTTAATACTGTGAATTTGGAAATATCTCTTTACCTCAGTCTCAGTTTCCTTGCTCATAATATGAGAAAATCAGATCTTCCGTAGTCTAATATGGCTCTTTTCCAATTAAAAAGTACATATGTCCATGATGATAACTATGGATGACTGTGGCTAATTAAAATGTTATGAAGTAGAGTACAGAGATCAAAGAAAGATTTTCAAATTACATGATGGAAAATACCCATGCTGTTCCAGTTGTAGATATTTGAGGATAGGACATGCTCTATGAAATAGCATATGGAAATACATTGCTTCACTGTTAAATAAACAGAATGGGACTAAAATTATTCCCACACATGCAGGCCCTCAAAACAAGCTAGCCTCAGTGTTATCTGGGGGTATCATGATTCCATCATCAGCTTTCCCTGCTGTCTTCTGGATGCTCAGGATTCTCAGATATAGTGCTCCAGAGTTCAAGAGAATTTGGCATCAGACAGACATGGACTTGAACTTCAGTGTACTGCTTACTCTGCTAGCCACATTGTGGAAAAGATGTTCAATAAGTTTCTCCCAAACCTATCTACATGTATGTATGTATATGTGTGTGTATATAATATATATATATGTTTGTATATATGTGTATATATATGTATGTACATATGTATATATGTATATGTGTATATTTGTGTATATATATGTTTATATATGTGTGTATATACATATGTGTATATATGTATACCTATGTGTATACACACACACACACACACACACTCCATACATATACCTAATTCCTGATTTATGATTTAATGAAAAGCGTTTTAAGAGTAGTTTAAACACTTGCCCAGGCATGATAGCTCATGCCTGTAATCCCAGCACTTTGGGAGGCCTAGGTGGGTTGATCACAAGGTCAGGAGTTTGAGACCAGAGTGACCAACATGGTGAAACCCCATCACTACTAAAAATACAAAATTACTCAGGCGTGGTGGTACATGCCTGTAATCTCAGATACTTGAGGGGCTGAGGCAGGAATTGCTTAAACCAGGGAGGCAGAGGTTGTAGTGAGCTGGGATCATGCCACTGCACTCCAGCCTGGGCAACAGAGCAAGATTTTGTCTCAAAAAAATATACAGCTGTGTTATATTTTATTTAGGCATATAGATATATAGTAATTGGTAGTTATAATCTAGCAACAGAGACAGATTATTAAGCAGGAAGCAGTTACAATAAAAACATTATCAACTGTTGAAATAGCAATGCCTTCTTATGTCACTACTGAGGTGCATAATAATTTCCCATTTTAAGGCATTTCCAGACATCATGACATTAATTCATTTGTTTAAGAGAATCACATTCCAACTATTCTATTTGCTTTCTTGTGTTATTTAATATGATATATGGACTCACGATCAATACAAATATTATGTGGATGATGGTGAACTTGAAATATATTGCTCATGAATGTTATCATCCTAATATTCTATGCTAAGAATTTAGCCTAAAAAATTATCAAGAACATCCTCAAATTTACACAAAATTCCATAATGCCTAAGTGGTCCAAGACCAGGCAAGACCAAGAGGTTGGTTAGAAATAAAATGAGGGTATAGACAACTGTTTTCTATCACCATATCTGAGAGATGGGTAGCATTTTCTTTAAATAGGGTGAATCTGTTCCTTCTGTGTAATGTTATAATTGAAGACAGACAAAGCGAACACATATACTTCGTAGAATTTAAGCAAATATGATTTTATTTTTAAAAGTGTAGAAGGCAAAAGGAGACATGAATGAGTGTCTGCAGTCCTGGTAATGTTCTCTTTCCTATCAGGGCCCAGAGTATGTGGGTGTTTTGACTTAGGGAAAATTCGTAGAGCTGAACATTTATGATTTGTGTACTTTATATGCATATTAGTCTCAATAAAAGATTACAGCGAAAATTACAGAGACTTAAATAATTCATTAATCCAACTTTTCAAACACAATGTTTTTTCTAATATGTATGTTATCTAAAATAGGTAAGATGTTTTAATAGATGTTTTTGTTAACTATAAAATCCTGTAAATAAAATTATGAATGTAGACACAATATATAATTCATAATTCAATTATGAATTGAATTGTATGAACTGCATTAACAGTATATTCATAATTCAATTGCCATGAATTTTAAAATATTTTCTATATTTTTCTTAAATAATTTGATCCCTTCTTTTATTTTCATTTTATTCGTATGTTGAAATGCCTAATCTGTTTTTCTCAGTTGATTTTTTTTATATAAGGAAATATAGAACAGGAAACATGAATTATTGGTAAGTAAATATAGGCTACTTACAAAAGAACACTTGTTTTCTATTAGAGGAATAATGTAGTATTAAGGTGTTCAAGTTTTGCAAAGTGAATTAATATAGCAAAGTATACATGAGCTCACATTGATGATCGTTAAACAAAAATGAAGCAGTTTAGGTTAGGCAAACAAATTCAATCACCTATGGGAAGTTCTATGTGAGTAAAATAGTTGCAGGTGGGTTGAAAACTAGCAGCCGAGGCTGCCGTCAATTGGAAAGAAAAAAAAAAACCATCTAAACTCATTGAAATTCACATTTAATTAAAATCCTGGAAGAGCCAAACATACAGATCTGTGACTGCACCTTGTCTGCAGGTGCCTTTTTGTGGTATATTTTAGGTGAACTTTTCTGACCCATTGACATAGGTCCAGGAAGTGTGAGGTTGAAATATCTGAGCCCTTCTGTGAATTGACATCCTTGCCTAAGCTGATTTTTCTTAACATTTTAGTACCTTATTTGATTTGAAAGGTAGGATGCCCTCAACATCTCAGGTTTTTAGTTGATTCTCAGATAATCTGTATTAACTGCAAAAGGTGAGCGTGCTTGCTGATGGAGAAGGAAGAAGGGGTTCCCTCAGGTAGCTACATTCTATTTGTCTGCTATAGGAAGAAGAAGCGAAGGGAGGTCAGAGCAAATGGAGGAAACTTCAAAAACAGAAGAGGAGTAAAAGTCTTGCAGTTATGGAAGAAAGAAGAAATTATGGAGCTAGGGATGATCCAGGGAAAAAAAACATTGAATTAAATAAACTGAAAATAAATGGATTCTCTCTAAGAATATTTATGAAAAATTAAAGGTAAACAGTTTGAAAGAGGGGGGAAGGTGAGGAAAATATGATTTTAGCCCCACTTAGAAATATAGAAGGTACCTTAAAAATGACTACAGCCTTAGTCAATAATTCCCAAAATAGTATAATCGTGTTCTATTTGGAAATAGGGCAAATGAAAGGAAGTACTAACAGCATTCCAGTAGTGGTGAAAATATAAATACATTGAAAAAGACTTTAGATTTTTTTTCATGATCCATAATGCTATGTTATTGTAAATTGGTATTTTGTGATTGATTTTTTCCTGAACAACTATGTCCTTCCTTAAAGAAATTCTTGATGCTGATAAATTAATCCTTACTTGAATAGATTCTATGGATTTATATTCTATAAAATCTTTAGACTTTTGAGCTTAACCATTTTATTAAGATCATTAAGGATTATTTTATGTCTTTGCAAAAATTATTTTGGTCATTCATATTGTGTCGCTCAAGATGGTCTAGACAATACAGTATTACCAAATCAATTTTTAAGCCAAACAAATATTTATTGTTCATGCCACACGTTAATCACAGACTGAATAGAGTCTCTCCTGAACACAGTTGCTCAGGAATTCAGGCTGCCAAAGAATTCCCCATCTGCAAAGATGTTATTCCTAGCAGCAAGGAGAGGAGAAAAGCTAAAAATTGTTGGATGGCTTTTTCATGATCTCATTCTGGAACTGAAGTATATCATTTCTGCTCAAATTTTGCGGGGCCAACTTTGTCATATAGCCCCAAGTAATTATGAAGAAGTCAGGAAACAGAGGGAAGCATACAGAATATTTGGAGAGCATGTCTTCCTTGATAAGGTGGAAAGGGCACAGAACCTAGTGATCAAGGGACCTGAATTCTAATATAATCTCTGTAGGACCTTGGGCAAGTTTCTTTCTCTCCTATGGCCCCCATTAGCATCACCTGCAAAAGAAACTGCTCCTTCCCCCTGCTTTTTAGCAACATCTTCAGAAGGACAGTAATGAAATAGATAAAGTATCTACCTTAACCTGTCTCTCCAATTCCAGCACATCATAGGCACCTCTACAGACAACTCTGAAACAACTCTTCTCTAAAACTAAAGATTCAAAATGGTATCATTTCCTGCTGAATAGTTAGATTGCAATCTCTAATCGAAGACGCGAGTTTACTCAAGACATTTGTCCCCAAATGGGCTTTTCTTAGATCATCCTAACATTGTTCTTTGAATGGGTTACAGGTGTAGGAAAGAAGTTTAGCCCTTCAGTGCTTGAGCATCTACACAAAGCCTGAGGCAGTTGGAATATTTTCATGTCATTTCCAAACTAAGCTGACCTCTTATACTAGGATTCCAAATAAATACGATTATTTTTCTGCAGTTATGCATTAAAAGGTTAAAACTATTAACCAAAATGATGACCTAAATATTTTATTACTTTCCAGTTGTATAAATCTAATTATATTCCCAAACTACATGATTGCTCTCTCCTCTTACTCACTTAAAACTAAGCCGTGTTTTGGAATGGAGGACTGTGTCTGCAGGATATTGCATTTCCCTCTGGTTTTTACAGCATCTCTCCAACCTTGACACACTGCTTACCTGCTTTTCCAGATCATTAATGAGAGCGTTAAATAAGGCTGGGCCCAGTACCAATCCTTGAGGCACCCTGCTAGACACCTGTTCTAATTTGATATTCCCCCATTTATCATTACTTATGTTTGCTGAGCTTTATCCAATCTGTTCTTGGCCTAACAACAGAAGCACAGGGATTCTTGGTAAGGCTGCTGTGTGAATGTATTTACATTCCTGAGGCCAAAAGCCACTGATTCTTAATCCAACAAAGGATTTATGTCAGTTGCTGGGAAATGTTTTCAGCACAAATAATCATCACAAAGTCTTAAAAATATTAGTTTGCAAAATTAAGAGTTGTGTAATAAAAGCTGCTGAGTAATCATCATCTATAAATCAATAGTTGAAGTCAAATTTGCAAGAATTTACCGTGCATTCACATAGAGTAAGATGTCTAGCACTTGAGACTGGAAATAAAGCAGCTGAAACCATTATTGCCCTCCTTGGTAAATCTATTCTTTCCTTTAGGCCCTCTACCTTGATTAATGCCATCTAAGGACATTCACACATTGCCCCCATCGTTCTGATTCCGACACACCTCCCCTCCCATTCGATCATCAACTGACAGACCTCTTAATCTCAGAGGGGTCTATTGCACTGCTTGCTATGATATTCTAAAAAACAAAAAATCCATTTGTAGCCAGACATATCTTTCTCAGCCAATGAGCTCTATAATCTTAAGTGAGTCACTTATGCTGAATTCTGAAATTCAATATTCTCATCTGTAAAGCAGAGGGAGATAATGTTTACGTCATAAGATTACTGGGAGAATATTTAAAGATAGGAACCATTATTAAATCCTCAATACTCTGCTTCCAAAATGTAGGTGTTATGTTACATTTGACCTCCCTGTCCCATACAATAACCTGGTCTCCTGCTTTCTAGTCTGTCCCCCTACCTCTCTGCATTTACCCAACACTCACAATTGTATTTTTGTTGTTTTAAGACAGCATCTCACTCTGTCGCCCAGGCTGGACTGCAGTGACATGATCTTGGCTCACTGCAACCTTTGCCTCCTCGGTTCAAGTGATTCTCCTGCCTCAGCCACCCAAATACCTGAGATCACAGGAGCTCCCACTATATCCAGCTAATTCTCTTTGTATTTTCAGTAGAGACAGGGTTTTGCCATGTTGGCCAGGCTGGTCTCAAACTCCTTGAGCACAAGCGATCTGCCCACTTTGGCTTCTCAAAGTGATGGGATTACAGGCTTGAGCCATTGTGCCTGGCCCATAATTATCTTTCACTTAATGACAAATCAAATTATGTCATTTTCTTCTCAAAAATATCTTATGGCTATGATTTTCATGGAAAATAATATTCACAGTCCAGACTGTCATCTTGTATTAACCCATTTGTACAACTCAAAATTAGAATATCATTCTGCATTTTCTGAGACTATATAAACCTTTGCATATATACTCAAAGAATTTATAGGTACTTTCTTATTTAGAAATAATTATTCCCTTCTCAATATCTAAAGCCCTAAATTTAAATATCTATAGCTCTTACAATTCGCCAGACACAAATTTTACCACTGAGCATACAGCAGGCAAACAACAGCCCTTCTCTGTAATCATGGAGCTTTCTCTCCATGGAGACAGAGAAAATAAACAGTAGATACGTGCTACGGCACCAGTCAAGGCTGGGTGCTTTTAAAACATACTGGGTGATCACGAAGGCCCCTTTGAATAGGTGATATTTGCACAAGGATCAGAATGAAGAAATGAGCCATGAAGAGGTCTGAGAAAAGTGTTCTGGGCAAAGGGAATAGCAAATGAGATATTCTATGAGAAAACATTCTTAGTGTTTCCAAGGAATAGTATAGGTAAACGAATGAGGTGTGGAGAGGTCCACTTAAGATCTGTACTCCTCCTTCCAGAGTATAGAGTTGCTTCTAGGAATTGGCTGCTCATCCAGGAACTACATTGCCCAACTCCCCTTACATCAGGTATGTCCACGTGGCAAGTTCCTAAATGTACAATGAAGGCAAAACTGGTAAGTGACATTTCTGCACCAAAGCAGTGAGGAAAGAAATATGTCCACTCCACCGTCATCCCTCCTTTGGATGTAGAAAGCTCTGCATTCATATAATGTGAATACAGAAATATTTTTATTTATAAACTTATTTATATATTTTGTAAATTTCGGTATATTACAATGGAATGGCTTTTTGTTTTTTGAAGAATCATACTTAGATTTACCTTTATAAACTTTTCATGTTTAATAATTATAGATACATAATAGTCATAATATGCTTATGGAGTGCATGTGATATTTTGATACTGTGTATGATAATCAAATCAGAATAACTGGGATATCCATCACCTTAAGCATTTATTGTTTTTTTTGTGTGTTAGAAATATTACAATTCCACTCTTTTAGTTATTTCAAATTATACAATAAATTATGTAGTTAGATATACACAATGTAATATTATTAAGCCATAAAAAAGAATAAAATCCTATCATTTGCCACAACATGAATAGAACTAGAGGACACTGTATTAAGTGAAATAATACAGGCACAGAAAGTTAAATCTCATGTTCTCACTCATATGCGGGAGCTAAATTATATTGAAATCATAAATACACAGAGTAGAATGATGGTTATCAGAGGCTGGGAAGGGCAGTGGGAAGAGGGCAAAATGAGGGCACGGTTAATGGTCACAAAGACAGGTAGACAGAAGGAACAGGATCTAGTGTTCGGTAGTAGCACAATAAGATGACTATAGTTGACAATAACGTATATTTTAATATTTTGACATCGTAAAAAACAACCCTCTCTGGCTAGTGAGAGACTGCCCGTCCTGCAGCTAGTCAGTTCTTAGATAGGAGATAGCAAAAAGCTCAGCTTACAGTATGCCATTGATACGCAAACTAGCCAATCCAGAGGCATGTCTCTTTAATCTGGCTCATATACCCCAGAAGGCAATATTCCTCTGTCTACATCATCCCAGGAGCAGGTACGACACAACTAGGTAGGAGCACCCCAATAGTGAAGAACCTGCTGGAATTATTCAAACTAGGCAATCTGAAGCTGTTGACCTTCCCCTGCCTTGCCTTTGCCCTAGAATTCCCAGTGAAGGCTCTAGCCTCTGCTTTTCCCTTGCTACTTTTTTCTTCCTTTTTTGCTACCTGGACCCAAACCGGACCCTTTCCCTGTGACACAGCTTGGTGTGCCATGACTCCTCTCTAAGAACCTTGAGTATAAAAATCCTTGTTTTCTTGTACCTCCCCTGTATCTTCTCATGGGGCTGCATCTGACTGATCATTACATAAAAGAACACAAAACAGTTCTTATGGATTGGTGCCAGAGCATTACACTGATTAAGAAAGTTAGCTTGGTGGACACATAGCAAACTAAGGGGTTAGAAGTAGGAGACTTAGGTGATCAGGAAGCAGGTAGACCAAGCAGAGCTACGTTGGACATGGTAGGACTTTAGGCAATATCCTTAGTATAAAAGAAAGACCTGGAAGGTCTTGAGAAAGTATCTGACTTAGTTTTAAAAGAATAATTCTGGACATATATAATGCTAGGCACACATACACCATGGAATACTATGCAGCCATAAAAAAACGATGAGTTCATGTCCTTTGTAGGGACATGGATGAACCCAGAAATCATCATTTTCAGCAAACTGACAAAGGAACAGAGAATCAAGCATCGCATGTTCTCACTCATGGGCGGGTGTTGAACAATGAGAACACATGGACACAGGGAGGGGAGCATCACACACTGAAGTCTGTTGGGGGGGACGAGGGGAGGGACAGTTGGGGGTAGGGAGTTGGGGAGGGATAACATGGGGAGAAATGCCAGATATAGGTGATGGGAATGGAGGCAGCAAACCACACTGCCATGTATCTACCTACGCAATAATCCTGCATGTTCTTTGCATGTACCCCGAGAACGTAAAATGCAATTATATATATATATATATATATATATATATATATATATATATATAAAATAATGCTGGAGAGAATAGTGTGTCACATGATTAGGAGAAGACTGAATTCATGAAATTTGAACAGACTAATGCAACACTCCAGCTGTGAATAGATGGTCACTTAAACTAGTATGATATTGACAGTGGAACAGAAGAGCGATATTATATTTTGAAAGTAGAGATAAAATATTTGATATGGAGTATAGAAGGAGGGAGAAAGAGAGAAAGAAATATCAATGATCACTTGAAGTGTTTATGCATGCATAGCTGGCTAAACAGAAGTGAATTTACTGAGGTGGTGCACGTTGGTAGAGGACCCATTGTGGGGACATAAATGAGAAAGTCGTGTTGGAAAATATTCTTGTTAAGATGTCCATTAGATTCCATAGTATAGAGGTGAAGTATGCAGTCGAATTTGTGTCTGAAGTTCATAAGTTAAATAGAGATTTAAATTTGACAGTCATTACTGTGTTTACGTAATTATAGCCACAGACCTTACATTTGTCTTACAGTAAGTTTTCTTTACTCATCCACATTATGTACTGCAATAAACGCTTTTTTCCCCACCGTCCAATGTTCTATTGAAAGCCTTGAAGACTCATCCACCCTGATAGACTATAGTTTCTACTCTTTTTAAGACCTTTTTTGTTAACTTGTCCTTTGAGATCATCCAATCACATTTCAAAAGTTACCTTTTGGCTTAAGTTCTCTCAATTAGTGATCTATTTCTTATAAACAAAAATAATTTGATTTGGACAACAACATCTAGTCATTTACGTGTCTATTAACTCATCCAGGCTGTCTTATTTAGCTTCATTCATCTACTTGACAAGGATTGAAAAATCTGTGTGATGTGTCTGTGGCTCTACCTGTCAGGAAGAAGAGATTCTTATACTGTAGTTTCTATTGATCATTTATAGATTTGATAATAGCAGTTATCTGTAAGCCATAAAGGTTTACCTATAGCCATATTGTCAGAATTTATTTCATACATTAAGGAAACCCTTAATTTTTTGGTGGCACAAACGTATCTACCAAAATTTGTATATGTTACTAGCAAAGCTAAATTTACCAATTTAGTCTCTTCTCATTCCATCTGTAATACTAGTATGAACTATCAATCTTACCACTTCTCTTCAAAGTAGATAGTATAAAAAAAGGAACAGCAGTTATTAACCACTTTTAGAAGTAGTGTTCTGGAAATTAAATCACCCAGCCCTTTGGGAGGCTGAGATGAGAGGATTCTTTGAGCCCAGGAGTTCTAGACCGGACTGGGCAACATAGTGAGACTTCATCACTAGAAAAAAATAAAAAAACAAGCCAGGTGTAGTGGCACATACCTGTGGTCCCAGCTACTCTGGAGGCTGAGGTGGGAGAATATAAGCTAGAATACAAACTAGAATATGTATCTTGCAATATAAATATAGAAAATGTTAATATCATTTCTACTGCTTTCAAATGACTCTTGTAACCATACCAGAATCAAACCCGTGTCCTCAAGATTCATCATCTTATAAACTGTCAGTCACCTTGAAGCACCCCATTCAGTGAAGTCAGTTACATGCTCACCCAATTATTGCAATTATCTCAGAACCCATTTAATAACTCACAATATACTCTCAAAAATTGTGTGTATCCTGTTCTCTGTTCTTCCTCTCCTTCTCACAATGTTGCCTGGCAGCCTCAACAACATTTCTCAGCCAACTCTTCTAATTAACCATTTTCTACTCTTCCTGAGACTCCTAGTTTTTGTTTTTTTGCCATCTTGTCATTGATAGCTGATGTGATTATCACCTTCTCTTCAAACCAATTATATAACAACCTCAGATGTTATAATATTCTTGAAAAGCTCACCTCAACCTACAGTGTCATGAATACTTGTAATACCTTATTTGTCTTCTTCCTCCTCTAGAGCTCATCAGGGAATTCTGATCACTTTAGCAGGGAATAGGATAAAGTCCCAATTAGAGCTCAAAGGAAGCAGCTGATTTCCCCAATCAGTTGACTCTCCCACTGAATCACTGCCAAGCAATCTGCTATAGGCAAGTGAGAGTGCCCAAAGCAAAGGACACACACAGTATGATTCCTTGGATTTTTCATTACTAAAGATGCATGTACTTTATACTACACCAGTAATACGGAGAAACCAAACAACACCATTTGTTACAAGATTTAAATTAATAAAACACATCGTTACAAATGAGCACACCTTTAGTAAAGAACATGTTCAATAAATATTGTTAATATGATTTGAATATAATTATCTGCTTAAAAGTCAAGGAAAGACAATTCCTGCTTAATGGATCTTAAATATGAGAGAGATGAGTGCTAATCAGGGTTGCCAGTGAAGTCTCCTTGCCAACTATTACATTGCAAGGGATTGGTATTACATATAACGATATTGAAATTCAAACCTATTTATTCATATATGATTTGTTACAATGTGGTTTCAAATAATAACTGAATCAATAACCAATCTAATGTGAATTCACATTGATTTATCTGAATGTGAATTAATGATGTTTTTGTTGTAGTAATACAATGTTGAGGAAAACACTCTATCAATGTTCAGTGGCCAGTAAAAGCTGTGATTCACAGTACTTCATCAAACTGTAGAAAATATCATTTCTACTGTTGGCAACTAAAATTCTGTACTCAGATAATTGGGACTAATGCAAGGAGTTATCAGAATCAAGGTCAAAGAAACTGAGTCTCGTTTCTCTAAAACTTCTCTTGTACTCTAAGCACTGTCTTAGCTTAGAAGTAGAGCATGAAACAAACTGAGGATATCTAAATAATTTTATTTTGTGAGGAACTATAATTTATAAGCCACTTAATCTTCACAGAACTTAGTTTTATCTAAAACAGAAGGTATTTGATTACACAGGATCTACTCTTTTTAACTTTATGAGACTAAGTTATGAAGCTTTGTAACCTCTTATGAGACTCAAAAAGTGTCCAATTCATTGATGTATAACTTTTGTTATTTTATCCTCATGGCAAAAGAGCAATTTCTGCCATAATATTTATTTTATCTGGGGACTCTAATATAGCTTATTACATCAAAGTTGTCATCTTAAAGTACTCATTATTGCTATGAAGTCAGTCTTATGATTTTCATCTTATAAATTAATAAATTTTATCAGAGTATAAACATTTTACTTGATGTCTTATAGCAAGAAAATGGAGAACTGAATCCATGCTAACACTAAGAATAAGCACACTAGAAGGACAACAACAACAACAAAAAAACAAAGTACAAGACTAGGTTATTTAAGGTTAAATACTACATGTCTGAAACTTTAAATCCAAAAGGTCTTAAAGGCAGGCTAAAGTTATGGGCTGTATCAACCATCATATGTAAACTAAGAAGCAATGCACGTGGGTCCTTCTCTTCTGTTGTGTCTACAAGCACTGGCTCCAAAGAGGTCTCGGGCTAACCTAATGAAAGAGATAAATAGGCAGTTTTAAAAGGCTACTGCCTAGAATTTCATTTATTGGATTTCACCTTGCATTCAGGGAAACATTGTAATGCGAGAATTCATAGTCATGGTATTTAAAGAGCTAAAATTCTAACCTTTCTGAGAATCCTATTCTTAATTGCATGATTGGTAGTAAGGAGTTTCAGACTCTGAAGCAAGAAATTTAATAGCTTGGGAGAATTTTAAATAGGTTTCCAGAAGAAAAAATACATTTTATATCAGATGAGTAATTTCTTTTGGCGTCAAACTAGGAAATCCTTGGAATGTTATCTCGTCAATGGCCAAGAGTTGTGTTATGAGAGATACTGGAAGGGACAAGCTTATGCTAAATGGAATTACTGTCAGAAAGCACAAGGAATCAATGTTTTACTTAAATTTGACAGAAAATCACAGAAGATTAAGGGACTGAAGAGATCATTTCATGCAATGTTGTCTGTAGTCTTACAAGTGGGAAAACTGAGACCTGGAAAAATTTGTCCTTATCACATGCAACTGTTATTGAATGATAAGGAACTGAGGACACCTGACCTGGAGCCTGGTGCTCTTCACATGGATTTGGCTTCCATCATAGAGTCCCCATCCCAGAGTAGTTATTCATTCCAGGACCAAATGCTGTGGGAATAAGTCTGTGTGAACTTAATTTTTATTCATTTAGCAAATAGGTAGTGAACAACAGCTTTGTCAGATTCTGTGGTAGATTATAGTAAGATGATGATAAAACAAAACAGAAACTTTAATGATAAATGATAAAACATGAAACTTTAGCCAGCACACACATAATTGCAGATGAGGATAAATGTTCTGAAGTAAATGGAGTTCCAAGGAGCAAAAAGAGAGCAGTGATTAGCAAATGTTTTCCTGCTTTTGTGTTACCTGAACTGACATCTGAAGGATAAGTGAAAGAAAATCAAAGTAGGAGGAAGTTTCAAATGGCAAAACAAGCAAATGTCATAGGCAGGTGAGAAAAAAAGGAAGGAAGGAAACAAGGAAGAAAGGATGAAAGGAAGGAAGGAAGGGAAAGAGGGAAGGAAAGGAGGGAGGTCGAAAGACAGGGAGGGAGGAAGGGAGGGGAAAGGGAAGCAAAAATAGGGAGGTAGAGAAAGAAAAAGTCTACTTAGCAGGGACACATAGAACATAGGGCAGAGTTATTTGAGATGAGGTGGAGCGCCAGGCAGGGGATATAAAACACAGTGCTTATAAGCCTATTTAAGAATTGTTTTTATCTTTATGTAAAGAGTAAGAGACATTTTTGAAATACTTTAAGCCCTGGAAGCTACATAATCAAAAAGCATTTGAAAAGATTACCATGCCAGCAATTTGTACACTGGATTTTAAAATACTCAAACTAGATAAATGAATGCATTTCAGGAGAGGCTATCATAGCTGTTAAAGTTAGCAGTGAAAAGGGGATATTCCATGGGAGATTGAAATTTGTCTGGGGCCATGAATTTTTCTCATGTGCCAATGGTATTTATTCTCTTATCGGAATACCTGACCTGGCACAGTGGCTTATGCCTGTAATCCCAGCACTTTGGGAGGCTGAGGTAGGTGGATCTCCCGAGGTTAGGGGTTTGAGACCAGCCTGGCCAACATGGTGAAACCCCATCCCTACTAAAAATACAAAAATTAGCCAGGCATGGTGGTGTGCCTGGCTAATTGTAATTCCAGCTGCTCAGGAGGCTGAGGCAGGAGAAGTTCTTGAATCCAGGAAGCAGAGGTTGCAGTGAGCTAAGATCATGCCATAGCACTCCAGCCTAGGCAACAGGGTGAGACTTGGCCTCAAAAAATATGTAATACTTGTTTTCTATATACATAAGTATGTACATAGATATTTGCAACAAGAATAGAAATTTAGGCCTTTTTTTTGTTTTTTTTTTTTTTTTGGAGACGGAGTTTCGCTCTTGTTACCCAGGCTGGAGTGCAATGGCGCGATCTCGGCTCACCGCAACCTCCGCCTCCTGGGTTCAGGCAATTCTCCTGCCTCAGCCTCCTGAGTAGCTGGGATTACAGGCACGCGCCACCATGCCCAGCTGATTTTTTGTAGTTTTAGTAGAGACGGGGTTTCACCGTGTTGACCAGGATGGTCTGATCTCTTGACCTCGTGATCCACCCGCCTCGGCCTCCCAAAGTGCCGGGATTACAGGCGTGAGCCACCGCGCCCGGCCAGGCCTCTTTTTAATATGGGGGTTTAAAACATGACCTATGAATACATTATTAAAACTGCTTGATTATTTCTGGCTTATTGTCATAAAAATAGCGAAATCAGGACAGGCCAATTAGAATTTTAAGTATCTATTATCTGAAAATGACTCAGTATTTATGTATGTACCTTGCAGAATGGTAGAATGTCTGGAATCTGGTTACGTGCTTACTACATGCCTGTTCATCCTTGTCTGTCCATTTATCTGTGGCAAACACTAAATTAAATATTGCAATTTCTTCTAGAATAGAATCGATTATTTTAGTTACAATAATAAAAAATATATTGCATGTATAAGTATGTTGTTGCCCACAGATACATAGAGACACTTGATTTGTAGACACCCACACAGAACACATCCAAAACATAGGATATGATCTAAAAAAAAAAAAAGGAAATTAAACACTAGAGATGAATAAATTTGGAATTTGTAAAACACTGCCAAGAATTTCATAAATGTTTATAGATAGCACCTTTAACTCATTCATTCCCTTATATTGCCTTATCTAATTTTAAGCCTAATCAAAAATCAGCATTACTTGTGTTCCCATTCTAGTCTTAATTCTGTTGAAGTGAAGGCCATCCAAATATCTGTCTCTGATATTCATGCCTAAAGTAAGAAAAAAATTAGGAAGAAAAGAAGGTTCGATATAATTGGAAGGTTTGTTTTGTTTGTATTCCAGGGAAATATATATTTATATATCATATAAGTAATATTTATATAATTTACATTTTTAAATTATATGTACATATAATGTATTTTATGTACATATAATTTAAAAATGTAAATTTAATTTATGTATTTAAATTAAAATAATAAATTTATATATAATAAATTTATATATTTTTTATAATTTATATTTTTAATTAAATTAATTTATATATTTAAATATATTTAATATATTTAAATATATTGTATTTATACAGTTGTCCTTTGGTATTCATGATTTCAGGACCTCCATGTATACTGTACCAAAATTCACAAATGCTCAGTTTCCTTATATAAAATGGCAAAGAATTTACATATAACCTATACACATCCTCCCATACACTTTACTAGTTTCCATTGTAAGCCTTTAAATGCTATCTAGATAAACAACCCTATAACTGTTCACTATTATATTTCTTCTCACATACTTTAGAGAATGGAAACAACAGAAGATTCTATTCTTTCCCTAATTATTCTCTTTTCCCTTCCTTATGAGAGAATGATACATCCTTTTTCACTGCCATGTGCCCTGCAGTGCCCCTGTGGAACAAGCGTACTTCTGTTACAACCATGATTTCCAATGGCATGTAACAAAAGTAACTTCAGGAAATAGTCTTGAAAGCCATGGTGTCATTGGTTCCAGCTGTTTCACTTTGATCCCCTTTATCATGAAAATTGCTTGCCATAGCAGGGGGCCTCCTCTAATCCAGCTGACATGAAACATGGGAAATAAATTGTTGTCCTAACATGAGGAGACTTGGGGCCTGTTTTGTCTGAGTATATGAGCCTAAAGATGACTGACTAATACAGCTAACAAACATATTATTAAAATCTAAACATCTCAAAAACTAAGGTTCTTAGTTTTGCTTCCAGAAATATGGAGTAACAGGAGCTGAGTTTACCTTTCTCCTTGAAACAATCAACAAAGAAATTATTTGAAACAACAGTTTCAACACATGGGGTATCAGGCCATATAGGACAGTGATTTATGAAAGATTGGAAATAAACAAGGCAAGCCTTACAGTTGCCTCCCCTCACAGCCATGACCAGTTTTCAGATGTGGGGAAGGGATACCCATGTAGAGCCCAGGAGATTCTCTGAGTTGACAAGAATGGCTGAGAGTTTCAGATGAAAAAGGCAGCTAGAATTTGCAAGACAGAATTCAGAAGAGGCAAGAACTACACAGAGGGTGAGTTCTGGAAATTTTCAGGTTTTCACTTTAGCATTCACCGGATTAGTAAGGAAAACCACTGAAGGATAGGGAAAGAGTACCTAAATGAATGAGAATATGGTGCCCAGCACTCACACTGGGCTAAGAAATAATGCCTGTTCTTACCAGCCAGGCTGGAAAAACTTAATGAATCATGGGCAATCAGTAAAACACACAGATGCATCTTGTCTCAGCAGTAGGGAATAATTATTCCTAAACCGAATACTGTTCCAGATATGCCTAGCAATTCTTAAAAGCAAAACTGAAATGATAACAATGTTTTTACATAACTTAACTATATACCAAGCAAAGCTTTTTGTTATACAAAAATAGAAAAAACATCATCCAAATAGTAAACTTCGCAATGCCTGAAAACTAATATATTATTATCAGACATACACAAGCAGGAAATTACGACATATAATAAGCAGGAAAATATGGCTTGTATTAAGTAGAAAAATAGAAACTGACCTAAAGTTGACAAGATGCTAGAATTAGTAGACAGAGACATGAATATAGTCATTTTAACTGTATTATATATGTTCTAAAATTTATATAGAGATATGGAATATGTAAAAATGATGCCCATATTGAACTTTCAGAGATGAGAACTACAACATTTGGAATGAAAAATTTACAGCAAGGAATGAATGGCAGTTTAAATATTGAGAAGAAAAAGGCTAGTGAACTTAAAGGCGGAGCAATAAAAATTTCCAGACAAAACAAAGAGAAAAATGAACATACATTATATAGAAAGATGAAACGTCAGATATGTTTTCTACAAAGAAAGCTAACATGACTCAAAACAAAGCAAAATTACTATATTAATATCAGATGAAGTAGCCCTCAAAAAAGACTATTATCAGGGATAAAAATGCATTTCATGATGACAAAGGGGTTAATACACATGGAGTCATTATAAGCTTAAACATGTATACACCCAATCATAGGGTTTCAAATACATGAAGCAAAAACTGAAAGAAGAAAAAGACAAATATATAATATGGCAAAAGATTTCAATACACCTCTCTCAATAATTTCTCTTGATAATTTTATTGAACAAAAATACAGAAAGACAGTCAATACATAACAGACCAGAAAAAAATACTATCAACCAACTTGCCTGAATTATGTTTATGGAATGCTCTACCCACTAAATACCTATGTTGGAAAAGAAGAAAGCTTGCAAAATGGTCTTGAAATTCACCTGAATATACAAGGAAGAGTTGATTAAACCCAAAGCTCAGAGAAGATGAGTTATAACAAAAACGAAAGTGAAAAATCAGTGAAATTGGACCAAAAACTTAATATATACAATTTTTAAAAATCAAAACTTGGATCTCTGTGAAGACGAATAAGTTAACAAATCCCAGCCCGACTGATCAGGAATGTATAGGAAGAAGAAATAAATCATTAATATTAGAAATGAGAAATGTCACATCACTACAGATGCCACAAATTACAAAAGAAAAATAAAATGATATTAACAACTTTATACCAATACATTTGACAACCTAGACCTGGAAGAAATGGTCAAATCTCTTTAAAAATACATACTACTTAAAAATCCCTTCAGAAAATAGAAAATCTGAATATCTCTACATATTTCAAATATTGAATTTGTAGCTAAAACCCTCTAAATATATTTTTAAAAGTGAAGGTCCATTTTGCTTCACTGGTGAATTCAATCACAGATAAAAAGAAAAAATAATAATTCTACACAAACTTTTTGAGAAATTAAAAGAGGGAAGTCCTACTTTCCAATTCATTTTATGATGTCAATGTTACCCTGATAATGAAGATTTGATAAATTCATTATCTAAAAAAAGAAGTTTATGGACCAAAATCCCTCATGAACATACACACCAAAAACTCTAAATTTATTTTAGTAAATTCAATCCATCAAACAATACATAGAATGGATAACAGAATATGATTAAGTTGAGTTCATTGCAGGAATGCAAGGATGACTAAAAATTCTCAAGTGAATCTATATAATTTACCATATTAACAAAAAAAGTAAATATGTAAGATAATACCAATAAAGAAAATGTGCTTAATAAAATCAAATACATTTTTCTATTAAAAAAAAAAAACTCAA
>NW_016107320.1:844064-868311 GCF_001604975.1 Cebus imitator | reverse complement strand
AAAAAAACCCACACAAAACAAAACAAAAACTGTTTTCTCCCTATTATCACATGTAAGTCATGGCTGTATGCTCCCACATTTATATTCAACATTGTGCTTGAGGTACTAGGCAGTGAAATCAGGCAACACAAACAAATAGAAGGTATTCAGATTGGAAAATAAAGATGTCATTATTCATAGGCAACATAATCTTCCATGCAGAAAATTAAATAAAATCTACCAAAAAGTTACTGGAAATAATAAATGAATTCAGAAAGACTACAAGATAAAATATCAATATTAAATGAATTATATTTCCATATTAGCAAACAAATGAAAATAAAAATTTTTAAATGTTATGTACAGTAGCATAAAATTATAAAATTCTTATGCAAAATACGATAAAAAATGTTAGACACTGAAAACTGTAAAACATTGTTCAGAGAAATGAAAGAACCATAGCCTGTGTTAATAGGTAGGAAATTTCAATATTATTAAGATATAAATTCTCCCCAAATGGGTCTATAGTTTCAATTCAATGTCCATCGTCATCTGACTTTTCTGTAGAAATTGACAAAATCACTTCAAATTCATATTAAAATGCAAAGGACCTAAAATAGCTGAACAACATTTTTAAAAAGGAACCAAATAAGAGGATTAGCACTATCTTATTACAATACATATTATAACACTCTTATCATCAAATCGCTGTTGTATTGGAGAAAAAAAAAGTTGACATATTGATCAATAGAACAGAACAGACAGATTAGATATAGACCCACACATATATAGAAATTTCTTGCAAAGATGCAAAGGTATTTCCATAGAAGAAGGATATCTTTCAACAAGTGGTGGTGGGACTATTGGATATCCATATGTAAGAAATAAACTTTGATTTTTCTCTCCCACAATCTACAAGATTTATTACAGCATTTACACATAAATGTAAATCCTAAAGCAATAGAAATCTTTAAAAAATCATAGAGTAAAACTTTGTCACAACGGACTAGGCAAAGATTTCTTAAGAACAGTCCCAAAAGCACAATCAAAAAAAGGACAAAGGATAAAATGGATATCAGAAAAAGCAAAAACTTCTCTTTAAATGACACGACTAAGAAAATGCAAAGACAAGCTACAAGCTATAATGATGAAATGTTTGTAAAGGATTTGTATCAAAAAAAACACAAAACAAAACAAAAACTGTTTTCTCCCTATTATCGCAAGTAAGTCAAGGCTATATGCTTCCACATTTATGTTCAACATTGTGCCCATCTTCTCTCATGACTTTTCATGCAAGAACAAAAGCAGTGTTATTTGCAGGATACTAGTTTTATTAAAGAAAAGTGATGATAGCTGAGATTCTTGAAAATACACAGAAGGAGAGTACCTGACATAAGAAAGTTTATTAAACTCATCTTTGGCCTTCTTTTTTTTTTCTTTCAAAGAAATAAACTTCAGCAATTGACTTTTCCCCTCAGGTTAAAGATTCCATTGTTTTGTTTTTTAAGTTAGAACACTATTGGTTCCTAAACTTCTTTGATCAAATTATTAAAAGAGGCAATGCCTTAAGACTTCTGTCAAGTCAGCTCCAGAAATAAAATCACAAAAACTCAAGTGCAATATTTTCTCAGTGACACAGAATAATATCTGCAAACATTTGTAGCATGTACCATATTGCCTTATGTTCAAGTTGAAGAACGATTTGAAATGTAGAAACAGTACATAAAGGTAAAATATATTCTATAAAGTCATAAAACTTTTAAAATAATATATATAATATAAAATATTCAAAGATATCTCAGTTTATATATGCCTATAGATGATTCTGATTTTTTAAACATTAAGGAAATAATAAACAATAACTCAAAAAGGAAGCTGTATTTATTATATGTGATTAAGTAAATGTCGAATCGAAACAGAAACTTATTTCAACAAAAGTTGCTATTGAGTACACACCATCCCAAAGAAACACCTTGCCAACAAGTGCCTGAAAATATTCTAGAATTATTTTTCATCTCAATTGAACATTTTATTGACATTTTTTCCCTGCACACCAGTTGCCTATAGTCTCCCCTACAAACATCTTGTCTTTTCCATTTTTGTTCATATTTAGCTTTTGGCAACCACAGCTTGTATAATTATATTATGTTGGAGCAGGACCAAATTAAGGAAACATTGTAAAGTATAAAATTTTTCTTTGGCTCACCTCCCATCTCTAGTGTTTCATGGAGTAATGGCCTTTCTCTGCATCAAAGTCTTTCCTGGATTCCTGTGGTATTGTTCCCAGAATCTCCTTGACTAAATTCTACTCAAGTGTTAGCTCCTAAACACCTATGTTACTATTTCTATGGGGCTTTTCCTTTACTAGTAATGGGAAACACTGTTGAGATGATCAGATATATACTGCTCATGAGACAGCCACATTCGCCAGCCAGAAGGCAGTTCGGCATCTGAGGATGTATAGAAAGTATATTCCAATGGCAGCCTTCATATGCATGCATAAAAGCAGGATTCATATTTGAAGAAAGTCAAATTAACGCATGCATATGAAACTTCTGCTATTTGCAGTCTGAAAAGTTTGCCCATGAATTTCTAACATCTGCATAGAATGCCAAGTTATTTTGTCCTTATGGTATAAAAATGTTGAAGAATGGGGAAGAGGAGGGAATGATAAAAGTGCTCATAGGAGTAAACAAATAGGTATTTTATGAGAAAGGCAGGCTTCCAAACACAGGTTAAACATGGCGCTTTTCATCTCACCTGAAGCATGCTGGCCACTCCAGTCCACCAAATGCAGTTCCCTTGGGACCTACGCTGGATGGACACTCAAGGTCTCATGAGGTAAAAGGCTAGGACACTTGCTCTTTCTGACCAGGCAGTGCTGTGGCTGATTAATATCCACCCAAAGCCACAATCACCTTCTGATCTGAGGAGCAGGTGACGTGGAGATTCTGAAGTCTCTTGATAAATTATGCAAACATATCAAACAATACACACTGCAGGTTAAAAAAAAAATTCAGTCACTGAGGTGGTTTGCTTTGTCCTTTAAAGAACTGAATCTAAATAGTTTGTCATCAATCATTGGCAGTTCCTAGAATGACAACGCTGAGAAATTAATATTACCTGTGTACGATAGAAGAGCTATTCTTTTCCAGTGAAATGCTTGGAAAAGGAGAGAGGAAGGAAGAAAAATAGACAAGGTGTTTCTAATTACTGCTGGAATTTTACTTTCTCCGTCTTTCTTCAGATGAACCAGGAGACAAATTTGGTCCCAATACCCAATGCTTTCCCGTTACTACAGCTTATCCTAAGCCTTCCTTCCTCCTTGCCGATACAAAGCACATACCTTTCAAGTGTCTTTCAAGGCCCATATCAAAGGTCAAAATTTACCTACTCCAAAGTCATTCATTTTGTAACCACATCAGTTTCTATGTGATTCCTTTGACAATTTTATATGCTCTGTCTAAACCTACAATATCTCTTTGAATACAGTCACACATGTAAATTGAAATACAATATTGTTATTATTTTGATTTTTGTGTCACCTCATCTTCACTATTTAGAAATCCTCTTAAGTGTAATAACTTTTGCCTTGTAAATGTTGGGCTTTTAACACAGAGCTGGTGTTAAACATTATATGCAAAATGAATCCGTATTTCAGTCAAATTTCACAAAACAGAAAGTTAATTTGTATTCAGAGAATAAGATAATACATGGACATTTAAAAAATATATAATTTATATTTAGACAACACATTGTTCCACAATATATCTAAAGCAGAAAAAAAACATAAAAATATACACATTTATTTTGACAATAAATACTGTCAATAAATTATCAAGTAAATATTAATGCACTTCTAAAACAAATATAATAAATTCCACATTGTTTAATTTTGTTTTCATAATAGGAAACCAGTGGTTTTCATTATTTTTCCAGTCTTTGTAGATATGATTATTGTAAATACAAGATATTTTAAATATATACAGTAATATATTTCGATGTTAAACAGTAGAGAGAGGAAAGATTTACTGGTCCTTCTGATTTTTTTT
Organism: Cebus imitator; assembly: GCF_001604975.1. Lineage (NCBI taxonomy): Eukaryota > Metazoa > Chordata > Mammalia > Primates > Cebidae > Cebus > Cebus imitator. Next base: position 864,280 of record NW_016107320.1, on the reverse strand, counting down.
CACTTTTTTGGGAATACCAGCAAGAATGAGTTTGCTATTATCATTTAATTTTCATAGAGATGAAAGGAAAGAGTAGGTCAACTGGGATCAGTCTCCCAGCGCATGTAAACCGTGCAGGGAGCGGCCCTCTTTAATCCCTGCTACCCCAGACATCAAAGGCTGCACTGCCACCATTCACAGAGATATGTCCACACATCCACAAAGGCCTGAATGATCATGCAGAGGTTTATGCTGTGGCCTCTCTTGGGAAATCCCTCTCCCCACTTTATCTGGTTAGCTCTCCCTCCTCCCTCAGGATCCAACTTTGATGCAACTTCCTAGGCATCTCCATTATTTTATTTCATTTTATTTATTCATTTATATTTTTTTGAGATGGAGTCTCACTCTGTGGCCCAGGCTGGAGTGCAGTGGCACAATCTTGGCTCAATGCAACCTCCGCCTTCCAGGTTCAAGCAATTCTTATGCCTCAACCTCCCAAGTAGCTGGGATCACAGGGATGCCAACATGCCCAACTAATTTTTATATTTTTAGTAGAGTTGATATTTTACCATGTCAGCCAGGCTGGTCTCTAACTCCTGACCTCAGGTGATCTGCCTGCCTTGGCCTCCCTAAATGCTGAGTTATAGGTGTGAGCCACTGTAAATTCTTGATCTGGGTATCAAGTCTCTGGACTTTGTGCTTGCTGTATACCTAGCCCATTCTGGTTAATGCTTGGTATTCCCATGTCAAAACACTGCCCCATTTTACCTCAACAGTGTCAATAATTGCAGGATACATTATAGTCATGGGGTTCAGTTTAAAATCCCCCTTGACTAGAAGGTCAATTATTGGCCTCTCATCTCAAGGCATGTCTTCTAGCCACCAAGCAGATTTTGTTTTAAATACAGACTAACTGAAGCCAACTCTAAAAAGTTATCAAAAATACTGAAAGGAAACATATGCTTAAATTGTGGCTGTATTATTGCAAAGGCCAACAGATGCCTGAATCTTAGGAACTTTTCCCAGAAATAGTCTCCTTTCAGTTTTCATGAACTTGAAGGCAGAACATGCCCGGTAACATAATAGTAATGTTAAATTCCAAAGGCAGCCCAGTGATGGTTTTTGCCAGCATATAACTCACTTGATAGAATTCTAAGGCTTTCACTTCTGATGACTCAAAATGTTGGTGATTTGAGATTAGACCACAAAAGGAACAGATCCAACTTTTCATTAAAGAACTATCTGAATTTTGCAAGACATTTTCCACTGATAACAAACAATGCTACAATGTAGTTTCTAACAATTCAATTGCTGTTCAAGCACATCATTTCTCCAATACTTTTACTTGAAGTGGGTAACCCCATGACTAGTACTTTTTAAATTAATCAAAATAAAACATATTGTAAAATATTTAGGTTGAGGATAGGAATAAGAATGGTGGCTAGGATCAAAATATAAATTCCACTTTAATACACTTTTATGGTGTTTAAGATTTAACTAACACTATTTAGCTAAGATAAGTTATGCTACAATGAAAATGAATACAGGTATTGATCGACTTACGACCTATGCAACTTACGACCATTCGACTTTACGACCACAATCGCTAGCCACAACTGCTCTGCGTCTGGCAGTGCAAACATTGCCCAGCTGGGCGTACGACAGTGCGGACCAGCTTCTGGCAGCACTACCATCTCTGCGTGCACCATTTCAACTCTACTCAACTTACGACCAAATCGTGTTACCATCAGTCTGCCGGTCCCAATCGTGGTCGTAAGCCGAGCACTAGCTGTAGAAGAATCTACATGCTGGCAAGCCTATAATACATACTGTCATGAATCCTGTATTTGGCAGTGGCTTAAGGGGATATTTGGTAGACAGGTTAATGTGCTGTTTCTCATCAACCTCTAAAGGTTAGGGTTGAGGTGAGGAGGCTATTCAAAGAAGAAGAAATGTACATAGAAAATAAACAAAAAAAGTTCAGCACTGTCGCATACTCAAACTATTGCAAATGTACATTATGTGGCCACATTTTTCCACACTCAGCTTGGCACAGGTTTTTTAAAGTTGATATCAGCCACTGCTCCTGAGAAGCTGAGCACACTCATATTCTCAAATGAGAATGCAAATTAATAGAGTTTTCTGGAGAGCAATATCAAAGCCCTCCCCCAAATAAAGACTGTGAAACCCATTTATTTTAATTTCTACTGATTGTTCCAATAGGAAATAATCCACAAATTAAATCAGAATCATTGGGCAGGGGGCCTAGGCAGCAGTATGTTTAAAAGCTCTCTAGGTAATTCTGAAATAGCCAGGTTTTAGAACAACAGGTTTACGCAGATAGTCAATAGCAAGGAAAGAGGTTAATTAAATATTAAATGATTAAAAGCAAAACATACCTCATTGTTTCTGAAAATTCATAAATGCACACCCATGCACATATCTAAGACTGAATCAATAGTCAGCGTTAATAAGAGTTATTTCTAGGTGATATTGTTTGGATCTGTGTTTCTCCTCAAATCTCAAGTTGAACTGTAACCCCCAACGTTGGAGGTGGGGCCTGGAGAAAGGTGACTGGATCATGGGGCAGAGTTCTCATAAATAGTTTAACACCATCCCCTTTTGGAACTGTATAGTGAGTTCCCATGACACCTGGTGTTTACAAGTGTGTATCACCTCCCTCCTGTCTTTCTTGCTTATGATCTAGCCATGTAAGATGCGTCTACTTCCCCTTCACCTTCTGCCATGATTGTAAATTTCCTGAGGCCTCCCCAGAAGCCCAGGAGATGTCAGATTCATGCTTCCTGTACAGCCTACAGAACTGTGAGTCAATTAAATCTCTTTTCTTTATAAATTACCCAGTCATCAGATATTTCTTTATAACAGTGAAAAAGCAAAAAAATACACTAGATAATGGATTATAGATGAGAGACTTTACATGAGATTTGTATTATGATTCTTTTAGTTAATTTGCATTTTCCAAATATTCTATAATGAACTCACATTGCTTTTGCACTGTGAAAATTATTTTTACAAAATTAGTATTAAAACAACTATTAGTTCATAATAATAGTTCACAGGACCTTAAGCTTTAAGAATATCAGAATTATCTAAAATGTGATTTATAATGTGCAGATGTTAGCTAGGCACGGTCTCAAGCCTGTAATCCCAGCACTTCACAAGGGTGAGGCATACGGTTACGATTTCAAGACCAGCCTGGCCAACATAGTGAAACCCCATGTCTACTAAATATACAAAAATATTAGCTGGCCATGGTGGCTAGGACCTGTAATCCCAGCTACTTGGGAGGTGAGGCAGGAGAACTGCTTGAACCCAGGAGGCAAAAGTTGCAGTGAACCGACATTGCCCCAATGCACTTCAGCCTGGGCAACAGAGCAAGACTCTGTCTCAAAATAAAAACAAAAACAAAACTGCAGATTTTTTTTTTAATTTTACATATTAACAGACCTGAATCTTGTGGAAGGGGTGAAATTCAAAAATACTTATTTTGGGCAAAATCCTTATGTTATTAAAATGTGGACAATAATTTTAGAACATTGAGGTCTGTAATATGTACTTTATTTATTAGAGTCTCTGTTACAAAAGAAGCTAAAACTTATTAACTGACCTCCTTTATAACAAAATCCAGTGAGTCTCAAGCTTTTTGATCTCAACAACCTTTTACATTCTTAAAATTATTGAATACTCTAGAGAGCTATTGTTTATATATGTATATATTATATATATATATAAAATATATACATATTAATGAGAAATTAAGATAAATTAAATATTAATTTACTAATTTGCCTTACAACAGTAATGACCTCATGACATTAACAGATAAAATATTTTATAAAAGATATTCTTAAAACAAAAATCCAGTTATTAACAAGAGTGACATTGTTCAATACTCTTTTTCAAATCTCTTTCAAATCTACCTAACAGAAGGCAACTACAGTGTCAAAATTGTTTCCACTTCCATTTCATTACAATGTGTTGTTTGAGTTGAAACATGAGAAAAATCTGGACTCACAAAGCTAGAAGTTGGATATAGTTGGCAAAAAGAAGACTATTTTGGCCTTTTCAGTTAATTTTGAATATTCTTCTTTGATATTACAACAGAATTCAGCAATTTATTTTTTAAGATTAGTTAAAATGTGTAATCTTAAACCTATAAATGAACTTTTCCTATTTGGTTGCTTTAAAACCATTGGTTTGTCAGTTAAGTGGAATTTTTACCCAAGACTGATTTTGTAACATAATAGGTTGGTCACCTGAAAATACTGGTTCATTAAATTATACCAATTTTATAAATAGTGGCACATTTCATTATATAATATCAGAATATCAGTTTCATTAAATCCCTAACCAGTTTAACAAAACAAAAGAGTTTTACATCAAGTAGTTGTTAATCTAACGGTGGGAGGTGCAAGTTTACCAAAATTCCAATTTTTATATGAAAGCTCACTGTTTTCCTTTGGCAAAAAAAATGTCAGTTTTCTTTTGAGTATATATTTGCTTTGTTAATCTTTGAGAAAAATGACTTAATACTATGTCTGAATAAATTTTCTGTCAATTATTACTTTAGGTCAAAATGATACTTCATAAAAAAATTTAGCAAGTTTAGCCAACATCCCAAACAATCCCCAAAGTCCTTTTCCCAAAGACAGCCATTGTGCTTTGGTATATAGCAGAAGTATTTTATGACTACTTTCTATTTTGTGACACAGATTATTGACAGGCACTTACTTAGGGGACAAGATTCAATAAAAGTAATCTTTGTCACTGTGGTGTGTACCTCGGATTATGGAGTGTATAGCAGTTTAGACTGTAATGACACTAGTACATTTTGGGGCCATTTCCTTGATTCACCTTGAGGTGCTGGCAATTTCACTATTACATTTGTACCATCAGTGAAGTGTCATAATTATAAAAAAAGAAAGGTAAACAATATTTTACTACTATTATAAACACTAGTTTAATTCTAAACTCCCTTGAAAGAGACTCAGAGACACTTTGGACTCTTCTTTGTCCAAATCCCAGCCCTGATTCATTCAGTAAGATTAACAGACAGAGAGTTTCTCTCCTATAATAGTGCCAATTGCCCCAATATGATGAACTCTTGTCGCTAACATGCTCCAAACATTTTGCTCCCAACAGTTCTGTTCTGTGTTTACCTAGTGTCCTCTGGGTAATCTCTCAAAATTATGTCTGCATGATATACCTATTGTCATGATTTTATAAATTAATGAGATAATACATAAGCTGGTGAAATATGAGGGGAAAAATTATAAAAGGAAATTGATATCAGAATCTAAGCTCCACAAAAGGAGACAGTTTTACTGTTTAATTTACTATTTAAAAGGTACTATTAAAAAGCATCTGCTATATGCCAGGCACTATCCAAGGTACCCGCATACCTTGAATAGTGTGTGGCATATAGTATAAACTTAGCAAATGTTCATTGAATAATTGATTTGGTTGTTTCTATGAAAATGGACTTAGATGTTTTGAATGACTGCATAATTTTTAAAAGTCAAATTATGTGCTAGTAAGACAAAAGTAAAAGATAAGGAAAGAATTGATGAGAATCAAGGGATCTGTGTTCCCACTGCTTTATGTTCCCTCTCCACTTTAAAGAAACAGAAACTGGAAACCACAAAGATATTCTGTGGCTCTGGTATATGTACAAAAATTAAAACCTTATTCTAATTGGCTAAAAGCTCAAAGAAAATTCAATGAAAATACTTACCAGATACTGCCTAGATTTCTAGAAACCCTTAAAGTCACACCCAAGAGCAAATTGATGCTAATTACATTTTACCTTTCTGATGCATCACCACCATCTAGTGTCTGCAAGTGGCAACTGCAAACTTTCACCAGTAAAGTGGGCTTTAACTTTAGAAGACAGAAAGTCAGAAAGAGAAGGAGGGAGAGGGAGAGAGGAGGGAGAGGAAAGGAAGGGAAGGGGAGGGAGGGGAGGGGGAGAAAGAGAAAGGAGAGAGAAAGAAAGAATATAAGAATGAAAGGAAAGAATGAAGGATAGGAAGAAAAAAATGAAAAGGAAAGGAAAGGAAGAGAAAGAAAGAAAGAAAGAAAGGAAGAAAGAAAGAAAGAGAGAGAGAAAGAAAGAAAGAAAAGAAAAGAAAGAAGGAAGGAAGGAAGGAAGGAAGGAAGGTAGGGAAGAAGGAAGGAAGGAACAGAAAGGAAGGAAGGGAGAGTGGGAGAGAGAAAGAAAAGATAAATATAGGACAGAAAGAATGGAAGGAAAGAATGAAGGATAGAAAGACAAGAAAGAAGGACATAAAGGTAAACACAAGGAAAAGAAAGAAAGGAAGGAAGGAGAGAAAGAAAAAGAAAGAGAAAGAAACGATGAGTAGGGGACAGAAAGAATGAAAGGAAAGAATGAAGGACAGAAAGACAAAGACAAGGAAGGAAGGAAGGAAAGAAAAAGAAAGAAAGAAAGAAAGAAACAAAGAAAGAAAGAAAGAAAGAAAGAAAGAAAGAAAGAAAGAAAGAAAGAAAGAAAGAAAAAAGAAAAGAAAGAGAAAGAAAGAAAGAAAGAGAAAGAAAGAAAAGAAAGAAGAAAGAAAGAAAGAAAAGAAAGAAAGAAAGAAAAGAAGGAAGGAAAGAAAGAAAGAAAGAAAGAAAGAAAGAAAGAAAGAAAGAAAGAAAGAGAGAGAGGGACTATTTACCAAGAACAGCTTCTTCATGGGCTGTGACTAATGTAGTTGCAGAAGACCCATGCTCAGAAGGGTCTTGAACTTGGTTTAACACTCAATGTTCCCATTTTAAAATTCTTAATAAGTTTGTCTTTGAACTTTTGTTTTCAAGGTGAAGTCTGATTAGACAACAAACATTTACATGAGCAGATGAGCTTCATACAGTAGGCATGACTGCTGGTTCTTGCCTTCCCATTCAAGTTTAGTGGTTGCAATGCCCCTAGAGCACAGAATTGCAATGAGCTCATGATGTTTGGGAGTTGAGAAACACTTGATGCAGATGAATACGAAATGATTACATTATATCTGTGACTGAGTAAAACACTACATTTTGCGTTGGAACTAAAACTTGCTGCAAATTGAGAAAACTTGTTTCTAAGAAACATATATGACCGAGAAACACTATCACATCCATTCCTACACATGTTTTCTTTGTGTTAACCCAATCACATATGCTCAAAATAGTGATTAAAAAAGGACATGAAAAGAGTCACTTCTTCCTTAGGTCCTTGCTGAAGTTGAAGGTAGTAGAGAGCGGAACGTAGATGTATTAACAAGTTAAATAAAGAATAGAGATAACTTTGCACAGCAGCAAGAATGCTCTCTTAAGGAAGTTCAGTTGTATGTGTGAGCTACAAATATATGTTGTATATTTCAATGATCTTGCATATTAGTAAATGATCTTATTATGCATCTAAAACTGGCATTGTACAACATAAAGATGAACAGTACAATTCATGCTAATAATTCAAAATAATGATTTTTCTTTATATGGAATATGAAATAGCAAATAACATTTTGACCACCTGATAGAGATTCCTTAAAAGATCAGAATATGATTTACATTTTAGAAACTTTAATGGAAAATTTTTGCTGCTTGAACAAGTGGCCTTGCATTTTCATTTTGCACTGGGACCTACAAATTATGTTCTTTAGACTTGTAGGTAGTGTTCCTAACCTCACCAGTTGAGATATTCCTTAGGAGGAGTCATGCTCTCAAATTGTCAGCTCTCGTTTGGTAAAAGCTGTAATCATTTGTTCCCTTACTTACATTTAATAGTAACGGAAATGGATACTTTTGTTTATTTATACCAGCAAATCTTTGCATCCAATATAAAGACACATTAGGAAGAAAACAGAGCCAACTCCTGAATTCTACCATTGGAAAAAAATAGTGTGTAGTAAGATTTAAAAAATGATGAAGACAAAATTTTCCTTTTGTAAAATAAGTATCTCCTGTTACTAGTACCATCATGAAGTCATTTCCAATGCCTGAGCTACAATTTTGTAGAATTAGCAAAGTTTTATAGATGTTGTTATAGGCCACTGGAAGATCACCAAAGGGATTTCCTATTATTCAAATTGGAAACTAAGGCTCTAAGAATCTGAGGGTCCCTTAGTGATTACCTACCTCTGAGTACAATGCACTACTTCCTCCATGTGAGGGAAATGTACGACAGAGACACCTTCCCAGTGGCACAATAGATCTCTAAGTGTAGCTGCTGTGCTTATGAGAAAAAAGGAGAACACTACCAATGGGTTTAGTCGCCATATGTATGGTCTAATGCATGAATTATTTGACAAAATAGAATACATTTAAGTATGTCAAGAAATGAGACCAAATCTCCAAGTTACATTTTATGAAACAAAAATTGCATCTTTTTAAGAGCAATATGTATACATACTGAAAACAATTTTTCTCAAGCCCATTTTTGTGTTTGGACTCAATATGTAATGAGTGCTACATAAATGATTTCAATTAAAAGAAATAATGTATTGATCATAAAGGTTAAAAGAGGTCTTTCTCATATCTTTGTGTATTGATGAGAGCAGAAAGTGTATGAACAGCTTTCCCCTGCTTTCCCCTCTAGACACAGTCACTAGTCACTATAGCTGGGGACAGCAACAGCTTATCTGCCAGATAAACCATCAGAGGAAATTCAAAATGAATATATCTTCTGCTTTTCAGATGCAGCTCATTCAGCTGGTTACAGAGGAGATGTGCTTCAGAGTGGCCTTAGAACTTGTGTCATTCCAAGTAGAAGGGAAATAAAGAGAATGGAAATCAATCAAATTTTGATTGATACAAGGTGAGTTCATCACTAGGTTCTTTATCTCACATATTTAAAACATCAGAAACACTGGCTTGCTTTAGGTCACACAGCCAGGAATGGATAGCGCAGGGCTTTCAGCCTGGCTTTATATCAAAGTCTTAACCTTTCACTCCTGCATGCAGCTGTTCACACTGATATCCTTGTAGCTATGCCCTGGGAAGATGATCCTCATCTGTAAGCATTTATATAAGTCCCTAAGCTCTAAAGAGTGAGTTATCCTTTTATTATGATGATTTTTAATTATTATCATTTTTGAGAGAAAGGGTTTCTCTCGGTCACCTAGGCTGCAGTGTAGTGGCACAATCAGAGCTCGCTGCAGCCTTGAACACCCAGGCTCAAGTGATGCTCCCACCTCAGCCTCCCAAGCAGCTGGGATTACAGGTACTCACCACTATGACCAGCTATAAATAGTGAGGTTACTCTTGCTTTAATTTCAAATAAGTGCCTGAGTCATCTAGAAAGAAGATAAACTTAGCACTGACAGTCCTATTAGGCTCTAACACTTTTACTGCTTTAAGGAGCCAGGTCAGGGAAATCAATTGTTTTTTAAAAATATTTTGTTTTGTTTTCTGTTGAGTAAATTCTAAGAACAGGTATTATTATTTTCTTGGACTTTAAGCTGCTGCTGATAATAAAAGCAGAGGGAGCTGCTTCAGAATGGAGATGCTGCCTGTTTCACTGACATGGCTAAGTAGATGAAATTATCCATATGATGTAAAGACTGGCTTGTAAATGCTGGAAATACACTAATGCGCTCAGAGGGGCAATTAATACCTTTCATGGGGAGGGCCATGATCTCTCTTTAGATGAAACTTTAATGTTTCTTGCATGGAATAAATGACCAGAACTTTGTTCAATACAAAATAAAGCCAAAGACATTCAAGAAATTACTATTCATAGAAAGCATTTGACAAGTTTAAGAGAGAACATGACCTTCTCTTCGACCTCACCAACTCCCACATCAATATAATTCTCTGCTGCATAAAGTTACTAAATCCCTATTTCAACATACTCTTGAACTAGACGATCATTTAGAAGGTAAGAACCAAACATCATTAGATCCTCAGCAATGTTCACCATGTATTCTACTGTGGTCAAAAATACCCTCCACTGCCATCATCACTTCCCAGCACTTACATGTTTTCTATTTTCTTCTATTTTATCCTATGATCATTTGTGTAAATGAATCTGTGTCCATCAGCCTTACACTTTGTAACTTATTCAAAAACTGTAAACTATAAAGTTACTAAATAGAAATATTAATTTTATTTTCCATAAACTAGACTTTTCTGCCCTTGAAAAACTAACAGTAATTTAGTCAAATATGATGAAAGGCTTACTCAAATATCTACTAGCATATAACATACAATCTCCCATCTTGAAATAACTTCTTTGGATAAATGAATGTTCCTGTCCCACTAGAATCTAGTGTCCTGGTGACTTATGTTCATAAACAAATCAATTCATAATAACATTTAGATTGTTTGTAGGGTTTTTTTCATCAGAGTCAGAGAAATAATGGCAACAGATAATATGTACGAAAATAAAAATTCTACCCTAATTGAGATGACTTCTTAAACTCTAGAAGCTAATTAAATTAAAAAGACCATTCTATTTTTAGTTTTTTGAGGGCCTCCATACGGTTTTTCATAATTGGTATCTAATTTGTATTCCCACCAACAGTGTGTAAGAGCTCTGGTTCCTCCTTATCCTCACCAGTATTTGTTCTTTTTTGTCTTTTTGATATAGCTATTCTAACTTTGTGGAGATAGTATCCTATATTGGCTTTGATTTTCATTTCCTTGATGGTTGGTTTTGTTGCACATTTTTTTTCCCAATACTTGTTGGCCATTTGTATGTTTTTGAGAAAGATCTATTCAGACCATTTGCTCAATTTTTAGCCAGATTATTATTATTAGATTGCCAGTGAGTTCCTAGCATATTCTGGATTAATCCTTGTCAGGTTTGTGAGTGTGTGTTAATGTATGTGTGTATACACACATATATATTCATAGTATGTAATTATAAAAACTGTTTAATAGTTCCTGCTACCTATAAGATAAAATTCAGTGTCCTTAGCATCACATTCAAGGCTAACTGTCATTGACTCCCAGGTACACCACCATCTCTACCTCCTGCGTCTTCTCCTACAGTCCTATGTCCAGGTCTCTTCTGTGCTTTACTCCCCTATTCTAGTTAACTCTGTTTTTTACTGCCACATTCCAGTTAACTTTGCTGAAACTCTCAGAGTATATCCCTTATTTCAAAATTGTCCTGGGTTCTTTTTTCTACTGCATTTCTTCTTCCTAAAAATCTCCCTACCTCATCTTTTTATGATGTCTACCATAAAAAGCCAAAGGTTTCTCCTCTGAATTACTTCTTGCTCTGCCATCAGGAGAAGGGGTACAACAAACCCCTGTAAAAAAAAAAAACTCTGCATTTTTCTGGTTAAAAAAAAAAAAAAAAAAAAAAAAAAAACTTGGTTGAGGTCACCTGAAGAAGAGGTGGAGTATCTGTTCCTGGAATGCAAGCACAAGCATCACACATTTTGCCTACTCCACAAATTAACCCGGAACCCAGCGGGCAATGATGTTCACGGGATGTGCCCTCACTTGAATTACCTAAGGGGCCGGACTGACAGATCTGCATAAAGACAATACTTAATCCAATAAGTTAAAAACGGAAACAGGATAAACTTCTAAGAGGAGTTAGGAGACTTAGAACCTTAGCTTCTTTCTTTTTTACATGCACTTAGGGAGCAAGCTAATTAAAGGAATTCTCTGGTGAATCTCTTGTAAAGGAAAGAATTCACAGGCAAAGCAAATAATCAATGCTTAATTTATAAAGTACTTAGAGAGGTAGCTGCTTACAGGATCACCAATGATACCTTGGGGACCCCTTGTCATTAATTTGCCTCTATAAGCACCTAACTCTTAAGGAATTGCTAAATTTCTGGAGAAAATTGCGTTGTGAATGATTTAAGCTGTTAATTTTGATTTTTTATAGAAAAATGTTAATAAGGCTGTATCTATTCTCCTATTTAGGATTTAGGCTGTAAAGCAGACAAAAGAATCTCCACAGGTAACATATTACTATAAAATTTCTTCTGTTTTAGGCAAAAAGCAAAAAAAGTTTCCTATGATTAAAAGAAAGGATATTTTTCTATATCTCTGACTTTGGAGCAAAATTTTCGAACTTGTTCCTTAGTCTACGTAGTGATAATTTTGTTAAAGTTTATTGTCAAGTCAGCTGTTTTAAATTAAACCTCTCGGGGTGATCAGTGGAATTGCTACTACAGATTAAAAGTTAAAACTCTGGTGTTACTTAGAGTATTGTATTATCAACATTCAAAATATTTTGAGATTTTGAGAACAAGCACAGTTATTATTTTGGCACTATGATAGTAAGAAAGAAAAAAAAAACATACATCTATGATTGTTTATGAGATGCTCTTCTTTACAAAAAAATCAACTCCAGAATTTTCATATATAGAGACTTGGGCTGAACACAGTGACTTATGCCTGTAATGTCAGCACTTTGTAGTGCCAAGATGGGTGGATCACCTGAGTCCAGGAATTTGAGACCAGCCTGGACAACAGAGCAAAACCCCACTTCTACAAAAATACAAAGAATTAGCTGGGCCTAATGACACATGCTCTAGTCCCAGCTACTTGATAGGTTGAGGTGGGAGGATTGCCTGAGCCCCAAAAGCCTTAATCTCATCACTGCACTCCAGCCTGGGAAACACAGGGATACCCTGTCTCAAAAAGGAAAGGAAAGAGGGAAGGGAAGGGAAGGGAAGGGAAAGGAAGGGGAGGGGAGGGGAGGGGAGGAGAGGGGAGGGGTGGGGAGGGGAAGGGAGGAGAGAAAGAAAAAAAAGAGAAAAGTTTGGGAGTTTAATCTGCTTGGAATGGGATAAAGCAGGAAAGCATCAGAATGTTGCCTTAAAGTTGGAGTTTCTGCGTAAGCACACTGTTTTGTTTTGTTTTGTTTTGTTTGTTTGTTTTCTTTTGTTTTACCTAGGATATGTAGGTAAATGTAGAATATGTAGAATGCTCTGATCAAAGAACTGAAATTCTGTAGAAGCTAAGGTTTCACCAAGCCATTTCTTGGTATCAATCCTATTTCCCAATATCTAGGTCATTCACTATCCTAGACAAATGCTATGTTTTGCTGACCCTTCCTCCTTCTTTTCTTTCTTTCTTTCTTGGAAAAATAAGAAATGTGTTTCTAAAACTTGTTTATGAATTATGAGTTTAAAAATAATGTAGAAATGCCTGAAGTAGGATATTGGCCTCCATCTCCATCCATGTCCCTGTAAAGGACATGATCTTGTTCTTTTTAATGGCTGTATAGTATTCCATGGTGTATATGTACTATATTTTCTTTATTCAGTCTATCACCAATGGGCATTTAGGTTGATTTCATGTATTGGGTATAGTGAATAGTGCTAAAATATACATGCATGCATGTATCTTTATAACAGAATAATTTATATTCCTTTGGTCATATACCCAGTAGCGGAATTGCTACGCAGAATAGTATTTCTGTCTTTAGGTCTTTCAGGAATTGCTGTACTTTCTTCTACAATGGGTGAACTAATCTACACTCCCACCAAGAACGTATAAGCATTTTTTTCTCCACAACCTCACCAGCATCTGTTATTTTTTACTGTTTGTAATAACAGCCGTTACCTTAGAAAACTAACACAGGAACAGAAAACCAAATACCTCATGTTCTCACTTGTAAGTGGGAGCTAAGTAATGTGAACACATGGACACATAGAGAATAACACACACTGGAGCTTTTTGGAGGGTGGAGGGTAGAGGGTGGGAGCAGGGCGAGAATCAGGACAAATAACTAATGGATACTAGGCTTAATATCTGGGCCATGAAATAATCTGTACAACAAACACCCATGACACAAGTTTTCCTTCGTAACAAACCTGCACTTGTGCCCCTGAACTTAAAATAAAAGTTAAAAAAAATGTCTAAAGAAGGATATTGTAAAATTTTTTGTGGGAAAAACATTCTATGTGACATGCAAAATTCTACGTGATTGAGTCCCTGCCTACCTTTTTAGAATTAGGTCTATATTTCAGACATACTTAGCTCATATGAGCTTCAATATTGTGTCAAACTCTTTCATACTCGTAAGACTTTGCATTTGCTATTCTCATGACCTGGAAATCAGCCCTTCACTGAATATTTTTACTGAAATCTAATCTGTGTGAAGAATGCTGACACGTCAGTCACAAGGATACAGGGGTAAAAAACATAGTCACAGTCGTTGCCCTCATGCAACTTGGTGAACTGCCTTCCTTGGTAAACTCTGCTCAAATCTTACATCTTCTGTGTTCTCTCCCTGTGACATGTAATCTGACCATTCTAAGCAAGACTTTGCAAATCTTTCTTTGAGGCACCAGTACACCCACAGTCTATTTCTGTTACAGTGCTGACCAAAATGCTGTTAATATAATTGTATACCTACCCAATTCCATTATGAAACTGTGAACTTGCTGTATCTGTTTCATTTTTATATTATTAATAGAGAGCTTAGCACCAAATGAGTGGATGGATGAAAGAATGAATAGAATGACTGAATCGAGTAATTGATTTTCTTAGCGAGAGTAATTGAATTTCAATCTGAATATTGTTTTACATGTACCAATTTAAGCCTTTACAAAGCACATATTTATGTGAAAGAGACAATTAGAACAGAATTTTAAAATATGAAGTTACGGAAACTATAATAAATGTAATCTGCTATATGAATGTATCTTCTTATATGAACCTCAAATTTACTCAATGTTTCTACATAAAATATAAGCACAGAAATACAAACTATCATCAGAGAATACTACAAAAACCTTTACACAAATAAACTAGAAAATCTAGAAGAAATGGATGAATTCCTGGACATGTAGACTCTCCCAAGACTAAACCAGGAAGAAGTCGAATCCCTGAATAGACCCGTAACAAGTCCTGAAATTGAGGCAGTCAAGTAATAGCCTACCAATGAAAAAAAGCCCAGGACCAGATGGATTCACAGCCAAATTCTACCAGAGGTACAAAGAGGATCTGGTACCATTCCTTCTGAAACTATACCAAACAATAGAAAAAGAGGGACTCCTCCCTAATTCATTTTATGAGGCCAGCATCATCCTGATACCAAAATCTGGCAGAGATACAACAACAACAACAAAATTGCAAGCCAATATTCCTGATGAATATTGATGCAAAAATCCTCAATAAAATACTGGCAATCTTGAATCTAGTAGCACATCAAAAAACTTATCCACCTGATCAAGTTGGCTTTATCCATAAGATGCAAGGCTAGTTCAACATAAACAAATCAATAAATGTAATAAATTACATAAACAGAGCAAATTCAAAAACCGCATGATTAGACAGATACACAAAAGGCCTTTGATAAAATTTAACACCCCTTCATGCCGAAAAATCTTAATAAACTAGGTATTGGTGGAATGTATCTCCAAAAATATAAGAGCTATTTATGACAGACTCACAGCCAATATCATATTGAATGGGCAAAAGCTGGAAGCATTCCCCTTAAAAACCAGCACAAGACAAGGACGCCTTCTCCCACCACTCCTATTCAACATGGTTTTGGAAGTTCTGGCCAGGGCATTCAGGTAAGAGAAAGAAATAAAGAATATTCAAATCGGAAGAGAAGAACTCAAATTGTCTCTGTTGGCAGATGACATGATTTTCTATTTAGAGAACACCATTGTCTCAGCTCAAAATTTCCTTAAACTGATAAACAACTTTAGCAAAGTCTCAGGATAAAATCAATGTGCAAAAATCACAAGCATTCCTATACACCAATAATAGACAGAGAGCCAAATCATTAGTGAACTCCCATTCACAATTGCTACAAAGAGAATAAAATACCTAGGAATACAACTCACAAGGGATGTGAAGGACCTCTTCAAGGAGAACTATAAACCACTGCTCAACGAAATAAGAGAGGACATAAAAAAATGGAAAACTTTCCATGTTCATCAATAGGAAGAATCAATATCATGAAAATAGCCATACTGCACAAAGTAATTTACAGATTCAATGATATCCTCATCAAGCTAACATTGACTTTCTTCACAGAATTAGAAGAAACTACTTTAAATTTCATATGGAAACAAAAAAGAGCCCATATAGTCAAGATAACCCTAAGCAAAAAGAACAAAGCTGGAGTTATAATGCTACCTGACTTCAAACTATATCACAAGGCTACAGTAACAAAAACAGCATGGTACTGGTACCGAAACAGATATATAGACCAATAGAACAGAACAGAGGCCTCAGAAATAACGTCACACATCTACAACCATCTGATCCCTGACAAATCTGACAAAAATAAGCAACGAGGAAAGGGTTCCCCATTTAATAAATGGTGTTAGGAAAACTGGCTAGCCATATGCAGAAAACTGAAACTGGACCCCATCCTTACACCTTATATTAAAATTAACTCAAGATGGATTAAAGATTTAAACATAATACCTGAAAGCATACAAACCCTAGAAAAAAACCTAGGCAATACCATTCAGGACATAGGCATGGGGCAAAGACTTCATGACCAAAACACCAACGCAATGGCAACAGAAGCCAAAATAGACACATGGGATCTAATGAAACTTAACAGCTTCTGTGCAGCAAAAGAAACTATCATCAAAGCGAACAAGCAACCTACACAATGGGTGAAAATGTTTGCCATGTATCCATCTGACAAAAGGCTAATATCTAAAATCTACAAAGAATTTAAAGAAATTTATAAGAAGAAAACAAACACATCATCAAAAAGTGGGTGAAGGATATGGAAAGACACTTCTTTTGAGAAGACATTTATGTGGCCAACAAACATATGAAGAAAAGCTCATCATCACTGGTCATTAGAGAAATTCAAATCAAAACCACAATGGGACACCATCTCACACCCATTAGAATGGTGATCATTAAAAAGTCAGGAAACAACAGATGCTGGAGAGGATGTGGAGGTACAGGAACGCTTTTACAGTTTGTGGGAGTATAAATTAGTTCAACCATTGTGGAAGACAGTGGGGAGATTCCTCAAGGATCTAGAACCAGAAATACCATTTGACCTAGCAATCCCATTACTGAGTGTATACCCCAAAAATTACAAATCATTCTACTATACAGACACACACACACACACACACACACACACACACGTTTATTGCAGCACTATTCACAGTAGCAACGACTTGGAACCAACCCAAATGCCCATCAATGTTAAACTGGATAGAGAAAATATGGCACATATACACCACGGAATACTACACAGCCATAAAAAGGATGAGTTCATGTCCTTTACAGAGACATGGATGAAGCTGGAAACCATCATTCTCAGCAAACTAACACAAGAACAGAAAACCAAACACTGGATGTTCTCACTCATAAGTGGGAGTTGAACAATGAGACCACCTGGACACAGGGAGGGGAAGATCACACACCAGGGCCCGTCAGTGGCTGGGGGATTAGGAGAGGGAAAGCATTAGGAGAAATACCTTATGCAAATAACAGATTGATGGGTACAGCAAACCACCATGGCACATGTCAAACATACATGTTCTGTACATGTATCCCAGAACTTAAAGTATAATTTAAAAAAAGAAATATAAGCTATATGATACTTTTCTATTGTTCTCACAATCAAAATTATTAGCAATGTTGTCTGCACACTAGGGTGTACATAATGGTTTACCTTGGTCTTCTTGAAAATTGACTGTCTAACACTTCTGTACATTTTTATTATAAAGGTGGTTACTATTAATATCTAAATGTTTAGACTCTTCTGAGGAAATATGCCATTTAATTAGAAATACACAATGGTAATAAAATCAGCATCTTTTATGAAAGCTGAAAAGTTGGCCTTGGGGGAATTAGAAGTCTTCTAATTCTTAATGGACATAATGTAATTTAAAAACTTATAGGAAGTTCTTTAAACCACGCAGTGCCTGTATAAATATATTAGATCCCAACATAATCTAAAGGCACCATAGTTCCTGCTGGGCTTGAATGATCAACTAAACTAACTTTTCTTTCTTGAAATATTATTTTAAATGACAAAATAGTGATAACCAAGAGATACTATACTGAGTTCACTGTAAGCTCCTTGAATATGGCTCTACTATTTTATCCATCTTTTTATTTACCCTACTTCTCAGCACAATGACTTAACCATAGTAGATTCTCAAAAATTATTATGCAATTTTATTTGGATTTTCTCCTGCTTCCAAAAGTAATCTGGACAAGGTTCACTGACTTGAGTGTTAGAAATAAAGCAAAAGCAAACACTTAACTTGATAGCTGTCTTTAGATATTTGACATATTCAGTTAATTATGTGTGGTTCCAGAGAGCCACGTAGATCCATGATGTAAGTTAGAAAGAGTCAAATTTTGGTTAAATGTAATAGAAGCTATTTTAATAACAGCAGTTACTTAATAATGGAGTGAAGTACATAAAAGTAAGATGCTTCCCGGTGGTGAACATAATAGCTTTCAGACAGAATCCATGGAGGTAGTAGAGGACTAGCTTTGGCTGGAAAACTAAGATAAATCACTGTAAAACTACAACTATACTTTAAAGGCTACAAAAGAGAACAGCACACAGATGAATTATTCAATGCATGTGTTGGTTTGTCCAATTGCCTTAATAGGGTAATATATTTTTATATTCTATAATACATGCCTTCCATGCTATGGAATTATAGATTGCCTCTGGATAACTTTGGAGATTCTAGAGTTGTATAGTACTAATCATAAACTACCCCAGAAGTGATCATTACTTTATTTGTAAGGTGAGGGTTGACGGAATATTGAAAGTGTTCTTCAAGTTGGAACATGCAAATGTCAATTACTTGAGATCAAGAGGAGTCATCACATGACTACACATTTTCAGAGGTAAAGCACTGTTCATGGGTGGACTTAACTCATCAGTAGAACGGAATTTCTACAATCAACCATGGCTTGAGTCCAGTCTCTAGCAACAAAGATGAGAATAGGTCAATTTTCATTAGAAGTCCATGAGTAACCCCAGCTCCTTCTGCTGATTTTGGTTGACCTATATTTCTATATTGTTTGAAGAACACCATTTTGCTTTTAAAAAACCTTGGCCAGATGCATACCTAATTAGGAGCAGCAACCTTTAAAAATGGAAGTTTAGAAGGTTGATTTCTATAAATTATTTGGCAACTGTCTTTCTCTTAGGCTGCTTCTTGGAAGTGATAGAGATTTATAACTCATGGAAAGAAAGACATGAAGTGCAAATATTTGTCCTTGATTTCTCTGTAGTCATAGGATTAGCAATATTATAGGGCAAAAATAAGTACAATGGCTGAAAGCCATGGAAAATTGTGACTGACTTAGAACTTCTTAGGATAAAGACTGAAATGTGGCAAGTTCCACAAACTTACTTTTTAACTGAAACTACTATTCAGTAGTTTGAGAACTTCTAACTTCATGTTATTCTAGTTACAAAGAAAAATAGCCTCTATAATAGGACTATTTAGTCCTCCCTGGAAATATTCATGCATTTCAATATTTTTAAAGAAAATACTCTTGTTATAGTTAATACAGATTGATCTGTATTGTTAATTAGACATAATGATTTACCTTGGTCTTCTTGAAAGCTTACTGTCCAACACTTCTGTGCTAAATAGGACTTTTTTTTTTACAAGGACATCTTTATAGATTATTTTTAATTTTATCAAGAAAATATGTTCCTAATATAAATCCTTGGGGATAGATGAAATTATTGTTTATTCACCAACTGACTTTTATCAAATCTACATAAATATTGCATAAATTTAACTTAATATGATTTA
This sequence comes from Cebus imitator, assembly GCF_001604975.1. Classification (NCBI taxonomy): domain Eukaryota; kingdom Metazoa; phylum Chordata; class Mammalia; order Primates; family Cebidae; genus Cebus; species Cebus imitator. The sequence goes on along the minus strand of NW_016107320.1, from coordinate 844,598 downwards.
AATGATTATATAATTATAAAAACATTAATATGTAGATTCTCTTCTGTCTAACATAAAATTCAAATTCAACTTCCAGACTGCCTTTCTTAAATTCAGTGACAGCTGAATATGAAGTAATAAACACCAGTGTGCATCAAGTGATATACTATCTTCAGTGAATGCACAGGGGACTAAGTATTCCTCTCTGAAAGGTGAAACTGGCTGCTCTAAAAGGAAAGAAGACACATCTCTTATGTTAGACAGGATTATAACATGGCTCCCAAGATTTCCACTTTCTGAGGTACATTCACTTTCTTCCACTTATCCATTCAAGCAGTAACCCACAATGCGCCTGTAAAGAACATTTTCATATGTAATTAAAGTCCCGAGTCAATTGATTTTGAGAAAAGAAGATAAGACTGAGTGATTCTGACCTAATTAGGTGTGTCAGTTCTTAAAAGGGACACAGCCGGGCACGGTGGTTCAAGCCTGTAATCCCAGCACTTTGGGAGGCCGAGGCGGGTGGATCACGAGGTCAAGAGATCAAGACCATCC
>NW_016107320.1:841940-843874 GCF_001604975.1 Cebus imitator | reverse complement strand
AAAAAAAAAAAAAAAAAGGGACACAGATCTTCCAGGAGAAATTTCAAGCATAAAGGGTTATCTTCATCCACGTGTGTTGCTATTACAAACTGAGACAAGTTTATTTATAAACAATGGAAATTTATTTCTCATAGTTCTGGAGGCTGGGAAATTCAAGCTCAAGGTGTCAACAGTTTGGGCTTTAGTGAGGGCCTAGGCTTGACTTCCAAAATGATGCCTTGTCACTACATCTTCCATTGGAGATAAAATATGTGTCCCCACATGACAGAAGATATAGATCAGGAGAGTACTTCTTTCTAACTTCAGCCCTTTTATAAGAGTGCTAACCCATTCATGAGGACAGAGCCCATTACTTAATCACGTTCCAAAGGCCACACATCTTAATACTACTGTATTAACGACTAAGTTTCAACATGAATTTGGAGGGGACACACTTTCAACCCATAGGGGAATGATTCAATGGGAGGGAGACTATTCATAGCTTTGGATATGGAAAGGACAAGGTCTGAGAGCAGTGCCAGGGAGCTGATAAAAGTCCCCACCTGAAAGCCAGAGAGAACAGTAAGAAAAGCATGAGTTAAGAGTAGCTAGCAACAAAATACTGAGAAAAGCACTTTGGACTATAGTTTTCTCATCTGTAAAATGAAAGGCTAGGACCTGGTTATCTCTGAGATTTCTTCCAGGTCAAGACATCCAAGGCGTAAGTAACTAGTAATAAAGTGAATGAGCTATGATATGTTGAAAGAATACAGTACTAGGGCAAGAAGAAAAAATAACTGTATTAACTTCCAGTTATGTTATAAACAAGCAGCTTGATCTTGAGTAGACTATTTCATATCTGGGTCACAATTGACTTCGTTGAAAAATGCAGATAACATCACCCTAATCCAAATTTATCTGTGAAGATTAAGAGTTATTCTGGAGAATGAGCTTTCAGAATGGCAGAGTAATCAACTATCTCATTCTCTAAAACAACGGAAAAATAAGCCAAACATCTGACACAAACCATTTAGGAACTCTGGTAATTAACAAAAGCCACATAACAAATGGAAATATAGTTTATCCAACTATTCCCATGCCCTTGTCTCCCCAGTTCAGTGGTGTGGTAGCCAAAAGCTTGCATCAGTGCAAACAATGACTGCCTTGGAATCTCTTAAAAGTACTGCCCCCAGAGCACATTCAGTACTTTGCCCATACTTTCAGACCTCTAGAAAATTTAAAAATACATAGAAAGTAAGCAACACATTTCTAAATAACCCATGGGTCAAAGAAGAAAACACATGAAGATAGAAAATATTTTGAGTTAAATGAAAACAACAGAACATTACAAAACTTACACAGTGCAGGTAAGGCTGTGCACATGAAGACTTTTATAGCTGTAAATATTAACTTTGAGAAAGGCAAAACACCTCAAATCAATAACCTTACCTTCCATATTAAGAAACTAGAGAAACAATAGGTAACTAAACCCAAGACAAGTGTAAAAAAGAAAATGAAAGATTCAACTAGAAATAAATAAAATCAACAACTCTGAATATACAAAAACCACTGAACTGTATACTTTAAATGGGTAAATTTTATGGTATATGTAATCTTTCTCCATAAAGCTGTAAAACACAGTAATATTAGTGATTAGTACTTAATGTTTTTAATGGTACAATGTGCTAATAAAGTTATTGACACAAATATTGAGTAACTTTTATTGGCTTTGAACCAACTGGTTGAAACAGAATTAAGAGACAGGCAAGAGGAAATATCAAGAATTAGGAAAGAAATCGTATTTAACAAACAGCAAATATGCAGAGCTGGCAGACGGCATTCACTAAGTTCTACTGTTGCTCAGACCAACTCTCCATTGGAGGTCCCCTCCCCTGCAATGTAGTGTGGACCAAGCAAAGAACATTGTAGAGTTTCCACTGTTGTCAGAGATTAAT
>NW_016107320.1:827641-841800 GCF_001604975.1 Cebus imitator | reverse complement strand
TTTAGATGGAGTCTCGCTCTGCTGCCAGGCTAGAGTGCAATGGCACAATCTTGGCTCACTGCAATCTGCACCTCCTGGGTTCAAGCGATTTCCCTGCCTTGGCCTTCTAAGTGGCTGAGACTACAAGCACATACCACCATGCCTGACTAATTTTTGTATTTCAGTAGAGATAGGCTTTCACCATGTTGGCCAGGATGGTCTCAATCTCCTGGCATTGTGATCTGCCTGCCTCAGCCTCCCAAAGTGCTAGGATTACAGGCGTGAGCCTCCCTGCCAGGCCAGAGTCTTTCTTATGAATCTGTGCAGGTTAAAGTTTTGGCTACTGGTCTGACACCATTACAAAGAAAATAAATTTTAAGAATAATATGTATTTATATTTTAATGTCTAAAATATATTATCAGATCTGCTATGTGATCTAAGCACTTATTTATTTTATTGAAAATCCATTTCCTTCTAAATCCTGATAATTGCTTTAATTTTATTTTCAGGCAGGCATTTGATTTGTATTCCATCATACACTACATGTTTTGAATAAATTTATTGCACTTTTCATCTAAGCATAGATATTTCTTCAAAATAATGAATAGTGTAAAGATTTTAAAGTCATAAAAATAATTTTTCTCTATCAATCATATTGATTTTCCTACAAAATAAATGCATTCATTTTTTATGGGTGAAATGATAAGGAAAAACTGATCCTTCTAGTGACTTACAATAGTTCTAATGGATTTTCATGTTTCTTTCTGTTACTACATTTATGCACAAGGTTTTTTTTTTTCTAATGTAAATGTGAAATTGTGGAACTTTGTTAAATCAGTACTGTACAGAAGTGGGCTGTACTAAGATAAATCTTCTTTTATATAAATCTCTAAGAAAGCAAAGGGCAAGATTGCCATTCTTCCCAAGTGAATGATGGGGATGTTCCCTGTCCTAAGTAAATCAGTGTCTCAATTGCAGTTCCCTCTTTATTTGAAAGTAGATGAGAAAGAGGAACTTTAAGCACTTAGGAAGTAGACATGGGTTTTCACTTGAAAGCCAAATCAAAGCATTCTTCTTTTTTTTTTTTTCTTGACTTAGTGCTAACACATTTAAAAGACAAATCGACACTTATTATTCAGAAACTTTTCTAAAAGTTTCCTATATTAAGAACCTGCCATGTTTTAAACAAATGCCATCTATAACTTTCCCACATTTTGCAGATATATTATGCAAGTTTAAATATAATTAACAACTGTGAGAAAAAAAGATTGGAGTCATTTGGGGAAAAAAAGGAAAGTACATATGTTTCCATTATCTAGAGGGGGAAATAATTAGTACAGTGGTTCTCGTGTAGCTTGCCCTTGGCCTGTATTTTCTGATATCTGATTGGCTACAAATGAGATGAGGTGTCCCATATACAATATTGAAGTTGAATGTTGATATCTTCTAAAATGATGCAGCAGTGTTAAGGATACTGTTGATTTAAGAAATGTATGCATATGGAATGACTTTCAGAAAAGCTATGTTGAGATCTATAAGAGGAACAGAGCAAACGAAGTCTATAATGAGGATGATTCCCATGGTGTCTGAGGCAAGCACTAAATAAAGAATGGCAGAGGCAATGAAACCCAAATCACCCCAGTTTAAGGAGAAAGTAGCAGTAATGAGAAGAGGAGTGTGATTTCTACTTCAGTAAAAGAGAGCATAGTTTAAAGAAACAGATGGACAGTGAATGTTAATGTATTAGTGAAAGCAGTACTGTAGAAGATTCTTACATTTTTTCTTTTAACCTATTCCCCATAAAGGTGGTAGGCTGGATTTTGAATTACTCATACTTGTAATCAAGAAGTTAAAGCAGTTCATGGTTAAAAACACTTGTGTCCTTTAAAATCTAATTGTAGGCCAGATGTGGTGGCTAATTCCTATAATTCCAGCACTTTGGGAGGCTGAGGTGGGAGGACAGCTTGAGCTCAGGAGTTAAAGACCAGCCTAGGTAATAAAGTGAGACCCCCATCTTTTCAAACAAATAAAAAGTTAGTTGGGCATGGTGGCACGTGCCTATAGTCTCAGCTACTCCAGATGATGGGGCAGGAGAATCTCCTGAGCCTGGAAGTTTGAGGCTGCATTGAGCTGTGATTATGCTGCTGTACTCCAGCCTGGGCCACAAAGGAAGACTTTGTATTAAAAACAAAACAAACAAACAAAGACCAGAAAAATAACAAAAGAAAACTAATAATAGAATGAGAAAACCACGAATAATGGAAATCACTGTAAAACTATACATAACTAGCCAAACATTTTTTGTATTTTAAAATTGACACTCTTGGGAGGTGTTTCTTGATTCAGTCCATTGTTTTGGTCTGAGTTTCTTACATATCACATCCCAGCAGAGGCTATGTCAATGCAGAGATACACACACACACACACACACACACACACACACACACACACACACAATTGCTTAACCAGTAACAGTTCCTAGTTGTTTCACTTGTGATACTTTTAGTAAGAATCCTTTCAGTTCCATTTGTCTGCTCCTAAAAACCCAGACTACTCTGCATGTGATGTGTCCTTTCTTGCAAACCAACAGTAAGATTTTTACTTCTATCACCAGTGTAGCTGTATTATTACAAATTGGGGGGGGAAAAGCTTTTTTTTCTTTTTTCTTTTTTTTTTTTTTTTTTTTTTTTTTTTTTTTTTTTTTTTTTTTTTTTTTTTTTTTTTTTTTTTTTTTTTTTTTTTTTTTTTTTGAGACACAGTCTTACTCTTGTTGCCCGGGCTGGAATGCAGTAGCATGATCTCCGCTTACTGCAACCTCCCTCTCCTGGGTCCAAGTGATTCCCCTGCCTCAGCCTCTCAAGTAACTGGGACTACAGGTGTGCACCACCACACCCAGCCAAGTTTTGTATTTTTAAAAGTATAAATGGAGTTTCTCCATGTTGGCCAAGCTTGTCTCTAACTCTTGACCTTAGGTGATCCACCTGCCTTGGCCTTCCAAAGTGCTGGGATTACAGGTGTTAGCCACCGCACCTGGCCAAAAAAAACTGCATTTAACTGAAGCATTAATTTGCTCCTGTATGGCATTCTACTCTACTAATCAAAATGGAAATATTTCATAGACAATTTAGTAAGAGCGCAAAATATAAAATATAGAGAAAGAGTCTTAGTTCAAGTTCTATTATTTACTATGTAGCCTTAGCCTGTCAGGCAATTCTTTGAACCTCATTTCCCTCATTATATCTAATGAAAATAATAATGCCTACAACTTATTTTACATAAGGAAACTTAAATGGAAATACAATTTTCCTAATAATATTAGTATGTAGATATTATTGCATATTAATTTTAATAGTACCAAGTATGTTTTATAGGCCTTTAGATTAATCATAATCACTATTTTGTGACATAGTATCATAATCAATTAGTACATAAAGCCTATTTTATTCATATGTACTTTAAAAAGGTTTTATTTTGTTTTTCTTTTGCTCCTAACCTCAATTCCACTCCATCTCTACCCCCATACACCATGTCAGTGGCTGAGTTCTCCAGAAAGCAGATTCTAAGACAGAATGTAATGATCAGGATGTCTATTTGGGATATCTCATGGAAGGGAGGGAAAAGATGCAGGTTTGAGCAGAGGGAGAAGGACAGCAACAATTCAAGCCCACTCCAGCCTCAGCCAACCTCAAGAGAAGCTCTGGAGTGAACCATGGCTCTTTAGAGTTGACTTGCATTGGCCAAATGGCTGGAACTCTGTATCTTCCACACAATAATAGCGGGAGACTTTAACATCCCCTGACAATATTAGACAGATCACCGAGGCAGAAAATTAACAAAGACATTCAAGAACTGAATGCAGCTCTGGATCAAGTGTACCTGACAGATATTGACAGAACTCTTCACCCCAAAATAACAGAATATACATTTTTCTCATTGCCACATAGCACTTACTCTAAAATTGATCACATAATTGGAAGTAAAACACTCCTCAGCAAAAGCAAAAGAATTGCAATCAAACTATAACTCAATATCAATAAACAAACAACTACATGGAAATTGAACAACTTGCTACTGAAGGACTCCTGGGTAAATAATGAAATTAAGAGAAAAATCAAGAAGTTTGTTGAAACTACTGAAAACAAAGAGATAACATCACAGAATATATGGGATGCAGCAAAAGCAGTGTTAAGAGGGAAATTTGTAGCACTAAATGCTCACATCAAAAAGCTAGAAAGATCTCAAATCAGTTTCTGTCTAATTTGTTGTGTGGTCTTAGCAAAGTACCTCCTCTATCTGAGGCAATCCCTAATAGGACTGACATCTGTGGACTGTCTGCTCATGTTTCAGAAGCTGGAACAGAAGTCTTTCCTTGAGGAAACTTTTGGGAAGCATATCATGGTGTATACCACATACTCTAAATCATATGCAGTTAAAAAATATGTTGCATATTTTAGGGCTGTCTTCCTATTTTATTTTTACAACATTACTATCAGACTTGTCTATACTGAGGGTTGTAGATCTAGTTAATATAAAATTATTTTCCTTCTGTCTATGTGTTAGAATGAATATTGTTGGTACCATATCTGTAGACACAATCTCAACACATTTATTATTGCTATGTAATAAAGATATTTTTAAAATAAAAGATGTTAGCCTGTACCACTCAGACTGATTAGATTCTTCGAATCCATTAGCCAATCACTCAGATGGCAATTCTGCCACCCAGTTTCAGTATTGTTCACTATTTGTATTTCTTTTCCTCAAACCCCATTGTTTGATTACACCAGCTCCGTTGCTGATAGCATCACAACTCCTTCCAATACCTTCCTCAGTCTACTCTCTTTTTCTATTTTTCTATCTCCAGGTTCACTTTGTCTTAGCTTTTTCCCTTTTCTCACCTGCATTAGACCCTCCAGGATCAGCATCATTTCGAGTCAAATCCATGGACTCCAAATGTGACTTAGGTACATTCTCCCAATCCCTCCCCACTTCACCCAGAATTTAACAAAATATGTGGTATAGAACAATCGCACAGTAACTACTGTTTTTTAATATTTCTAATTTTATTGATTGTATCTCATATCTATATAGTTATACATAATTCTTAATGAGTAGGATCATAATTTTTAAAAAATATATTTGTTATTTTTGAAAAGCTTCAAAATGATGTAAATTTACTTGGTCTCTTGTCCTTGTGACTGGTTTCCTATTTTAGAGGTAAACTCTTTCTCATTTCATATCTTACTCTAAAACTATATCATCTGGTGGTACAGAGAGAGGAAAGTTTATGAACCTCGCTCGCCTCAATGTTGGGCTACTTCAAAAAACCAGAGTGCAAGGTGAGAACCAAAAGGAACTTCCTCCTGTACTGGCAGTTGTGTCCCTTTGAATCTTGGGTTAAAATGTTGTTTGCGGTCACTTTGGGGTAAGAAACTGAAGAGAAAGCAAGACTCTATTATTATATCTACTTGTGCTTCAGCCATATTCAATATTATGCATTAAATACAAGCAATAGTTTTAAAAAATAACTTTCAGTGCTAAAAAAAAAAAAGAAGAAAAAAATAGTTGATAGTTACTGATCTAATACTTATTTTATTTAATAATGACAAAGGCCCAGAACAGAACGCACTTGTCCAAGATAAAATGATGTTTCACACTTCATATTTCACTCTCTATGCTCTTTTGAGTCTAGTAATTTTTATTTATTTATTTATTTATTTTATTATTATTTTTTTTTTGAGACAGAGTTTCGCTCTTGTTACCCAGGCTGGAGTGCAATGGTGTGATCTCGGCTCACTGCAACCTCCACCTCCTGGGTTCAGGCAATTCTCCTGCCTCAGCCTCCTGAGTAGCTGGTTATTAATAGCTATTTGGTTATGAGTTTCATACCCTTGTGTCTCCTGGAACCTTACACAGCATGGTTTCTAGATTTCAACCTCTACTAAGCGAGATTATGACTTTGACCTGGCCTGGGATTCAGACATGTTCCCCATAGCTATCCTTGCTCATATCCTGGGTTCTGTTTGTTTTTTCCAATTGTAGCTGCCTTCTTCTTTCTTCTTTCTTCTTCTTCTTCTTTTTGTTGTTGTTGTTGTTGATTTCTGGTCTACCTTCAAATACAATAAGCCTTGAAAATAGGTTCTCATTTATGTTTATGGAAGTAAGAATTTGAAGGCAGCTGGCTAGGTATGATGATGGACGGAGTATCTCCTTACTTATCATATATTTAGAATAGCAATCAAGTAACAACAAATTGAATTGTAATAGAGCCAACCATTTGTTTTGTCATCCTTAAATTTCATATGGGGAGTTTAGCATAAACTAATTACTCTTGATGATTATTTGACAGATTGATTTCAAAGACGTTGGAAAGAGGTAATTTGAAGCATCAGGTTGAATAAACAATCACGATGCTTCTCTAAGAGTCTGATTAATTCTAAATATAAATGTCGTGTTTAGAATCCATTGCACTGAGAATGTGCAATGCCTATCCTTCCCTTAGTGCCAAAATGCTTTCCAAACCTGGCATGTTTTGATGTACCCTATTGGGCTGAGTTCATCATAAGTTTTACAAAGGCATTAAGTTAAGGATTAATGTAATATAATCCATATCAATACGTTCACAAATAATTATTTATATATCAGTATAAGTTAACTATTTATGCCATAAGCCATAAAGAGGTTCTTCATTCTTAGACATTGCTCTTCTTGGTAGGTAGATGGTAAAGACTTAATATGTACTGGTTGTCTATGTTAGTCAAGACATTTCGCATATAAATTACTAAAGTTTTCTACAAAGTGGAAATTAAAATTAGAGACAGAGCTATTCTCATGGTTTTTAAAGGTTTCTCTGCATCCAGCAAAAAAATGATAGGGATCTCTTAGGTATATATAGCACCAAGAAGGTAAACATTTAGCATTCACTTACTTTAAGAAATAAAAGATATGTAGTATTTCATAATAAGTCATCTATTTTTATTCTATATATTTCACATATTTTATGTTACAAATTATCAATATCACAATTTAATATTAAAAATAAGCCCCAGAGTTAACCCTTCTTATCCCACCTCCTTTTGATCCTCCAGTCCTTCTGTTTTTTATGATACTAAACTCACTGGTTCCAAGTATAGACAGGCAGATAGGCAGATGTACACTCTCTGTCTCTCAGCTGTGACTTCTGCAGGATCTTTCTTCTTTCCAGAAAAATCGACAGCATTCATCACCCCCTGCCATGATGTTTTCCTTGTCTTATTAAATTACTAATTGTATTTTATTTCTCTACTCAAATGTCACCTTCTCTGGAAATCCTTTACCAAAGCAATCACTGAAAATCCCATCCCAGGTGGGCTTGAAGAACCATAATCTCTCTAAATATTTCTCCTTTGTATCATATACCAATCTCTATTTAATATGTCCATGTGCCTATTTGTTTTTAAATTGGTCTAATCATCCATTAAAGAAAGAAATTGAGTCTTACTCAGCATTATATTCTCAGCACCAGCACAGTGTATGATGCATAGTGGGTGTTTGGGGATTAATTAATGCAGGTATGGTTCTGGTTAGAGTAGTATATTACCTACCTAATTTTTTATGCATGGGCACTAACACCTATAATTTAAAGGCTCTTGAGTGTGAATTTTGAGTATGATACATCAATACGTGGTGTTATGCAAAACATGTAATTAATCGAGTTGGATCCTTCTTTGATTGAAAAATTTTCAAAACAAGAGGAATGATCTTATTCTCAATAGCCCAGCTGGTCCTCTGACACTTGCTTGAACTTCTTTCACAGCCTGCATTATGATCCGTTTTCATTGAGGGAAGGTGTCCTTGCTCTCTTACCTGACATCTTAAAGGCAGGAGAAGAACTTTCATCTTTATATTCCCCACAGTGCCTAGCACCCAGAAAAGGCCCAGTAATTGTAGGACTCAATTGATGCATGATTTTAAAAAGGCCAAGCAAATGTCAGGGTTATTCTGTTTGTTTTAATCAGTCTTTTAAAATAATTGCAGAATCTTTGGGGGGGTTTGCTGTTGATGTTATATTTTTCTGATCATAAAAAGTAGTGCAACTCACTGAAGAGAATTTGAGAAGGACATGAAAATATAAAGAAGCAGAATAAAATTCACCCTTACTATCTAGGTTGATCGGTTAGAATTTTAGCATATTTCTATCCAGTCTGTCTTTTTTAATCATAAAACACTTTATGTTGTATATATTATCGTATACTTAGCTTTTTCACTTAAGGGAATAGCACGTTACCTTCAGTTATTACAAAATTTGACCACTTAATGTTCTATCCCAGGCATGATCATAGATTTTTAAGCCAGACTTTTAGTAATGAACATTGTTTATTGATGATTTTTTATAATTTTTCACAACTGTTCATAGCTTACTTCATTTCAACAAATGTTTATTAAGGGCCTTCTTTGTATCAGATATTGTTTTACATCCTGAGGAATAGCATAGAAGAAACTGGCAAAAATCCCTGCCCTCAGAGAACATATGTCCTAGTCGTAAAGACAAAAATATAAACATGATAAAACAACTTATGGCTTATTTGACAGAGATGAAGTCTAAGGGGAAATAAAATATATTGGAAAGTGGAAAAAAAGGGTCAGAGGGTGGATACATGTTTAATTGAGGTGGTCAGAGAAGGCTTCACTAAGAAGTTATTTGAACAAACACCTCAGGGAGGTGAGAGAACAAATAATCCTGAAATGAGGTGGCTGGGTGTTGGAAACTGGTTTGTAATGTTGGGGAAAATCCACACCAAGACAATGGATCACTCAGCAAGGTTAGTTTCCTTCCTGCAGGAAGGCTGCAACTCTCTAGCAGTCTTGCCATGAGAGCACACTTGAACAAAGGAGACAGAGATATTTATAACTCTCATAACCTGATGTAACTGCCCTACTGCTGTGTCCAGTTTCCATTGGCCGGAATCGGACCTCACATTCTATGCTTGACCCAATTGCCTAAAAACTTGGAAATGTTCTAAAGAAGTAAAGGCACCAGGAAATAGAAATTCCATTTGACCCAGCAATCTCATTACTGGGTATATCCAAAGGACTATAAAGCATTCTATTATAAGGACACATGCACACAAATGTTCATTGCAGCACTGTTTACAATAGCAAAGACCTGGAACCAACCCAAATGCCCATCGATGATAGACTAGACAAGGAAAACGTGGCACATATACACCATGGAATACTGTGCAGCCATAAAAAACGATGAGTTTGTGTCCTTTGTAGGGACATGGATGAACCTCGAAACCATCATTCTCAGCAAACTGACACAAGAACAGAAAATCAAACACTGCATGTTCTCACTCATAGGCAGGTGTTGAACAATGAGAACACATGTACACAGTGGGGAGAACATCACACACTGGGGTCTGTGGTGGGGGGAAGTAGGGGAGGGAGAGTGGGGGTGGGGAGTTGGGGAGGGATAACATGGAGAGAAGTGCCAGATATAGGTGATGGAGAGGAAGGCAGCAAACCACATTGCCATGTATGTACCTGTGCAATAATCTTGCATGTTCTTCACATGTACCCCAAAACCTAAAACAATAAAATATATATTTAAAAAAAAAGAAGTAAAAGCAGAGGAGAAAAAAGGGAAAGAGGAAGTAACTTGAAGAATGCTTAGAGAAGCAATAACATTTTCAAATAAGGAAGGGGAATAAACTTTGACTAAGGCTTGCCTGGGCTTGTCCAAGTGTGTCAGGGCAAACATCCTAGTTAAAGTGTAAGAACTAAGAACATGGGATGCACTTATTTCTTTATTATGACTAACAGCTACTTTAAGATTATTAGCAAAAGCTTTAAAGTAAATTAACCTCTGAAGAAACTGTTATTTATTCATAATGAACTAAGAGGAAAGCTTTGAAGAGGAACCTTTAATTTATTCTTATTTCCTACATTGGGGGAGGGAGGAAGAGCTTCCCAGTGGAAAGCCCTGGGGAAAAGTGTCCCTGGCATGTTCAGGGAGAAGCAGATTACACTAATTGAGAAGAAAAGAAATAGATGAAATCAGACATATCCCAGGAGGGTAGACATTGTAGGCCTTTAAAGTCATTGCAATGTCTTGGCTTCTTCTACTCTAAATGAGCTGGGGAAATCACTAGAAGGTTTTAAGAAGAGTAGCAACATGATAGAATTGGAGTCTTTAGATCACTCTGGCTGTTAGGTTGTAGCAGAATAAAGGGGCAAGTCTACAGCCAGGACGCAAGTTGAGAAGCTACTACAATGGAAGAGGTAAGGGCATAGTGACCTAGGGCTGAGTACTGCAGTAGAGGTGGGAGAAGTAGTCAAATGTGGATGTATTGTTAGACTATAGTGGGCCATAAGAGAATCAAGAGGTCAAAGATGGTGTCAGGGTTTTGGCTTAAGCAGCTGGAAGAACAGCAATTCCATTTAGTGAGATGGGACAGACTGCAAGAGGAAAAGGTTGAAGGAGGGCCAAGGCTGTATCATTTTCCACACTCTTATGTTGGATATCTTAGAGGAAGTGCCAAACAGGCAGTTAAATATGCAAGTCTGGATTCAAAGGAGAAGTCTTGAATGTAGATATCAATTTTGTGGTCCTCATCGTAGAGATTATATTTAAGCTAAAACAGTCTCATGCATAAATCCTTATTCATAATTTTTGTCATTTGTTTTTCATGGATAACTATGAAGTCAGTCAATATTGACTCCAATATTGACTTAATTAACTTGATTCATACATATAAATTATTTTCCTAAAACACTGTGCCAATTTGAGTTTTCTGAATGCATTGTCTTTTACATCTTTGGATATGCTAATGTAAAGAGCAAAAACTAGATGCATATCATATATATATATATATATATATATATATATGCCTCTATGTTGTATTACTTGGATTATTGGTGAATATATTATTGGGTTAGAGGCTAAAATGGAAACATTTCAGCAAAAACAGCAAAACCTGTAAACATATCTATATACATACAGAGCTATACATAAACACACATACACAATCATACACAAATTATGAATAATTATAACTACATGCACATTAGAGGAAAATGTAAACAATACTGAACATAGCAGCTGTAGCAATAAGACAGGAAAGCATTTATAATTCAATACTTAGAGGGTAAATAAAGTCACTGAAAAAGTACAAAAGCCCGCAAGAAAATAGACATGCAGTATTTATATTTATGTGCCTGGCTTATCTCATTTTGCCTAATATACTCCAAATTCATCCATATAGTTGCAAAAGATAGAATTTGCATCTTTCCTAAGGCTGAATTTTATCCTATTGTGTTTACCAGAAGCTGGGATCTGAGGGAAATAGGAAGATGTTAGTCAAAGGATACAACATTTCAGTTCAATAGAAGTGATTAATGATAAATATTTGAGGTGACAGATGTGTTAATTAGCTTAATTCAGTCATTCCACATGGTATACATCTAATGCAACATCACTTTGAGCCCCATAAATACATTTAATTTGTCAATATGTAATAAAATAAAAAACAAGTAGGTAAAGAATATAAACTATCATTTTTTTCAAAAAAGCAACTGACCAATACACATAATAGTGATCTTTATCCTTAAATGAGAAAAGACTGATTGATAAGGTTCAAGGGCACTGTCTCATGGGTGGAGTAAGAGATTGAGTTGATCAACAGGAATGCATAAAGATACACTTTTGCCAACCATGATTTCATCACCATCTCTAGCTCCTGTTTTATTATGGCCATATCTGAGAAGCTCTGCCATGTTTTAATAACCCTCTTGCACTTGAACAGGGACTCTATGATTTCACAGCACTGTCTGATCAGAACAATGCAGAATGCAGGAAGAGAAGTGAAACAAAGAATATAGAAAGAAAGTATACATAAACATATCATGTGTGAAAATAAAGAAATAAGCAAGCAACAATAAAGTCCTATTGTTATATTGAAGGATATTGAAAGTTTATAAGAAATATTCCTATAAATCATTATTGTAAGATCCAAATAAAATATTGATTCCTTTCATTAGTGTATATTAAATTGTCTCACTGTTTATATGAAGCAAAAGAATGGTAAAATATCGATTTCATCCCGTTTTATAAAGCATAATGTCTTGATCTGCTACTGAAACACTTTGTCTATATTCAATCATTTGTTTTTCCCAAAAATATGTAACCTTTATTGGGAGTAAACATTATTTTAACATGCAGATTTTTCAACAGACTTTGTTAACTATGGCTTAAAATATTACTTTAATGATATGAATAAATTGCCACAACAATTTTACTCTTTCATAAAAGTTCATGCATATTTCAAATAATCATTAAATAAGATCCAAAATATTATCGAGCATGATTACCAATTTTCAAACCCTATGTAAAGTAACATGATATTTTTGTTTCTCCAATTTCTCTCCTTTACCCCAATAAATTTCCTTCTAATGCTTATAATCAGCCTAATACTCCTAGAATCTAACATATATTCTTCTGCTGCAATTTAAACCACTTAATTTCCTACCACCTCTGATTCAGTGAAAAAATAGCAACGGTACAATATATCATCATCATATCAACGTGTGGTGCTTGAGACAAGAAACTATTTTTGAATTCCACCCACTCAGCTTTCTTTCTTCAAGCTCAGATTTATTTAGGAAAGACAAAAAAATGTAGACAGATAAAAATCCTGTAAAAAGTACTTTACTTCAACCTGTATTTTAAAAATTGTGCTTAAGTAATACTCTCTGAATCTTAATTTTGCATCGAAAATAAAACTCCTAATTAGATAGTTCTGAAACAGGATGTGTAATTCATGTTATTTTATATTAATGTATTCCATTGACATCACACTTCATATGTGTAAACTAATAAGACACAAAAATCTGGAGGGTGGATGAGGGTTAGAAGAGTTGGGCAAGTAACTTGACTTGGACTCAAAATTCTTACCTATAAAATAACGACGATAACATCAGCCCTGTGTATTACATATTCTTGAAGTACATAAATCAAAAAAAAATTTGTGAAAATGTTCACAAATACCTTATTATATAGTTGAACATACTATGTTCACAAGTAGTATTTGTTTTATTACAAATACTACTGTAATAATACAAATATTGTAATAATACAAATACTATTTGTGAACATATACTATTAACATTCACTATTAATGTAGCTATTTTAAATATGCATAACACAAACATACCTGGTTTCATGGTGCTCTGCATTATTGTACTTCACAGATATTGTCATTTTTGTAAATTGAAGGTTTGTACCAATTCTGAAGAAAGTCTATTAGCACCATTTTTTCCAACATCATATGCTCACTCATGTCTCTGTCACATTTTAACAATTCTCACAATATTTTAAACTTTTATGTGATTATTATGCATTATGATGACCTACAATTAGTGATCTTTGATGTTACCATTATAACTGTTTTGAGGTGTCACGAACACACCCATATGACAGAGAACTGGATCAACGGTGAGTGTGTTCCAAACTGCTCCGCCAGCTGTCTGTTGCCCTATCTCCTTCCCTGTCCTTGGGCTTCCTGTTCCCTGAGACACAACAATATTGAAATTAGGTCAATTCGTTCATAACCTGTATAATGTACTCTGAGTGAAAGGAAGAGTCAGACCTCTCTGGCTTTAAATTAAAAGCTAGAAATGATTAAGGCTTATGAGGAAGACATGTGGAAAGCAGGCCTAAATGAGACCTCCTGCACCAAACAGCCAAGTTGTGAATATAAAGAAAAAGATTTTGAAGGAAATTAAAAGTGCTACTCTAGTGAAGACAAAAATGGTAAGAAAGTGAAACAGCCTTACTGTTGATATGGAGAAAGTTTTAATGACCTAGATGGATCAAACTAGCCCCAACATCCCCCCAAGCCAAAGCCTATCCTAGTGCAAAGCCCTGACTCTCTGCAATTCCATGAAGGCTGGGAGAGGTGAGGAAGCTCCACAAGAAAAATGTGAGGCTAGAGTAAGTTGGTTCATGAGGTTTAAGGAGATAAGCCATCTCCGTAACCTAAAAGTGCAAGGTGAAGTGGCAACCGCTGATGTACACACTGCAGCAAGTTACCCAGAAGATCTAGTGAGGATAGTTGTTGAAAGTGCTATCCTTATTGACAGATTTTTAACACAGATGAAACTGCCTTCCATTGGAAGAAGATGCCATCTAACACTTTTT
>NW_016107320.1:823621-827431 GCF_001604975.1 Cebus imitator | reverse complement strand
CACCATGTTGACCAGGATGGTCTCGATCTCTTGACCTCGTGATCCACCCGCCTCGGCCTCCCAAAGTGCTGGGATTACAGGCGTGAGCCACCGCGCCCGGCCTACACTTTCATAGCTAGAGAGGAGAGTCAATGCTTGGCTTCAAAGATTCAAGGAACAAGCTATCTTATTAGGTGTTCATGCAGCTGATGACTTTAAGTTGAAGGCAATGGCCATTTTCCATTTCCGAAATCCTCAGGATCTTCAGAATTATGCTAAATCTACTCTGCCTGTGCTCTAGAAATGGAAGAACAAAGCGTGATAGCAGCACATCTGCTTATTGCATGGTTTACTGAATAGTTTAAGCTGCTACTGAGACCTACTGCTGAGAAAAACAACATTCCTTTCAAAATATTCCTGCTTATTAACAATACACCTAGTCACCCAAAAGGTCTGATAGAGATACACAAGGATGTTAATGTTTCCATGCCTGCAAAAGGAACATCCATTGTGTGGCCCATGGATCAAGGAATAATTTCAACACTGAAGTCTTATTTAAGAAAAATATTTTGTAAGGCTATAAATGTCACAGATAGTAATTCCTCTGATGAATCTGGGCATAATAAACTGAAAACCTTCTGGAAAGGATTTGCCATTCTTAATGCTATTAAGAACATCCATGATTCGTGAGAGGAGGTCAAAATAGCAATATTAACAGACATTTGGAAGAAGTTGATTCCATTTGTTACAAATGACTTTGACAGGTTCAAGACTTCAGTGGAGAGAGTTACTGAAGAGGAGGTGGAAATTGCAAGAGAACTAGGATTAGAAGTGGAGCATGAAGATGTCACTGAATTGCTGCCGTCTCAGGATAAAACATTAAGATAAGGAGTTACTTCTATGGATAAGCAAAGAAAATGGCATCTTGGCATATAATCTATTCCTAGTGAAGATAGTGTGAGCATTGTTAAAATAACAGGAAAGTATTTATAATATTCTGTAAACTTAGTTGATAAAGCAGAGGCAGATCTAGAGAGGACTGACTCCAATTTTGAAAGAAGTTCTACTGAGGGTAAAATGCTATCGGATAGATAGCATGCTACAGCGAAATCTTTGATAAAAGGAAGAGTCAATCAATGCAACAGACTTAATTCTCTTACTTTAAGAAGTTGCCACAGCTACCTCAATCTTCAGCAACCTCCACTCTAATCAGTTAGCATCTGTTAACATCCAGACAACATCTTCCACAAGCAAAAAGATTACAACTCACTGAAGGCTCAGATGGTCATTACCAATAAATTTTTTTAAAATTATGGTATGTATATTTTTAGAC
Organism: Cebus imitator; assembly: GCF_001604975.1. Classification (NCBI taxonomy): domain Eukaryota; kingdom Metazoa; phylum Chordata; class Mammalia; order Primates; family Cebidae; genus Cebus; species Cebus imitator. Next base: position 826,119 of record NW_016107320.1, on the reverse strand, counting down.
ATAATACTATTGCACACTTAACAGACTATCATATAACGTAGACATAACTTTCACATGCACTGTGAAACCAACAAATTCTGGTGGCTCACTTTATTGCAGTGGGCTGGAACTGAAACTGCAACATATCTAAGTTATGCTTATATTAACAACCACAATTTATTACAAATGTAGTTGTACATCATTTTATCTTATGGCTTTCATACAATTTCAGAACTCCTGAAAGACTGCTTATTTGCTATCCCAAGTCACTTTACTTTATTAGGCCCCATTACCAAACATGCCTTAGTTCTTCAGGTAGTGTAACATGTGCTATGAGGACGTATCTGCTGAGTGTAGGGGATATAGCAACATGCCTATTTTCACATCAGTCAAAAACATGATGCACATATATAAATAAAGATGACTCTTTTGCATTGAAATAAAAGCTATATATTCTGTGTCACTGATCTCTGTAAGATATGACTGTGACAAAGGAACTCTGTAACATTTAAAAAGGAATGGTCTGGAAATTCTAGCAAGCAGGAAAAATTTATAGCATCACATCTCCTTGGATAAAGCCAACATTAACTGTTCTTTTTTTTTGGTAAAAACCAAAGTTAAATGTTTAAATAATAGTTTATATTTTATATATTAATAATACATAATTAAATTGTAGACATATGTTGAGAGAATAATAAATATGCAAGAAAAATAAAGACTTTCTATATCAAACTGTTATGCTACTTCATAAATAAAAATTATGATCAATACTTTTTAACAGCTCAACAGCAAATTAGGAAACATGGTCATCACCATTAAAGAATTAATTTCCATGAATCACTTACTTTTGCTGGTGAATTGTATCCATTTCACTCTTAAAATTGAAGGTTTGAACCATATGATCTCTGCTTTCATCCAAATCTATCATTCTATGGTTCTAAAATCAGGTTATGATGGGGCACAGATTAGAGCGAGAAGTTTACATGCCAGAAACAAAAACTATTAAAACAAGGGCCAGTCATCATGTAGCTACTCTTTCATAAAAAGCATATGGTACGCAGAATAATGGCAGGTGTCTACATCCTAACCTATGAATATGTTGCCTAACTTGTCAAGAGGGACTTGGCATATTTGATTAAGTGAGGGTCCATGAGACTGGGAAGTTCTGCTGGAGTATGCTGGCAGGAACCATCTAATCACATGGGTCCTTACAAGTGCAGAATCTTTCCAGATGGGGCTCACAGAAAGAGACAGACTACAAGAGTAGGGTCAGAGAGATGCCACATTGCTCATTTTGAAGATGGAGGAAGGGGTTAAAAGCAAAGGAATGTGGGAATTCCTAGAAGCTGGGAAAGTGAAGGAATTAGAATCTCTCCCACAATTTCCAGAAAGAAAACAGCCCTCCCATCACCTTAAATTTAGCCTGACGAGAGCCTCATCAAACTTTTGGTCTGTAAAATGGTAAGGTAATAAATATATGGTGCTTTAAGTCCCTAAATTTGTGGAAATTTTTTATAACAGTAATGGGAATTAATACAGGCCACAAAAGTGACAAATTGGATTTCTCTTTTCAGAGGAAATTAAATTATATTTTAATGTATTTATGCTAAACTGTGAATAATTAGCAACAAGTTAATTATCCTCTGATCTCCATAATTTTAGAAATTTCTCATAGAGCTTTATAAATATTGCTGTCTTTATCAGAGATTCAATCCTTAGTCCCAGACAGGAGATGCTATGAACTATGCTGATAAGCATTCACAGCTTTCTTTAATGCTGAAAAATACAATAACTTGCCTACCAATATCACACAGAATCTTAAAAAAACATATTAAAAAATTTTATTTGCTGAGGAGTGATTTACTCCCAATTATGTGGTCAGTTTTAGAGTACGTGTGATGTGGTGCTTAGAAGAATGTATATTCTGTGGATTTGGGGTGGAGAGTTCTATAAATGTCTATTAGGTTTGCTTGGTCCAGATCTGAGTTCAAGTTCTGGATATCCTTGTTAATTTTCTGTCTGGTTGATCTGTCTAATATTGACAATGGGGTGTTAAAGCCTCCCAGTATAATTGTGTGAGAGTCTAAGTCTCTTTGTAAGTCATTAAGAACTTGCCTTATGTATCTCGGTGCTCCTGTATTAGGTGCATGTATATTTAGGATCGTTAGCTCTTCTTGTATTGATCCTTTTACCATTATGTAATGTCCTTCTTTGTCTCTTTTGATGTTTGTTGCTTTAAAGGCTAATTTATCAGAGATGAGAACTGCAACTCCTGCTTTTTTTTTGTTCTCCATTTGCTTGGTAAATCTTCCTCCATCTCTTGATTTTGAGCCTTTGTGTACCAAAACAGAGATATAGACCAATGAAACAGAACAGAGGTCTCGGAGGCAACGCAACATATCTATAACCATCTGATCTTTGACAAACCAGACAAAAACAAGCAATGGGGAAAGGATTCCCTGTTTAATAAATGGTGTTGGGAAAACTGGCTAGCCATGTGCAGAAAGCAGAAACTGGAC
>NW_016107320.1:789477-823192 GCF_001604975.1 Cebus imitator | reverse complement strand
CAGCCATCAAAAACGATGAGTTTGGGTCCTTTGTAGGGACATGGATGAACCTGGAAACCATCATTCTCAGCAAACTGACAGAAGAGCAGAAGATCAAGCACCGCATGTTCTCACTCATAGGCGGGTGTTGAACAATGAGAACACATGGACACAGGAAGGGGAGCACTACACACTGGGGTCAGTTGGGGGGAAATAGGGGAGGGACAGTGAGGGGTGGGGAGCTGGGGCGAGATAGCAAGGGGAGAGATGCAAGATGTAGGTGATGGGGAGGAAGGCAGCAAATCACACTGCCACGTGTGTTCCTATGCAACAATCTTGCATGTTCTTCACATGTACCCCAAAACCTAAAATGCAATAAAATAAATGGGAAAAAATTTTATGTCCCCACTTTTATTAGTATAAAAGGAAACATCACTAATAATCACTTCTTTACGAGATGTTAGCATTTTTCTAAGATGTCAATAGTCTAAAGTACCAAGTTACTTAGTAATTTTGGCTTTATTCAGCTTTATTATTACAGCATATGACACTTTCCTCAATTCCAACTTTTATGCTGCTTGTGACAATTTTTAACCCAGGGCAGAGGTGATATCTATATCAGAAGGACCGGTTATTGTCTTGAGATTTCCTTTAAATGAGACTCAAGTTGCTTAGCCAAAAATATAGGAAAGATTTAATTTACTGGTATTGATTTATCAAGCTTTAATTAATGGCATGCATCTGAGTTTAAAGATCCTAAAATATAATAATATAAAATATTCAGTAAATACAGATGTGCAACTGCCTCATATTACTTAAACTTTGTTTTTTTTTATTTTTTTTTTAATTGCTGGGCATGGTAGCTCATGCCTGTAATCCCAGCACTTTGGGAAGCCAAGGTGGGCAGATGACAAGGTCAGGAGTTCGAGACCAGCCTGACCAACATGGTGAAACCCCACCTCTACAAAAAAAAATACAAAAAATTAGCCAGGCATGGTGGCATGCACCTATAATTCCACCTATTCAGGAGGCTGGGGCAGGAGAATTGATTGAACCTGGGAGGTGGAGGTTGCAGTGAGCCAAAATCATGCCACTGTACTCTAGCCTGAGCAACAGAGCAAGACCCCATCTCAAAAAAAAAAAATAAATGAAAATAAAAAAAGATAATTGTCTTAGCTTTCAAAATAAAGAACTGCTTTCTGAAGTAAGCAACTATAGTTAATGATGGTTTTCCCATTGCCCCTCTCAGTTGACTTTTGAAAAGCACACTTCTAAAATATATATAGCACATCTGTCATTAGAAAATTTATTTCCATTGGGCAAAGATAATCGAATGTCAATGGCACAAAGTTAAAGGAAAAGCTTGACTTTGCTTTTACATTACTTAAAAGAAATCCATCAGTATTCCTTTAGTGATTACTCTAGACAGAAATGGACAAGGATTGTCCAAATTTGCTCCCCCAAGGGTCTCAGCTTCAGGTCACAATGAACAGGAGCTTATCTTTGCTTCAGATGATCCTTGGGCCTCTCACACTGAAGACACAGTTAGTTGTCACATTCTCTGAGAAAGAAGTCATTGATCTCACCGGGCAATCTTTTAAATTTTCAGATGAACCAAGAGAAGCTTCTCAAATATGGCAAAAAGAAACAAAAGCTTTGTTGTCTTTTAGAAACTACTTCAGGTAAAAAGTCTGTCATCTTTTTTTAAAAAACTACAAAGAATCAAATAAGTGAAAGAATATAAAATAACACCTTCTCTAACTTCTTAGAATCAATCCCAAACACTAGAATGGTACTTCCCCTAGAGTTTCTGAGGAGACAGAAAAAATTCAAATGCTACAGAATGAAGGAAAAGTACATTAAAAATTTGATTTATGAAACCGAGGACTGAAAAATAAGTGGATGCTAAATCCAAATAATATAATGCTAACATTTGAGGGTCCAGGGTAATAATATATTACGTTAGTTCAATTGTACCGGAAATAACATGAATAATTTATAATTTAGATTTCAGTTGAAGTTGTTACATAGAATTAAACTAAGGAAATATGTATTTGCTGTTAATTTATACAACTAATTATTTAGTAAATTAACAATTATTGATTTTATTAACAACTGTTGTTGCCAACTAGCTGTGTCAGTGTGATGGTTACTTGGGTTTGAATCCTACCTCTGCATGTAATCATGGCTACATTACTTAATTCTTCTGATTATTAGTGTACTCATCTATTAAATGGGGCCAAAATTGAAAAGCTGTGAAGACTGAATGAGTTAAAAAATTAAAGTAATTGAGACAGTGCCTAGGACACAATTAGCAATGCATGTCTGTGTGGATTTTTCAGGGGTGATACATGACATTTCTAGTCTCCTGGAAAACTTATCAGCTGTTTTACTAGTGTGATAAGAAATTCAAAGATGAGATTAAAGCCTTATTGTAACATTCCCCACCTCCCACAAAATCAGTAGGACTGGTAGAAAACCTTATGTTGAATCTGGAAGATCAAAGAAGATCTAAGTAGTAGAACCTCTAAAAAAAAAAACAAAGTACCAAAAAAAAAAAAAAAAAAAAAAAAAAAAAAAAAAAAAGCCAAGGATCTTGTATAATACTAATATTTTTTAACCTCTACTTAAACAATACCATGTGCCAGGCACTTTGTAATGTCCTTTTCAAACATGTGATAAGTCTCAAAAATTAAACTTCAAGTGCTGATGCAGTGGTTCCCAGTCAAGCTACACATTGAAATAGCCTAAGCCTTTTAACATACCAAAGACTGAGCCTCACTGCTGGAGAGTCTAATTGATCTATGTAGTGTGGAAATGGGATATGTTATTTATTAAAAGCTCTTCTGGTATTTATAATATGTATATAGGGTTGAGACTTCCTTTATTGTTGATATAATACAGTTGCAAGAAGGTAGAGTGTAGCATCATGCTAGTATGGTCTATGCAGGGATATATGCATTATGCTTTATAATCTCCAGGGACTTCATTATGATCTATAGCTTTGGTCAATTAACGTTTGATATAGAAAAGGCACTGACTCTAGACCTGTATAACAATTTGACTGAGGGTGCAATTTGGGAAACTTCCTCACCATTCAGACATTGATGAAGGAAAGAATCCTGTGAGAACAGAAGAGCCAAACCATCCAGAACTACAAGATATTACTTGTAACTCTGGCTTCTCTAGTAATATGCTTGCATTAAAAATATGTACATCCCAGGTGAAGACTGCCTGGTGAGACAAACCATTCCCTCAGTCTAGTATTTATCTAGATTTTTTGACCACTCTGTGCTTGCTAACAATGCAAATTAAAATTGCAAGTAAATAAAATCAACAAGTTTTATGCATATCCAAAATTAAAAAGTAAAGATACTGCTATGGGTAGGTGAGTTACATTTTTTTGGTTTTATGGTCATTTCTTTTATTTTGGTCACATTGTTCATTCTCTTCCTCCCATCTAGGAATGCTGATTTTCAAGAAACAGGGTATGCTTTTTAATTGCTCCTGTCAACTTCAAATGAAAGATATCTAGGGAAAGAAGGTGTGCAAGTTCCTCTCTCTTATCCTTAAATAGGAAGAAGTTAAACATAATAGCTAAAGGCACTAACTCTGTTGTCAGACAGAGTTATTGGATACAAATATTGACTCTTTATTTCATATTGGCTCATCATGGAAGACTTTTTTTTTGAGACAGCGTCTAACTCTGTCATTCAAGCTGAAGTGCAGTAGCATGATCTCAGCTCACTGCAACCTCTGCCTCCCAGGTTCAAGTGATTCTCCTGCCTCAGCCTCCCAAATAGCTGGGATTACAGGTGTGCACTACCACACCTGGTTATATTTTGTATTTTTAGTAGAGATGGGTTTTCACCATGTTGGCGAAGCTGGTCTCAAACTCCTGACCTCAGGTGATCCACCCACCTCGGACTCCCAAAGTGCTGGGATTACAGGCGTGAGCCATCTTGCCTGGCTGACTTTTTTAACCTCCCTAGACCTTGCTTTCACATCTGTAAAATGAAGGTAACACTATCAAGCTGTTATTATATAACCTCTAATATTAATAAAAGGTTAATAGTGTTAAATTAATAAATGAGATATTATAAAGATATTTTAATTAATATAATGCCTGTCCCAAAAGAAATGGTTGGTGAATATGATGAATAATTATGTATATAATAAACTATTAATAAAATTAATATCTGGTCTTCTCTAGAAAGTTCCTGTCTGATAACAGGCAAAGATTCAAAGTACTGTTTAAGAAATAACATTTAGAAACAACCTACTATACTGAGTCTCCCACTAGGATGGCTTGTAACATTTAGCCCTTCCTCTTAAACTCGATGCAGAGTTTCTTTGGATCAATATCTTGTAGTTTTGGATGGTTTGGCTATTCTCTTCTCACAAGATTTTTTCCCTTGTCAACATGTGAATGGTGAGGAAGTCTCCCAAGTTGCACCCTCAGTCTAATCGTCATACAGGTCTAGAGTCAGTGCCTTTTTCTATTTCAAACATTAATTAATCACAGCTATAGATCATAATGAAGTCCCTGGAGATTATAAGGCACAATGCACATAACCCTGCATAGACCATATGAGCACGATACTAAACTCTTTACCTTCTTGCAACTGTATAGTATCAACAAATGGCAATTCTCATCTTTTCCAAAACATCCTGACATGTGTGATGTCTCTGTCCTTGAAAATATCTGATTCACAAATAACAACTTTGAGGTCTCCTCCTGTCATTCTGTGTATATTTTATCCCCTTTCTACAAGTCACTCAGGAAATACTTGAATACTTTCTATGTAGAAGGCACTATCTAGGCATTATGGGATAGAGGCATTTTCAAAAGGGATGTATTCACTACCCTAACAAGGCTTGTATTTTAGAGGTGAACAAATACATATTTTAAAATTATTATTTTTTTATAATTGATTTATAATACAAGTAAAAAGAACAGATGTATTTAGGATGTATAGACTGGGTCATTCAGTAAAGAACTCTGAGAATGCAACTTTTATTATAAACTTAAAAAAAAAAAAGGACATTTTTGTGGAGATAGATCCCATTACATTGACCAGCTGGTCTGGAACTACTGGCCTCAAGAGATTCTCGCCTCAACCTCCCAAAGCACAGAGGTTACAGGTGTGAGCCATTAGATGAGGCCAGAAGCAACTTCTAAGACGTGTTTAAAAGAGGACGAAAGATCAGGGCAAAGAATGACGGGAAGGAAAAGCTAGGCAATAGGAACAGCTTGTGCCAAGGTGCTGCAATGTGAGAAGCAGCTGAGACTGCTGCTGAACCTCAGGGTACGATGGGAAATGTCGGGCAAGGAAGGCTGCAGAGATCCGGAGGGACACATATAAGAATTTGGCACTTTATTCTGAGAAGATATTGGGTCAGGGACGGATACAGTTGGGTTATAGTCTTAAAATATTCTTCTAGTTTCAGCATGAAGAATAAATTGGTAAAAGCAGGAATAACGTGAAAGATGGTTATTGGACTTGGGTGACAGGAGTAGAAGCAAAAAGATTTGAGAATATGTATAAGCTAGAACCAAAAGCATTTGCTAATGGATTATATCTGAGATGAGTCAAGTCTAAGAATAATTTCCCGGTGTCTGGTCTGAAAGAGCAAACAACGGTGCAAGTTTGCAAGACAGAGAATACTAGTTGGAGATTAGATTTGGAAATATAAAAGTAATTCAGTGAGTGCCACCTTCTGTTCAGAATATCTGTATATTATAGGTAATGCGTGAGGATATTATGAAAGTAGTTGAATAATTGAGCCGGGGTTTAGAGAGGAAATTTGTTCTGGGGAAATATATTTCAGATTTCTTAAAATCAACAAATAAATCCATGATAGTGAAGAAAATGTAGAATAATTTTTTTTAAAGTTGCCAAGATGATTGGATCTATTTGGATAATGAACTTTTTACCATATGAGAGCTCCATTTTGTTTTAAAGGAGCCATTTTCCTTAAAAAAGAACTGTAATTTTTTTCCTGGAATTAAGGGCAATCACATGATAGCTGCCTTGATCATAATCAAAACCATTTACATAATGTCAACTGATTCTACTTACCAGCCTATATGCAATGAACATATATTTTAGAAAAAACTGGGGGTTAAAATATTTTGTAAATATCATAACCATATTTAATAAATAAAATATTTATTAACTTGCAATTTAAGATCTCCTTGCCTACAATCCTTTCTTCCTTTCTCCCTTATCTTCCACCTCCCTCACTCTCTTCTTTCATCTGTGAAGTATTTGTATAACAACTGCTATACTTGAAGATACATGAAATTAATGAGATTCTTCTGTCCTTAAAGATTGTATAGCCTAGTTGCAAAAAAATAATGTTAAATTACTAAAATAAAAACAAGGAATGTGATTTAAAGAAGAAACTGCAAAGATGCTAATCTTTGACAATGAGTAGACATTTCCTCAACAGAAGAGGGAGGTTTGCAAGGCAGGCTGGAAAAGGACTGCCCTTCACACTTCCCACTGCACAGACAAAGCTTCCTCATGCTTTGAGGTTCCAAGCTATAAATAGCTGGGTCAGGTTGACTACCAGATCCAGAGGGCATATTGGGTCAAGTGATATAATCAGGTTCTTTTGTCATGGGGAGGTTAAATGGGAGACAAGAGGGTAGCAGAATATACCAGCCTATACCTCAAAATGAGGATAGAAGGAGAGAAGGAAGAAAAGACACAGGGAGGGATAAAGGAAGGGAGAAAGGCGAAAAGAAGGGAGGAAGTGAGAGAGGAAAGCAAGGAAGAAGAGGATGAGGAGAAGAGGAAAATGCTTAAACATTGTAACAAGAACTGAGAGATGAAGTGAGTAGCTGGTGACCTGTATGTAGTTCCAGCAGAAGGTGCCTGCTGTGAAAAGGTTTAATGTGGGGTGTTATTCTCGAGAGGAAATCCTTCAGTGAACCAGATCTTTCTCCAGTGTTCTCTGGAAGGTGGATATTTTATCAATATAATAAACTCTTCCAAGCCCATACAGTAATTTTTAAAACCTTTCTATAAACATTTTATCAACATAAATAACAATCACTTGACTCTAGACAGACAAGGGAGGTTTGCAACACAGGCTGGAATAGTTTTTAAAAAATCAAAATAAAGAAAAAAAATCTAGGCAAAACCATTCAGGACATAGGCATAGGCAAGGACTTCATGACTAAAACACCAAAAGCATTGGCAACAAAATCCAAAATAGACAAATGGGACCTAATTAAACTCCAGAGCTTCTGTACAGCAAAAGATACAATAATTAGAGTGAATTGGCAACCAATAGAATGGAAAAAAATTTTTGCAATCTACCCGTCTGACAAAGAGCTAATATCCAGAATCTACAAAAATCTAAAACAGGTTTACAAGAAAAAAACAAACAAATCTATCCAAAAGTGGGAGAAGTTTATGAACAGACACTTTTCAAAAGAAGACAAATATAAGGCCAACAAACATATGAAAAAATGCTCATCACTGATTAGTAGATAAATGCAAAATCAAAACTCATCACTGATTATTAGAGAAATGCAAATCAAAACCACACTGAGATACCCCCTCACGCCAGTTAGAATGGCGATCATTAAAAAATCTGGAGACAACAGATGGTGGAGAAGATGTGGAGAAATAGGAACACTTTTACACTGTTGGTGGGAGTGTAAACTAGTTCAACCATTGGGGAAGACAGTGTGGCGCTTCCTAAAGAACTAGAAATAGAAATTCCATTTGACCCAGCAATCTCATTACTGGGTATATATCCAAAGGATTATAAATTGTTCTATTATAAAGACACATGCACACATATGTTCACTGAGGCACTGTTTACAATAGCAAAGACCTGGAACCGACCCAAATGCCCATCAATGATAGACTGGACAAGGAAAATGTGGCACATATACACCATGGAATACTATGCAGCCATAAAAAAAGATGAGTTCCTGTCCTTTGTAGGGACATTGATGAACCTGGAAACCATCATTTTCAGCAAACTGACACAAGAACAGAAAATCAAACACCACATGTTCTCACTCATAGGTGGGTGTTGAGCAATGAGAACACACGGACACAGGGAGGGGTGCATCACACACTGGGGTCTGTTGGGGGGGCAAGGGAGGGACAGCAGGGGGGTAGGGAGGTCAGGGAGGGATAATATGGGAAGAAATGACAGATGTGGGTGACAGGGGGATGGAGGCAGCAAACCACATTGCCATGTGTGTACCCATGCAACAATCCTGTGTGATCTGCACATGTACCCCAGAACCTAAAGTACAGTTTTTAAAAAAATCCAAATAAAGAGCCTGTGGTAATAATAAATACTGAGCATGTCTTTGAGACAAAAAGTAATGGCTGAATATAAAATTTAAAAATCAACTGATTTACCTTTTCTTTTTTTTTTCCCCCATTTATTTGTTTTATTGCATTTTTATTTTATTGCATTTTATTTATTTTATTTATTTATTTTATTGCATTTATTGTTTTGGGGTACATGTGAAGAACGTGCAAAATTGTTGCATAGGAACACATGTGGCAGTGTGATTTGCTGCCTTCCTCCCCATCACCTACATCTGGCATTTCTCCCCTTGCTATCTCTCCCCAGTTTACCACCCCCCACCATCCCTCCCTTATTTCCCCCCAACTGACCCCAGTGTGTAGTGCTCCCCTCCCTGTGTCCATGTGTTCTCATTGTTCAACACCCGCCTATAAGTGAGAACATGCGGTGTTTGATCTTCTGCTCTTCTGTCAGTTTGCTGAGAATGATGAGTTAGGGTCCTTTGTAGGGACATGGATGAACCTGGAAACCATCATTCTGATTTACCTTTTCTAATGAATGATTTGATAAATCTCCAATGGCTCTAGATCCTACCATTTCTCCAGGTGTCCACTGAGTAAGTGATGATGAAAGCTGCACTACAATTATTGGGCAGGAAGTTTGTACCAAATAGTGATATTCTGTAACCTGTATGGCACAGAAATCAACCAATGAAATCAACTCTGACCCAGCAGAATGGATTCAGTCTCCTAAATAACAAACCCAACTATACTACTGGGTCCAGGCTGCATGGCAGCCCTGATTCTACTTACCAGCCCTTATGCAAAACATCAGTTGAATCATCAATACTGAAATCCTTGAAGACCTATCATTATAGACTGAATATGAGTGGATATTCAACATGAGTTTCACTGATATCTGAATTGAAATTAATTCAATTCAGACATCAGTGAAACTCATGTTGAATATCCTCTCACTTGTAGATTAGGAAATCTGAAAGATATTTTATGATTGAAGTCAGACAAAGATGCAAATTGCATGAATATCATTGACTATTATCTACAATTCCAAATGTAACATCGCCAAAATTCAGAATCTTTCTTTAAAAATAGGCATTTCCCATATTGACCCACTACAGAAATGTTGCAATTTAAAATGTTTTTATTAATTTTCACTATAATTTGCATGATTTATACCCTACGCTGAAAAACCTTACCTATAAAGTATTTATTTCTGTGGCCTGTGATACTCTAGATAGCTCAGGCTTTGAGGTTTGGTAATCAAATTTATTAATACCAAGATATTTTAACAACAGATCATTTCTGTTTGAAAAGAATGCTTATTAAAAGGAAGAGAGCTTGAATTCTTGATATTCTAAAACTTGGCACATTTCTAGCATAAACATCAATCTAATTATACATATGGACTGTAAAATCTCTGACCAAATTGCAAATTTTAGTTGGGAGACTCTTCTATTATCCTTAATGAACCCTAAATTAGGAAAGCATACTTAAGAAATAATTGCCCTATAAAATCCTGTGATGACTCACTAGTAACAACAATTTTATGATGAGTTAAAGGAATAAAAAGGCATTTGGCCATTATGCATGGGTGTAGCTCCCAAATACACCTGATGAATCACCACACACAAGGTCATTGTTCACTTTGGACCTGGCCACTATGGTGATAAAAAGGCAATACATTAAGAGAATAAAATGTAAAGATATACATTTTTTCTTTGACAGCAGAGCATTTTTAGATATTTCTAAAAATGTATTCAATTTGAGATTTTAAAAAAATATCTAAATTTTATTCGAAGGATATTGTACATGTAAAATGTGTGAAGGACTGTTTAGGTTTTATTTATTTTATTCTGGGATAAAAAATTTACACATAATTTGGGTAAAAATGCATAAAGTTCTGTCAATCAACATACTTGACAATGTGTCTTACAAATGAGACTTATTGGACTATACAAATAAAAGATAATTTTTTTTTTATGTTTCATGTACTGGAAATGTCACACTAACGTAAACCAACTGTGCGAGATAACAGAATGTTCTAGCTAGATAAGCAAAAATAAAGCAGGAAACAAAACATGAGAAATTGATTATTACTGATGTCGCCTAGCAGGAATAAATGCTGACAGTCAGCTTTTGGCAAGGGGAAAATATCACTCTCACTGGTATAACATATCACTGATTGTAATTAACCATCTTAATACCCATATTAGTATAAATATTAGTGGACGCTTTATTTCAAACTATTTGGCTGCGTGAATGCCTACATTCACATTTGGTGAGTAAATGGTTCACTCCTTAGCTCTGGTAGGACAAGAGAAACACTAACAAAAGCCAGACTTTTCATTTCTGGAAGGTTCATTTTGGACCTTTTATACCCAGATCCCTTGTCAAGCTCCTTCTCTGCCTGTGTTCCATCTACAGTTTTGAGTTCCTGATCTTTTACTTGTTTCTCTTGTCTTCTGTTCTAAATCGTTTCCTCTATAGTTTGATCCTCTCTGCGGACTAGGCGTTGCTTGAAATATTTCCAATCATTTTGACCCTTGGGACTTGGTCAGAGTGATTTCTGGCATTATACAATCCCTCTGTCAACTCTGAAATCTTTGCCCAAGAATTCTCTGGGCTTGAATTTTCCTTGCCTGAAAAATCAGGTATTAGAAACCACGTGTTTGGCTACATAACCTAAACATAAATATAAACTCTGCTTTCTCAAAATTCAACTAAAGTGGCAGGAACATCTTTCTGGTTTTGGTGAATACTTCTGTATTCACCAAAACACAAAATATGGAATTTGGTGAATACTATGCAAGCCTCTTCAGAAATCTCTCTGCTGATATTAGGCTAGTGCTGACATTGAACTTGATAAAGATAGATATAAATATCAAAAACATCTTTTTTATTTCCTGCAATTTTCTTTACAATTCTTAAGCATAGACAAATATTATAGTTTACTGGGGAGATCAGTTACCTTAATCAGGAATACATGCTCTATAGTGGTTAGCTAGCATTTACTCCGATGTCTATTTTTGATTTTGCTACTATAAATGCTTAAGTTATATTTATTTCTAATAAATATCAAACTCTCCTGACTGTCAGAATGAATGTTAGAAAAATGATTTATATTGGCAAAACTGTGATGTTCAAAATGTGTGAACTGACTAGAAATATGTTTAAAGTGTCACCTCTCTTATAACAGTATATAAATAACTCTGAAGCCAAGTACTCCTGCTCCTGAGATGATGCCAGTGTTCTATATCCACCTATGGAGGTAGAGGGTTCTGGTTTCTTCACAGTGAGTTTAATTAAGTCCTTCTCTAAAGTACTATAAAATCTGCCCCAGTGACTATAATGCGTAGGCAGAATACCTACAAAGACAGAGAACTGGAATTTTATCAAGCAAATGTTTTTAATGATTCTCATGACAAATGGCAAATACGTTACAGTGTAGATAGAGCATTATTTCTGAGACTTGCTCTCATAACAAATAGTGATACAGCAGCAGAGAAAATTCATGATCCTCACCACTAACTACTGACAGATATCAGCACTGTTTACAATAGCAAAAACCTGGAGCCAACCCAAATGCCCATCGATGGCAGACTGGACAGGGAAAATGTGGCACATATACACCATGGAATATTATGCAGCCATCAAAAACGATGAGTTTGGGTCCTTTGTAGGGACATGGATGAACCTGGAAACCATCATTCTCAACAAACTGACAGAAGAGCAGATCAAACACCGCATGTTCTCAGTCATAGGCAGGTGTTGAACAATGAGAACACATGGATATAGGGAGGGGAATACTACACACTGGGGTCAGTTGGGGGAAAATAGGGGAGGGACGGTGAGGGCTGCAGAGCTGGGGAGAGATAGCAAGGGGAGAGATACCAGATGTAGGCGATGGGGAGGAAGGCAGCAAATTACACTGCCACGTGTGTACCTATGCAACAATCTTGCATGTTCTTCACATGTACCCCAAAACCTAAAATGCAATAAAATAAATAAACGGGAAACAAACCAAATAATTATGGATAATATTCTGGCTTAGGATTTTCCATAACAGCATGCAAATCTTGAAATCCTGACCAAAAAAATAATAATAAATGCAAATGGGTTATCTGGGAAACTATTAAAGTGTTCTCTAAGTATCTGAGTCTGTTTATTGAAGAATAAATAAGTAAAAACAGAGATAGATGACCAATAGATAAATGGGTACCAGCCATTGGGATGGATAAAAATTAGAAAACTTTCAATCAGTTCTATAAAATAGGAACACTGTCCTGGAAGCCTGAGAATTTGAAAGAATGTCATATGTATTATTGGAGGCTTACGTATTATTTATTGTGTAGTTTTTAAGAGCAGTGTATAGGGACAGTCAGAGTACATTATATACTAGACAGAGTATGTGCGATTATCTCAACAGTCCACAAAATTACTCAGAAACATTAGAAAGAAGGGAGACATGTTGCTGAATTTGGGTTAAAGTGACGAGGATTTAAATAAAATAAATAAGCAGAAATCTAGGGAAGATTAACCTTAGGAAGGTTTTACATGAAGAGGGTTAAAACATTGACTCAAGATGCTTCTTTTCTCATGATTAGTAATAATTCACACCAGGGAATTCTGGACCATTCAGTCAGTATTGTTAGATGATGAAATGGTCAGTTGGGGGCTACAATAATTTTTTTTAAGTCAACTAAATGAAATAATTTACTAACACGTTAATAAAACTATCATAGTCTTTCTCATACTAATCATGCATTACTAGGCATCTTAGAGCTTTTTATGAAATATGTTTATCTTAAAATATGTTGAGATATATTTATTAAGGAAAAAGCACAGCTTGAATCGCTGCTCACAGCTTTTTCTGAAAATTCTTCCCCTTGAACTTCTTCCTTTGTGAGAATATACTTGATTTGTCTATCCCTGTAGTCTTTCCTGAAAACAACATTGTTTTCAAGTAAAGAGAATATATCATAATGTTTTGGTATAAATGTCAATGTAATCCCTAAATATCTCAATTCTTTCCAAAAAAGATGATTAACTGCAGTTCAAAATACCATGCAAAACATATCATTATCAAAGAATACACTAACTTATTTCTGTAAACTAGAAGCATAATTTTACCTTTTATTTGTATCCTAAATTAATTATTAAATAATGTCAGCAGAAAATTTTAAAATCTCCCTGTAGTATGGTATTCATATCAGAGTTAAATTCACAATTAGCTTTTAATTTCACTAATTGTACACTTTTTTGCGGATTTTAGTGAAAGAGATTCTCTCCTCAATACGATTCATATAAAGCATTCTACTTAGAAAATATTCTAGGCCGGGCACAGTGGCTCACGCCTGTAATCCCAGCACTTTGGGAGGCCGAGGCAGGTGGATCACGAGGTCAAGAGATCGAGACCATCCTGGTCAACATGGTGAAACCCCGTCTCTACTAAAAATACAAAAAATTAGCTGAGCATGGTGGTGCGTGCCTGTAATCCCAGCTACTCAGGAGGCTGAGGCAGGAGAATTGCCTGAACCCAGGAGGCGGAGGTTGTGGTGAGCCGAGATCGCGCCATTGCACTCCAGCCTGGGTAACAAGGGCGAAACTCCATCAAAAAAAAAAAAAAAAAAAAAAGAAAATATTCTATATCTATATTTTATAATTGAGATGCTGGTCTATGTTACTGTTCTAAGGCTATCTTTTGATTTATTTTAGACATTTTGCCAATAATTCTTTTCTTCTTCAAGTTGTCACAGATTTTCTCTTTAATCTTCTTTATGATGTTTTATTATTATTTCTTCCTTAGATAACCATTCTTTAAATTTGAACTCTCTTCCTGAAATGTTTTAAATCAAAGCTCACTTTTATCAATATGTATTAATATATCTTTATTATTATGAAAATTTAAGTTTTGCCTACCTAACACAAAATTAAATCATAAAACTATAAAAGACAATATTCTTGGGGCCCTTGGTTTGGGAAATATTTCTTACTTCCAAATCACAAATTATAAGGAGAAAAATTGTTGGATCATATTTCTTCAAAAGTATATGCTTGTTTTTTTATCAATCAATGACATCATAGACAAAGTTAATAGATAAGATTTTACCATCTAAAATATAACAGACACCTCCTTAACCATTTAAAAAATAATATGGAATCTCAAGAGGAAAAATAGACAAGAGCTATAAAGAGAAAGACTGAACAAAGGAAAAACTGAGGAATAAGATAGTAATGGTCAATGGTAGGGATATTTTATCTCATTAAAAGTCCAATAAGTGAAAATTAAGGAAACATGTGACATGACATTACATTGTTCAGTGGGAAAATAATAAAGTCAGATAATATTAAGCCTGAGAGAGAGACTAAGGACACTCACTTACTGCTCCCTGGAATTAAAACTGGGAGAGTCAATCTGGACCACAATCTTCAGTATTTGATAAAACTGGATAAGTGTGCAAATTAGCACTCAGAAATTTCTCCAAATGCACCAGAGAAAAATCCCAGTTCACACAAAAACTATGAAAATTATTCCATGATTAAATTTATCACAGTGTTTATCATCATGTCAAATAATTGGACCTAGCCTCAGAATCCGTGTAGAAGAATATGTAAGTGAAAATAAACATAGGTAAAGATGTTATCAGAAGCTACAGGCCAGATGAGTAGGAGACACTCAATTAAAGATTGGGTGGGACAAAATAAGAAAAAAAAAACCCTAAAATTTAAAGCTCAAATCCATTTATTCAAACTGAACACATACAGAAAATAATATATATTTATATATACACATACACCTATACATACATACATATGCATTTACATTGGAAGTATATCTACAAATAAAATAAAGAATATGCCTATGAGGTAAAGGTAGTGTTAGGAATGTGGTTGAAATATTTTTTAAAATTAGAAATATGTTAAAATAAATTTCAAAAGCCAAAAGAAAGGCTTTTCAGAGATTGATGTTGATATTATGCCACTCACTGAGATCAACAAAAGGCTGTGTATTTGACACATAAAAGATAAATAAATTAAATAAGGGCTAATTATATATTAAGAAGATGAATTCTTTGTTACATATACTACAGGAGCTACAATTTCTTGCATTCGTTTTAAAGATCCCCCTATAATTTTATGTGAAGAATTGTTGGTGGAAAATATGAGAATCACAATATGTGTGTAGTCCAATCATTCTGGAGATCATATGAATCTTTTACAAATGTTATTTTTTGAATACTCTTAAAAAGAGAGTGTGTTTAAATCAATATCTGCAAGGCTTACAAAAGAGCAGAAGTCCAGGAAGACACTGGGTGTAAAATCAACCAATGGCTCTTAAACCATGCTCTGGAAAATGCTTAACTTCTATAGTGATATAGCAGGTTACTCCCAATTAAAGTTATTGCCATATATATATATATGTGTGTGTGTATATATATATATATATATGTGTATATATACATATATACACATATATATATGTATATATACATATATATATACATATATATATATACATATATATATATAATTTCTACCAAGCAAATGTAAACTGTTGCCACATAAAATTTAATTTAGAGAGAGATTTGTCTTCTAAGATGTTTGAAACATCATTCTAGAAAAGAACTACTCACTTTGGTATTGGTACTAAATCTATACTATACTCACCTCTCACCAATACTGGAATCAACTAACTAGGATTTATAAGAATGAAAATTAAACAACAGAACTTGGTGTGATGCACACAGACTTCTGAGAAATCAACTGGAGACCAACAATGAGATGCTTACAGTCCTGATGAGCTCTAGAAAACTCTTTTGCCTAGCTTGGGTTCTTATGAGAGAAATCTTTTCTTTCTAAGGTGTATCTGTCACAGATAAAGTTACTAAGTTAATAAGCTAGACAATGACATTGTTATGGAGTCATAGTATTTTCAAATACATATACTTTAATGAAAAAGGTGTTATTTCTATCACTGTCAGAGAATTTACAACAATTCAATAACCTTAAATCATGTCCCATAAACAACTCAAAATGTTACCATAAAACTTTCTTTTATTTTTGTTCTCCTGGAAAGCATGGTGCTAGTTTTATGTATGCTAGTGGGTCATTGAAATGTAAATAATTTGCTTATAAACTGATGAAAATTTAGTTTATCCAAGCTCCTCCATGATATGGAGTCTACTATTTCTCAATGTGCTTTATATGATCTACAGTTAACTATTATTATTTTTGAAACAGTCTTGCTCTGTCACCCAGGATGAAGTAGAATGACACGATCATGGCTCATGGCAGCCTCGTACTTCTGGCCTTAAGCTATCCTGTCACCTCAGCCTCATGAGTATCTGGGACTACAGGCACACCACTATGCCCAGCTAATTCTTATTTTTTGAGGTGGTGTCTCACTATCTTGCCCAGATCAGTCTCCAACTACTGGGCTCAAGTGATCCTCCTGCCTCAGCCTCTCAAAGTGCTAAAATTGCAGGCATAAACTACTGCTCCCAGCCTCAGTTAACTATTAAGAAGTGCTGCAACAACTATGAGCTAAATGCCTCCAATAACTAACTATTCACAATGAAGAGTAAAGGCTGGGCACAGTAATCCTAGCATTTTGGGAAGCCGAGGTGGGAGGGTTTGTTGAGGCCAGAAGTTCAAGTCCAATCTGGGCAACATAGCAAGACCCTGACTCAAAAAATAAGTAATAAAAATTGCATATGTCCATTAGGGTTGTCTTCCCTCTCTCCCTCTACACTACAGCCTGTGTGAGCTACATGCATGGAAATGGGCCACAACTCACTAACTTTTCTGTAATGAAGTGCTAATTTCACCTATTTCAACCCTATTATTAAAACATACTAACTACATCTAAAATAATATTTATGATATATACAACCAGGAACAAATAACCATTTGAGGAGTAAGAATGGTTATTAATAGTACAGTATAATTAATTAATGCATTTTAGAAAGGGAAGTTTGAACTAGGAAAAATTATATATTAGGTTGAATAATGTGACATCGGTATGTTTATTCTTGCCTTTTAGGTCAGAAACAGATATATAGAAACCAATGAAAATAAAAATTTCTGGTTTGTTACTTATTTACTGTATCTAAAGACAAGTCAAAAGAGATAGTTAACAGAACCCTTTCTGTCTCTTTGATAAGTTGATGGGAAGAATTTATAAGAATTATATAATATTTTTATGTATTATGGCAAATTTGTTTAAATCATATTTATTTGAGTTACTTCAATCGGTCCTCAAAATGTTCAGTAAACTTGGAGACACAAGTATGGTCCTTGGTTTGAAAATGAGGGGGAAAAGTTCAATTATTCAACAGATATTTACCTAGTGACCATTGTATAGAAGATGCAAGGGACATGGCAGAGTCGCCATGAGACTGTATTCTATTAAGGGGTATAATAAACAAGGAAATACATAAAGGGACAAGTTACGGATTTTTGTCAAGATTCAGAAAACCTAATTCACAATGAAAAAATATTAATATAAGTCAAGGATACAAAGTTTCTGAATTCCTAGAATTCTTACTGCATTTATATGAGTCAAATAGTTTGTTATTTAATTTCAAAGTGCATTGTATTAGGCTCTTCAAGCATTTTTCTTGCAGATTAAATTTATCTCTGTAATTATGCCCATGTATTTTATGTCATTATCACCCTCCTAACACCTGGGACAATTCTTGACATAAAATCAGGACTTTAGTGATGAGTCAATTTTTACAAAATTATTAAGCAGAGGTTTGCAAATAATTTGCATCAAGTTGATTAAGTATCTCATCTAGTTTACACTATTAATCCATTCAGTTAATCATTTTACTTTAACATCCAGCCCACTCCTTATGTCAATTACTATAATTTCCAATTAGCAGAGACCAAATTAAAGGAGGCTTGTTACATGTATTCACCTGCCTACAAATTATGACTTGTTAGATTCTGAAGCTATCTAAAACTCCTCTGAATCCAGTGGTCTACCCACCCAAACAAATCCTTTTTAGATAATTCCTTTTTTGAAGTGTTTAAATATTTTGGGGTATGAAATCACTATGTCTAATTAATTTCATGTTTTAATGTTATAATGTATTTCTCTTATTGAATGGAATCCTGCCTTTTTATATAAATTTTGCTTCCTTTTCTTTTAAAATCTTAACAGGTTATCTTAAATTCCCTGTGTTTGATTTATCTGTGCTAACCATTTCCAAGTCTCACATTATGTAATATTGTTTTTTAGTAAATTTTAGAAATCAATATGATTTAATTGTTAGGCTTTCAATATGTTCAACATACATATTTAAGTTTGAAGTATTTTGGTAAATAATATGTCAAATTTGTAGTTTGGAAATATGGGAATTTTGATTACAAGGTATGGTTCTAACCAATAAGTCACACTGGTTTGCATCAACACCAATTTGAATATGTTTATTCAGCTATTTAAAACTCATTATACATCCTCCTCAAAGCATTCAAGTTCGTCCATCTACTCCTTAAAAGCATCCCTCGATTCTGTCATCTAGAAACCAACAACTTCCCATGGTGTTCTTTGACCAGTGTAGCTATATAGTGGAAACTAATATTTTGGATAGCATATTTCTATCATTAGCCAAAAAATGTATTATATTTTAACCATTTAACTCTATCATACCATAAGAGAAGTTGTTTTCAGTTAATCTCTCCATTTGTAATGCACTGACCTCTATCAAGCCAGTTATGTTCCCCACCCTGTGCTTTAATAAGCAGATGTCTTATCTAAATATAAAACTGTAAGTTTATTATAATTACATTTTACCTTAATATGTTGCATTCTATAAAACTTATGACCCTATTTAGTCTTTACAAGCTTGTACCCTCTTCAAAACCAGTAACATATCTTCCATCTACTGACTTAATCACTGTTTTAATTTGATAAGGTTGATTCCCAGTTGGTTAAAGCAATCTCTCTCTAATTTATAATAATTTTCATCAATCCACATTGATATGTATTTATTCAGCTATTTACAGTTTATTAAACGTCTTTCACAATACCATTTAATACATAAGGACATCAAGAAATGTATTAAAAATGACTTGACTCAGTGCTGGTAGCATTCAACTAAAATTTATTTTTAGTAAATTTGAAATCCTCCTCATCTCTTTTTTTAAGTATACACAAACATTTGATAATAACATTTCAAAAAGTCTGGCTGGTATTAATAAACCATTTTTATTAATATTTTCTTAATATTTAAATCTAGAATTCTAGTTCATGCTTTGTGTATATATTGATATTTTATGATGGGCATTAACAGAAAGCATTGGTAAAGTAAAAATAAACTGAGTTATTGGTTCTTTTAAAGCACTTTGCTCATAATTTATTCAAATTTATATATTTTTACATCTATTATTATAAAAATAGGAAGACAATGATGTGATTATATACCTCATAACACATTTTAAAAATTATTCAGCTTGGCTTATATTCCTTCATATTTTCAAATTCTTATTAAAAACCAAATAGATTTTTCAGAAGTAAAAACTGAATACATAGTAGAAGATATGTAAGCTTAATCAGTAACCTTAAAGTAGATATAATAACAAATGTATTCTACAATCTATGCCAGAACAATTATCACAACATTTCTAACAATCAAATCACTAATTTTTTTCATGAATGAACAAATCCTTATAATGTCATATATTAAAGGGATGTTTCTGCATATGTGCTTTACTATTTTTATAAACTGTCTTCATGAGAAAGGGAGCATTTTGTCTCTCTGACACATCTCAGGTTTAGTTTTCACCTTTTAGGAGATAACAGAGTAAGCAGAAAATGGCTGTGGCAGGGGTGTAATTCAAATTGTCAAAGTAATCGCCATGTGTCCACATCTGGCTTCCTTAGACTCTAATGGCTCACATTTCAAATCTACCTTCAGTCTACTAAATCCTAACAAAATCAGTGGATTCTGACTGATTTACTGATGTCCATATTTCCTTGGAATATGCTGATACCAATGCCTATTTTTCTTATGAAAAGGCAGCATCAAAAGAAATCTTGGACATTAAATAGCTATTGAATAAGGAGCAGCTGCACACTGAAGAAAGCATTTCTAACTAAGAAAAAAATACAGCTTGATGTCAGCCATTTAATCCTAGAAAGCTAAACCTGGGCTACCAATCATTACTTAATTTAAAAACCAAATACAATTTTTAGTAAATAAAATTTCAGAAATTATGAATACTTCACTAAGAAATGCATCTTCAGTTCTCATAACAAAATCTGGTTGTAGAGTGCTTTACTAATTAATAAAGTAATTTGTTACAATGAGAATATATCTTGAAATGTATACACATAGAACCATAAAATACTTAGTTAAAAATATTTATATATATATATATGAATATACGAATACCATTTTTACCTCTCTTTCAATCTATTTCTTTCATTTATTTTCTAAAATATTAATAAGTTCAGAAATGAGACATATCTTTTCTTCTATATGGAAATTCAAATAAAGGCTTGAAAGCCTAAATAATAAAAATTAATATGAAGTAATATTTTATCTCTATATTGAGATGATAAATGGATTTTGCACAGGTCAACAAATTTTAAAATATTGCTACTATTCTAATAAACTATCACTTACATTATTTCTGTTTCTTTGTCCCTGGATTCAAGGTGCACTGATGCTATGTAAGCTATTTGTGTCTATTTTATTTACATCTATTTGTTTCTTTTTTTCTAGACACTTAAGAACCAACACCCAACAATATATATGAAATTGTGTTTCAAATAATAAGTCACAAGGACATTAGAAATACATCAAGAAAACATGACCTTTGGAAGTCCTTCTCAGAAGATTACACACATTAAGAGACAGACCCACCTTGCTTTGGCTTAATGACTCAAAAGCAAAAAGTCATGGTTTGTAGTTTTATAATGCCTGTGAGCCCTACCAAAAATCACAGAGAGCTCCAATATGGAAAGACTTCCCAATAGACACAATTCACAAAATGTCTCTTGAGAAGAAAAACAAATCAATCTTAATTCAGCAGAGAAATGATTTAATATTTCCTTATACTACACGTTGAGAACTATACATATTTAGAACAAAGATTCTTTCCAATGTATCATTTCATAAACATTTAAAGAAATTGTATACTTCAAATGAGGACAACAGAAGATGGAATATAGTAGTGATGTTTCCAAGTTGTCATGTTACTTACTTGTCAAACAATATTTCTAACTCACATACCATCACTGTCAGGAATAGAACAGCATAGCAAAACTCTGAAAGTCACCACTCACCTGCGAAGGCCAAAATAAAAATGTCAAAGATGATGGCATATCTACAGATTTTGGCAGAAATTCAATGCACCACTCTTTTGCCAGAATGCAGAAGCTTCCAGAATTGATGAAAAATGAAACTTTGAGTTAAACACGATCTCAACAGGAAATGAAATACATCTTTCCATCTTTTGGACAGTTACCAAGCATGTCTTCTTGCAACTGATCTGCTTCCAATTGTTAATTGGAAAAAGAAAAGACTAACGATCCACAGTGAGAGAAAAAAATTGAGTAGCTACCGATGTATTTAATCATTCTTGTTTTGTTTTGGTTAGTAATTCATTTGTTTATCCTTTATTTTATAAAAATATCATGACAAATTTTCATAATGCATGCTGTCATAAATATGTATGCCCAGTATGGTAGAGTATACAGAAAGAAAAAATTTTAAAGGGTATACAAATATTGGTAAATATCTTCATAATACATATTCTCATTAAATGAAAATTAGAGAAAAGCTCATCCTAATTATTCAGTATATCCTTAGGATTCTGATATCAATTAACATAACATTCAAAGACATATTTGCATGAACTTAATATCTTAAAATATAATTATTTAATTAATGCAGATAATATGCAGAAAAAAATATGTATTTGTGTACCTCCCTCTTATAAGTCTAAATATTCAAAACATTATTTTCTTAATTATGCTCTCAAAACTCTACAATGTTAGAAAAGAGGGTAGAGTTAAATTAATTTGGGAAAACTGTATTCTTAAAGATTTACCATTCATTTTTGCATAAGAGCTATGAGATTTGTACAAAATAGAGCACTAATTTTAGTGCATAATATCTTTGTGCATAATAAACTTTTATTATATAAGCCTAAAAAGCTTAATGTTTCCCTAGAAGACTATATATTAAGGTGTCTCTGCAACAAAGGTCTATAACAGATTAGTCCTTCAGAAATTTTTTTCACCATAACGGACATTTATTAATTTATTTGTCATAAACCTTAGAAAAATCTATTTTATGCAACTATTATTTTAAATTATATGTGGGATATATTTAGTAAATGATAAGATGGTGTTCATTTAAAAACGTATATACAAACAGGTTTTAGAAAATTACCAGTCACAAATCAATATAGGAAGATGGCACCAGGCAAGAAAGGCAACACATATTTCTTCAGTCAAAGGTTTTCCAAATCAAGTTCCTTAACAGAAAAATCTATGTAGCTCCCTGGTCATTAGAATGATAAAAGCAAAACTATGTGTCAGAGAAATCCCTGGGACATCTAATTTTCAGAAATGTTACCAGAGAAGAATAACCAAGTTTGTAGCAGGATTAAAAAATAGCTTAGAACATACAAAATTCACATTTTTAATAGTGAATTGATAAAATACACACACACACACACACACACACACACACACACACACACACACATATATATGAGATCTCTATTATATTCTTTTTTTAAAAGATATGAGAGATTATCCAGAAATAAGCACTTCTAAATGGTAAAATGTACTTAGAGAAACTATGTAACCTACATCTATCTATATATATATAATATAGTTATGCACAAACATTATATATAAATATATATGCATATATATATGTAAAGTATACGGGTAACATGAATTAACTAATGTCATAAACAAAGTAAAATAAGTGTCATATCTCAATTCCCATTTTTGTATCTACATTCCTCAACTTTACTCCTAACTTTTTGTCATTAGGCAACTGTAGCTTTTTCCAATTATCCTATATCCATGCTCCTGGTTACAACTGAAAGCTCTTATGCTCTGTTAGAGGAATTTTCTCTATCACTGCAGTTTCACGGCCCACAAAGAAATGCTATTTGGCAAAAGTTTGTTTGGAAACACACAACATACAGTGAAAAAATATGCATATAAAAAAGGTATATCAAGAGTATTCTTTTAGTCACAGTCCATACAGTCTACAAATAACACCCATGAGGCCAGTAATTCAAGGTCTAAATGGAGAAATATAAAATAACAAAGGCACTTAACATGATTATAAAATATTCTTTAAAATGCTATTCCAAAAATCTTATCAAATGAGTGGTAAATCCAGAAGAAAACAGATGCTCCATATATACAATGTATTTCTTTGTATACTTTTGGAAAACATATTAAAATCCTTTCAGCACACTGGGGAGCTACTGTGGGAAAGACTGTTATGCAGGCACTTCAGAAGGCCCCACATTGTAGAAGAATTTGCTCCTTTGCTGGGAGCTGGCCCAATATCCCCCCAGATCACTTTTATTAGGCCACCAACACTGTAAAACTGTTGCAAGCAAAAGGTGGATTGGGAGCGAGGCACCATTTGGCATTGACCATGACACATCTTTGCTACACCTAATTTTTTATGTTTCTTACCCCAGTAAAAATATTTTTTCAGCCAAAGCTTTTTCATATCTCTTATTGCTCTTTCCACCCTCTTTCCTGAAGAGAGTTCAGAGATTTAGAAACTATAAAATCTTCCAGTTTTAAATACATAAAAGGCCGGACACGGTGGTTCACGCCTATAATCCCAGCACTTTCAGAGGCTGAGGTGGGCAGATCATGAGGTCAGGAGTTTGAGACCAGCCTGGACAATAGGGTGAAACCCTGCCTCTACAGAAAAATTAGCTGGGCATGGTGGCATGGGCCTGTAATCCCAGCTACTCAGGAGGCTGAGGCAGAAGAATCACTTGAACCCCGGAGGTGGAAGATGCAGTGAGCCAAGGACACACCACTGCACTCCAGCCTGGGCAACAGAGCGAGACTCCATCTCAAATACATGCATACATACATGCATACATACATACATACAATGTTGGCATGCATTTAGATAACAACTTACAAATATACATGGAAATTGAATATCAAGCCTTTATTAGGAAAAACAATCTATTTGAACATGTGTATAAGCTGTTATCACAATTCAACTTGGAAGATTAGGGACTCTAGAAATAAAAAAATTTAAAAATCTAGTCATATTGATATAGGAGTTAAGAAGAAATCACTTAGGCAGATAACAAGGGCATAGGAGTCCTCAGTAAGGCTTTTCTCTATAATGAAAAGCAGCCCCAAATCATTTTCTAGCAAAGAGCAGCCCATAAAGTTGAGCTGCAGACATAAACAAGCAAGCTGGGAGCTTACACAGGTGAATGCCAGCAGGAACTAAGGACTAGACATGTTCAAGACGGCAGCTCCATCTTCCCTTCTCTTTGTCAGCCATGTGTACAGTGAAGAGCAGACAACATGGCACTGATCAACTGGAAAGTCCATTTGCATAAGATTAGGGTGAGGCAAACAGCATTCTCCATGCTATGTAAACATCATAACTGATGGAACCAATCTGTGAGCCCTATGTAAATCAGACACCACCTTCTCCAGCCTGCCTATAAAATCTGCTGAGGTCCATTGCCTCCCCGCTTTTGAGATCTCTCTCTGGAAAGGAATTGCTCTCCTCTCTCATTCTTCTATTAAACTTCCCTCTCCGTAACCCACCCACATGTGTCTGTGTCATGATTTCTTTCTCTGCATGAGACAACGAAACCTAGGGTATACATTTGAGGCAATGTAGCTGTTTCCGTATTTCTGAAAAATGTTAGCCATTTTGACATGTTTTTCAGTAGGCTGTTAAAAACAGTTTGTTGGGATTTTTTTTTTTAAACGCAAGTAGATTTTTTTTAAGTGGCAACTGAAACACAAATATATTAATATATGTCATATAGGTTTGTAAAGCAAGATAATGATAGCACCACCTATATATCTGTAAGCATTGAAATCCTTTTGCATAGTAGATAAATTTTTCAAATCCGATTTAAAAAAATACATTCTAGGAGACATATGTAAGTAACAAATAATCTATGAGACTTCTACTAAAACTCTGATTTCCTATGACCTTTATATAAAGTAAGTGTAACTCAAACAGCAGCAGTCATGCTGTGAAGATAATAAAGATATAGCATAGAAAACCCAAATAAGATTTCTTACTCAGGAAAGCCAAAAGTTTCAGCACCTCAAACACAAAGAAATATTTACCAGGATATAGACATAGATAGCATGGGAGAAAGAAGGGAAATAATTGAAAAGTAAGGTCAGATGGCAGAAATGTAGATATGATACCGTGCTAGCTATATTTTCAAGAACATTCCAAATTTAGCAGTAAACAACACATAGGTAAACCACACCTGGTACAAGGCAGTACTCAGTGGTGAACGATCATATTTGTAAGCTGCATATAAATTAACAAACTTGCCTTTAAAGGCAAGAGAGCAACTTCACTTTATATTTTGTAGTTTTATAACTAAGATTCCATTCTGTGTGATGGCACCAGATATTGTTTTGACTTTGTCAATCTAGACATGAGCAAGTTTCCTCTTTTTGCACAGAAAACTGTTATTGTATAACTAGTCCCACACATCTAAGTGAATTAATCCACACTTACAAATATGTAAATATAGCGAAGGATTTAGCTGGGTACTTTGTAACAACTGAGGCATAGTTATTTTTAAAAGAACGATGTCTATCCTGTTGATTATTTATGAATTTTTTTTTGTATTTATCTACTGCTAAGCTGATACCGTTATTCAGTGTCAAACAGTCGTACTCAAAGTCATCCTTAAAGCATAATATGAATATGACTTTGCATAAGGCAATATAATTTGGAAATAGTCATAGCTTTTCAAACAGACAGCTTGACATATATCTCAGACTCATTAGATAAAATATGTCCTGGTATACTCAGCAGGTATAGCTATTAGCTAATCAACATATACACTGCCAAGTAAATCCCGCAGTGCCTGAATTATCAGTCATAATTTGTCAGCTTTATGGAGAAAATGAGGCTCACTGCAGTCTGATTCTTATAATTAATTTTACACAGTGTTCTATTGACAATCATTATGTGAAATTTTAAATGTTGAAATTTCCATTAACAAGTTAACCTATTTAAGCATGAGATTTTAACTAACCTATGGTTACTCTTTTTATTTATTTATACCATAACTTTAACCAAGTGGAAGGGAAATTTATTGAGGGTATCCTGAATGCCAGATTCATTCCTAAGTCAAATCCCTTAGAGTTGAATCAATAAAATTACTGGGCAAGAGAGACTGTTAAAATTATTCCTAGTAATTTAATACTGGAATTGGATTCTTTAATTTTCAATTCTTCCATTAGTTTCAACATTTCATGGTGATCTATTGATCCACAGCAAATACCTCTTATTCAGAAACTGACCAGCCAAACACAGACTCTGTCAGCTCCGAACTATATTAATAGATCACTTACTTGGCATCCTATTCCTATACAAGTTTCCAGGCCACTCACAACGGGGCATGTGTTAGCTTTCTGTTTGTATTTGGAAAAAAACTAGATGATTTTGTGTCTTCTTTTCTGCTTTATACCATATCGCATGTACCTTTCTCACATCATTAATTAGGAGGTTAGTATAAGATATGGAATAATGCATGTTTTTTATTTTTAACCTTTCAGGCTGTTTTCAGTTATATTACATCATGTTACCTTTATGGCTTTTCTGCAAGATATTAGGCTAGTTGTTATTAATTTGTTATTATTTTATTTAAATATGAAAGATATATCTATTTTTTAAATGCCCTCTTGGCAAGTATAGGGATAGTAGCAAAGCCAAGACTTCTTTTAAAAATGATTGTTTAATT
Organism: Cebus imitator; assembly: GCF_001604975.1. Lineage (NCBI taxonomy): Eukaryota > Metazoa > Chordata > Mammalia > Primates > Cebidae > Cebus > Cebus imitator. The sequence continues at coordinate 795,929 of NW_016107320.1, read as the reverse complement.
TTGTACTCCAGATCCAAGAAGATACCATGCAATCTTCTAAGGGCGAAAACAAGGTGAAAATCCTCATATTTCTTTCTTCTCCATTTTCTTTACTCATCATATAAGGGAGAATTAAGGTGATGAGACTGGCTGCATTTGAAGTCCATATAGTGGCAGAGTATCTAGATTACCATGGTTATACTTGTTGACCTCATCCTGCTAGTCCTCAGAACTAGGTCTACGATTTCTGGTTGGTGTGATTTTAAGAACATTTTCTTCTTCATGAAGAAGCACATGGATGAATCACAACTCTCTCAGGTAATTTTCTCGAAGTCTCTCACAATATTTTTCTAAATAAAATTTATCATTTTAATTTCAAACAAAGTTTACCTAGCTGTGATGTAAACTCAAAGACCTCTAATAAGAATGATCTTCCTACTCATTAGAAAAGTACAATACTCATTAGGAGTCTAAGGATATTTGAGTATAAACAAAACAAATGATAATGAAGTGGCCAATTAGAGTAATTCTTGTAGTAGTAGAAACAACTTAGTAATTTACATTCTCAGTGAAACTTTCTGTAAGATTATCTCCTCTGACTAAACAACCGACAATTTTATATCTTAATATATTTGGGGAAGTCTTCATTATTGTTCTGGAAAGATTACACAATCAAAAGACTTTAGTTGAAGTTATCTTCAGAGAATCCCCCTTCCTCATTTTAACTAAGAACAGTAGTACTGATCAGCATACATTATAGGCTTGGTGTCAAGAGGCAGCTAAATACAGTTTTTAAAAATATTTTGAAACTGTGAATTGATACATAAACCTGAACAATCAGTCTAAAGGCAGCATATGCTTTGGTTAATAGCATAGATTCTGAAGAAAGTTTCAAAAGGTGATTAGACTTTTGGGTAGTTACAAAACCTCTCCCAGATGGGCATGGTGGCTCACACCTGTAATCCCAACACTTTGCGAGGCCGAGGTGGGCAGATCACGAGATCAGGAGTTTGAGACCAGCCTCACCAACATAGTGAAACCCCATCTCTACTAAAAAAATATGAGAATTAGCCAGGCCTGGTGGCACGCATCTATAATCCCAGCTACTCAGGAAGCTGAGGCAGGAGAATCGCTTGAATCCAGGAAGTGGAGGTTGCAGTGAGCCAAGATCATGCCACTTTACTCCAGTCTGGGTTGCAGAACAAGACTCCATCTCAAAAACAAACAAACAAACAAACAAACAAACAACCCTCTCCCAAGGTGCCAGCTCTGTGACCTTGGATAAGACTTTATTCTTTCATCATGTCAGTGGAGATAATAGCAATACTCACCTTTTAAGATGTGTTGATTAGATTAGTTAATAAAATAATTAACAGTATATATCATATGTTACTCATATTTATGTTTGTTAAATAAATACAACTAAAATATTTCGAATGTCAATGTCAATTTGATAAACATTGTTCTTTGCTGTCATCTTGAAGAACACATAAATGGAGTCAGAAAAATAATAAAAAATTAAAATATAAATCCTGTTTGAACAATTAAGATGCTAGTATTGCTCCATAGTAATTTTGACAGTAGTACTATGTATTAAAATTCTAGCCAGGAGTAGTGGCTCATGCCTGTAATCCCAACACTTGGAGGATGAGGCAGGCAGATCACTTGAGGTCGGGAGTTTGAGACCAGCTTGGCCAACATGGTGAAACCCCATCTCTACTAAAAATACAAAAATTAGCTGGTCGTGGCGGTGCACACCTGTAATCCAAGCTATTTGGGAGGCTGAGACAGGAGAATCACATGAGACCAGGAGGCAGAGGTTGCAGTGAGCCAAGATCAAGCCACTGCATTCCAGCCTGCGTGACAGAGTGAAACTCTCTCAGAAAAAGAAAAAAGAAAGAGAGAGAGAGAGAGAGAGAGAGAGAAAGAAAGAAAGAAAGAAAGAAGAAAGAAAGAAAGAAAGAAAGAAAGAAAGAAAGAAAGAAAGAAAGAAAGAAAGAAAGGAGGAAAGGAGGAAAGGAGGAAAGGAGGAANGAAAGGAGGAAAGGAGGAAAGGAGGAAAGGAAGGAGGGAAGGAGGGAAGGAGGGAAGGAAGGAAGGAAAAAGAAAACCATTAGCAGTAGTTACTGCAATGTTATTTTTACATCTTTGCATGTAGCCTCACCATACTCCTTTGAGTATATTTTATACTTCTAAAAATAAGGAAACTAATGCCTATAAATGGTAGATATCAGACTAACTGCCATTTATCTGGGCTGCTTTGGGTAAATTTTGTATCATTTACAAGTTGAAGAAACAAAACAAAAACTTCGAGTGCATTTTAGCTTCTGACTCTGTGGAGGATTGGGGTTGCTGCCTACTGGAACAAGATGCCAGACACTCTGGAGAAAAGCCTCAGAAGATCATAATAACCCAAACCGAAGTAGTGCTATAATAAGATTTGAAAGTGGCAGCTAATGATTCATGGATCACATGCCAGCATATCTGTCACTTCAGATACCACTGTCTGCCTTACAAAGAAAGCTAGGCAACCTGTTCAAATGCACTGTTTTAATCAAAAAGTTCTCAGCTACTTACAAAGACTGCATTTAAAGGGATGAAAGGTTTAGTGGAGGTGGGACGATAAAAACATCACAGGTCACACATCCAATAAAAACAAAAATAGAGAAAAGCAATACAAAGACAGCTCCATAGTCTGGAGGGCAAGTCAAAGATGAATTTGAGGAAAAAGAAGATAAGATGATAAGGATATGGTAGGGGAGGCTATTAACATGCCTAAACCATATAAACTAAATAAACTGAACAGATGGAGAGAATGGAGCTTTGAAAATATAGACTTTTCCTCAAACTGTGGAACAGGAATTACTTTTAATATAGTTAACTATCATTAGGATACTTAATTTATACCTAATTGTATTTGTTTAACTCATTCCAAGATAGATAACTGAGAGTTTATTCTGGAAGGTTTAAGAATTATTTTAACAGCATTGCTATAGTGGCATTGTGGTGGGCACAGAATGCTGGAATCAGAATTGAAACAATTATTTTCCCAGCCATCAGCCCAGGGCTTCTCAGGACATTGAGACATTGACTTTGGCTGAAGGAAGCTGTCTCATTCAAGACCACAGAAGTGTAGCCCATATCCAATAGTGTTGGATTTAGGGTAAAAAGGTCCAACACTTTTTACCTTAATTAGGGACAATCCTAAAGAACTATCCCAGCTTCAGAGCTTGCAGTGGAATGGTTGATGACTGTTGTGAATGGATTAGGCTTCAACCTCTCAATCCAGCTTCCTTCCTTCCCATAAGAAAGTTCCCCAAGAGCACCCCCAAACACTGCCCTTACATTCAAATCTCTACATCAGTGCCTCTCTTTCAGACCTAAAATCTATGAGGTGGTCAAAGTTCTCCTGAAGAGTTTACTGGTTAGATTTTGAACCATGAAGTCAGACTAATCTGCGTTCAAATATCAGTTTCTCATAATTTGTGTGATTTCAGGCAACTTCTTCATTAGAAAATGGAGAGAGCAATAACCCCTATCTACAATGTTGTAAAGATAAAATAGCATAATATGTTTTTATAATATAAATGCTGTTAATATTCAATTAATGTCATCTAATTATATAGTTAATGTTATCGTCTAATGCTTCTCTAAATCCCCATTTAAAAAAAAAAAAAAAAAAAGAAATAAGCTACCCAGTGGGCATTTGCTCTCCTAGGAAAACAACTTGAATCAGCCATCAGGATGCTAAAAGTATAAATAGTAGTAGCCAGAATTTGCTTGCAATGGAACTGCACAAGTCCCTGACATCATTTTACAGATGTAAAGTTAGTAACAGTCAACAAATTGAACAGCTGCTGTGATGACAACTTTGTATTTTTTCCATAGATTTTGTTACAATTTAGTAAAAGTTCACTCCTTACATCCTCCGATTTTTTTCAATTAATGAGAGACTTTAGAAATGTAAGGGATGGTGTGAACAACTGGAAGACTAGATAAGAAAATAAAAGGGAAATGGTGTTAAGCAATTTGTATGATTTTTACATACCAAGCAATAGTAATCTATGAAAACATACTTTATGTAACGCCACAGAATAATGCGATATTTGTGGTGGTTTAAGAACATTCAAATCACTTTTTATTCATGTGAATGCCCTTGATTTTATTTTCCTTATCATCAGATGTTGATGGGACTTGAAGCCAAGCCAAGTGATGCTTAATCCCTGCTTTGGCTGCTTTATTTCAAATATCCCTTAGTCAGCTTCAGACCTTGGGGAAGGGAACCAGCTGTGTAAAAGATGATGCAGTAGCAGCTAGAGAAGTACCACAAGTAGAAAATGACTGTGTACAACTGTCCTTTGTGTGTGTGTGTGTGTGTGTGTGTGTGTGTGTGTGAAATAGGTATAGGCACTTATTCTGGTGCTAACCGTGTCTTATAAAGTATATTTGATACTGAAGGATTAAAGATAGGCTTTCAGTAACAGTGCTTTCAAACCTAAAACATCATGCACTCAGATGTGTTTTCAGAAAAAAAGTTATTTTTTCTAAATAAATATTGAGAAAATACTGATTCAAGTGAACATGAGCTACTTAATCCTAAACTATATTCCTAGATTCTCAAAGTGTTTAGAACTTCACCTTCAGAATCATGAATACAAAAATACTTACAAATGAAATAGTTTGGGGTATTCCACTAGACCCAAGGGATATAAAGTGATCTAAGATATGATTCTAATCTTCCAAAGCATTTTTGCTTTTATTCAAGATAACAATTCAATGCAAGCTGTACACATTACAGATGGAGAACAAGAAACAAAAGTTACCGTAAACGGAAGTAAAGACTTAGTTCCAAAAATCCTGGGAAATGAAGGAACATTTTTTAGGAGAATTATCTTCCATCAATTTATGTATTATAAATTCAACCACCAAAGAAGACATTTTCTCATCATTTTATAGCATTGACTGCATTAATTTTATAATTGAATATTGAGCTCCTACACATCAGATTTTGCCTTTGTTTTGCACATATATTTGAATATTTTTTAAAAGGGAGATAACATGTCTTTTCCTAAACTGAAATTTTAAAACTTGTGTTTGCAAAGTCATCTCCTGACAGGAAAAGAAAACTATGAGCTCAAGTCAAATTGCCCAAAATCTTCAGAGTACAGATTTGGTTCTTCTGCTCTCATCAGCAAAACAGCATTGGCTTCTAGAAGACTTTGGCCCATGTAGGCATCTTTAATCTGCTTTGATTCAATGGAATGAATGCTATTATCTATTTCAATATTTCAAATAACATGGAACATTTTTCCACTCAGTGGATATATTTTACTAAAAATACATAAATTTAGCTTCCTTAATATTCAGAAGATAAGAAACAAGCCTCTCTGGAAATAGTTAACAGGAGTTAGATGTGCAGAGACAATGTAGAGATGGTAGCAGTTAATTGAACTGAAATGGTTCCCATAGTATTTGCTTTTTATAGAGATTTTTTATGTAGTTACAAAATGTACAAAACTCCCAGGACACATATATTCGTGGTGCCCCTGTATGTTCAATTAATTAAAAATCATTTCAAGATTTTTTTCTCTACTTCACTGCACAAGGGAAGGAATTCAAAGGCAAGGAACAATTTTAAGTCCATTAGAAACATAAAGTTGCATGGGAAATTATATCACAAGAGAACAATTGTTGCTGTTTAGTCAAAAGCTCAATCTCTGCTGTATGCTCACAAGCTATTGCATATTTTTGAAATTCCTGTTTTTAAATTTTATTTTATAATCATCAGTACAGCTGGCGATTTTGCTACAAGCACAGTTGAAACGAAATTAGAGACATTCAAGCGTAGGGATCCACTGAGAATCTCAGAATTGGTACAAAGATTATTTTGAACTGATGAGATTTGAGATTCAACAGACACAGAAAGAAGGCTTCTCAGAGCTTCCATTATCTGACAAAAAGCAGCAACTTCTGGAAAATGAGGCTACCATAAAGTACTCCAATGAGAGAGGCCAAGAGTAAACCTGCCCTAAATCCCCTCTCAGGGGAAGTTTCATGGCCATGATGAAGGCAGTAAAACCACTCACACCTGCATAAAAGAATATCACAATTTTTTGTCTCCCGTTTGTTTGCCTAAAAATTCACTAATTTTTCTTCAAGAAAACGTGTTTGTTGTTCCCATAGTAGTGTTTTCATTTCTTTTCTTTCTCCTACTAAATTATGTATACAAGCCTCTAACTTTAAGCATTTAAGCTAGTTAGATCTTCTGTTAGTTCCTGTATAGAAATGAACCTTTCTACTCCTATTAATCTATCTTTTGTCAATTACTTTGTAGACCTGCAGTAAATTAACTCAAGAAGGTAGAAGAAAATGTTTCCCTACCTGACCCTAGAGATGAAAGCACCTAATGACAATTCAAATGTCAGCTACAAGTCTATTACAGAAAATTAGCTTTGTTTTTTTTTTTTTTTTTT
>NW_016107320.1:729085-789362 GCF_001604975.1 Cebus imitator | reverse complement strand
TGGGATTACAGGCACGCGCCACCATGCCCAGCTAATTTTTTGTAGCTTTAGTAGAGACGGGGTTTCACCGTGTTGACCAGGATGGTCTCGATCTCTTGACCTTGTGATCCACCTGCCTCGGCCTCCCAAAGTGCTGGGATTACAGGCTTGAGCCACCGCGCCCGGCTAGAAAATTAGCTTTGTTAAAAGCAAAATCCATTAATGCACTTCATATTTTGTGGTATTCTTTAATAACTTAAATAATCATTAATAAGTACCAAAAAAGCATGCCCTCCTATTTACATCAAATAAAGGCTTATCCATATATTTCCAGATTTTTTAAACATGGAAAAACTAGCATTCATGGCGGGCAGGGTTTGTTAGTGATATTTAGCATTTACTTTTTATGAAAATAAATTTCAGAAAGATAGAAATCAAATAAATCTCTAAATGTTTTTCAACATAGTAAATTGAATTTCAGGCTAAAAAACACAATATGCTAAATGTTTAATTTGTTAAATAGTTATATTATCTTTATCACTGTTATATGTTTAAGTATGTCCCTGTATGTCTCTATCTAGGAATTTACTTTTTCCTTGTTTTTTTTGAGATGGGGTCTTGCTGTACTACCCAGGCTGAGGTGCACCAGTACGATCTCAGCTTACTCCAACCTCTGCCTCGTGGGTTCAAGCGATTCTCGTGCTTCAGCCTCCCAAGTAGCTGGGATTACAGGTGTGGGCCACGATGCCTGGCTAATTTTTGTATTTTTAGTGGAGACGGGGTTTCTTTGTATTGGCCAGGCTGGTCTTAAAGTCCTGAGCTTAAGTGACCCACTTGCCTCCGCCTTGGTGGGATTATAGGTATGAGCCACCACACCAAGCCAAGACATTTTCATTACTGCAGTAAATTTAAAAGTTAATTTTCTTTTTTAATGCAAATGTATACCCACAAACTATCTTAATATGGTCTCTGACTATCATTGTCAAAGACAAAATTCTCTTCTGAGTAGAATATTATTCTAATTCACATAGCATTTCTTATGGCTTCAATTTCTTAATATCTTAACTTCTTAATATTTTATTGTATTCACAGCACAGAAATCCTGGATAAAGGAAAGGACAATTGCATGCTAACAGCTATTTCCAATATTTTATGTACTAAGAATCAAAATGTCCAGGAGTTGATCTAACAGAAAGAGTCATTTACAAGATGCTTCTTAAAGGCTACATTTTCCTCTCAAGAAGATGCATTGCCTGTAAATAGATGAGCAGCAATTCCTGAGACTTACTAGCTTGCCCACGTGGGTTGAAAAAACATTAAGAGTAATGGCAAAACCACGATTACTTTTGCACCAATCTAATGACTCCTTCAAGAAGCATCCTATCCGAGATACAGGTGTGGCAAGGTTTGAGTCCCTCGGACACTAAAATACTTCCAATTTCCAGGGTGTGATTTGGCTTCACTTTTTCATTGCTGTAACAGATAAACAGGAAAAGAATAGACAAATCAATTCCATGCCCCTTATTTTCTATGAACTCCAGAAAAGGAACATAAGGTCTACTAACAAGGGATACCTTGGGAATTTAGAAAAAAATGCATAAAAGGAAGCCTACCTATTTTGGACACATTTTATGGGTAGAATAATTACAACAGGGCAGAGATGATGTTTTTTACACTGCTGAACAGCAAGGGTAAGATTTGTAAGCAGATAGCTGAAGCACACATTATCTCAGTGGGTCTTAAAGTTAATTATCTGAAGAATGTAAATGAATTCACAAAAGGAAAAAGATAAATCATAATTAATGTATCAGACTATCCCTAAGAAGAACACAGGTCATTAAATGCAAACTTTGATTTCAGTAAAAATATTCATTTTTTTCAGGAACATAGATATTAGTGCAAATAACTTTTTAAATAATATATGCAGATTCTTTTACTAATTTATAACTCAAATTTTGGGAAATTTTATAGAAAATAAGCATAAAAATAGTAAATGATCATAGAAAAATTTTGTCATCATTTTTCACTTACACAAATTGCTATATCTAATCTAGGTTATTAAACTAAATTACATTGATAGGTAAGTATGTATTGAACCATCAATGTTAAAAGTTCATATTCTTTGATTTTGCTACAGTTTTTTGGATCTATGAAACACGCACATTTATCATATAAGCATCTCAGATGTGCTGTTTCTCCTCTTTCTTCTAACAAATATCGTAATGAAATTGTATTTCACTGTCCTGATTTACTAACCTTGCCAGGCAAACTCAGCAGACACTTTGATTTTGAGGGAGAACTGAACATCAAAAGTCTTTCCTTACATTTCTAGAATATCACAGTCCTATGGACACACTAGATAGTATTTCAGTATCAACTGTGTTTTCTTTTTTTTTTTTTTTTTTTTGTTTTTGTGGTTGGTTAAACTTTTCCTTCTTTCTTTCTTTCTTTTTTTTTGAGACAGCCTTGTTCTGTTGCCAAGTGCCAGGCTGGAGTGCAGTGGTGCAATCTCGGCTCACTGCAACCTCCGCCTTCCGGGATTAAGTAATTCTCCTGCCTCAGCCTCCGGAGTAGCTGGGACTACAGGCAAGCGCCACCATGTCCAGCTACTTTTGTATGTTTTTAGTAGAGATGGGGTTTCACATTGTTGGCCAGAATGGTCTTGATCTCTTGACCTAGTGATCCACCCACGCTGGCCTCCCAAAGCGCTGGTATTACAGGTGTGAGCCACTGCACCTGGCCTCAACTGCCTTTTTGATAGAAAATTTAAATTTAAAATATACTATATCAAAGTTCCTGATTATTAAACTCCAAAAAATAAAACACTTCTAAAGTGGATTTTACTTATGACATATAAAGTATAAGGGAGAAAGATAATAAAGAAGGTAGAGAAGAGGAAGAGCAAGAAAGAAAAGGGAGAAAGAGAAAAAAGGAGAGAATTTTTGAAAGGAGGGAAAAACGGTCAAGGAGAAGGAGGGAGAGAGGTAGAAAGAAAAAAAATTCAGATGTTCATTTGATGAGATGGTTGAAATAATTTTACCATGCAGTTATTTTATCTTCTTAATGCAGTAAAACATTAAGAAAAAGAATACATTAAGACTTGAAAGCAAAAATAAGCTGGCAAGGCACAATGGCACATACCTGTAATCCCAGGACTTTGGGATGCAAAGATGGGCAGATTATGAGGTCAGGAGTTCAAGGCCAATCTGGCCAACATAGTGAAACGCCGTCTCTACTAAAAATAGAAAAATTTAGCCTGGTGTAGTGGTGTGCGCCTGTAATCCCAGTTACTCGGGAGGCTGAGGCAGGAGAATTATGTGAACCTGGGGGGCAGAGGTTGCAGTGAGCCAAGACTGAGCCATTCCACTCCAGCCCAGGCAACAGTGCGAGACTCTATCTCAAAAAAGAGTTAACTCAACATGGTCTTGCCTTAATAAAGGGTTAAATTCTACTCTGACTCCTTTTTTTCTGACGTTAAACTCCAGATTCTTGACTGCTTGCCCAGCATCTTCCAGAGGCCTCTGATTTTATGAAGTTTTAAGATGCAGTCCTTCCTGACTGGCTCATCACCCTGCCATCCATGCTGTGTGAAAATATTTATCAGAGCCATGTTGCAGACAAATTTATCTCTTGCTTAGATATTCTCTGAGTCATAAGGAAACTAATGTCAGTGACATCACTGGAGAATGAAGACGGATTACATCAAACGTTTCAATCAGAATGTTGTCATAGGACTTCTAGTTATGATCATCATATTCCATGGAATTTCTAATTCATTCCCAACATCAAATATGCTATTCTTTTGTTTCCATAAATATGTCTGTGCTCAGGGAGAAAAGTGTGATTATTCTTCTTATGTTCCACAGAGTTCTAAACTAACTGAATAATGATATAGAGGTTAAAAGTACTATAACAAGAGATAACAATAAAATAAAATAGAAACTATCTGATCAGAATAGAGGACATATATATTATCAGGCCTAAGAGATTTGCTAATTTTTATAATTTGCCTCTAAATTTGATTTAAATATGCTGCTAACTAAAGTTAAAAAATGAAAACAAAGTAGCTTATACAGTTTTTAATTTCATTAAATTTAATTTGTGGAGAATTATATTTCTGGGGTCCTCAGTGGTAAAAAAAAATTATTTCATTGTATCTTTGTTAAGAAGAGAATTGTTATTCAAATTGACATTTAAAAATACAGAATTTCTATAAATGTTGAAAGCACAGCAGTTATGAAGATACTTCTAAAGGTAGGAATTGTGACAACTTTGCGTATGTACTTTTTCCAGCAATCTAATTTAATATATAGACAAAATGTGTTTATTTTAATACAGAGAAATGGATGGATAAATGCCCATTACACCATCTCTCAAATATTAAATTTACTCCATTATTAAACACCTTTATTTGACAGGAACTTGGTATCATGAAATTCACCACTGCATTTTTAAATGTGCTCCTAATGTAGACACTCTGAGCCACTGTATAAAGTGAGAAGCATATGCTTTAGCTATGAGAGGAAGGCTGAATTTTCATGCAATGGAAGTTTAACTGCCAAACTGATTTTCTCACCCAGATACTTTGTTAGGAAATGCCTAGAAAATAATTGTCCTATAGACATTAGCTGAGTCTAAGCCTGAGGCAGCCTGACACACTGACCATTGGCCTGTGGGCCTCAGGGGAGTCAAATAAAATAATTTTGGTAACCTATTTTCAGCCTCCCCAAGAAGGAATATACGTCCTGCAGGCCCTCATTAGTCTCTAAACTGCACTGTGGAACCACCTTTCATAAGGCCCTTTGGTATGTCAGAAATAAACCAGGTATGCAATCCACAGCTGACACCAATGGTATGAATGCAGATTTTCATGGGTAATTCACGTCTTTATTACTCAGAAACAGATAGCACCTTAACATTATGAGGACATGAAATGTGGTGGAAGTAGTTCTTCTCCTCATTATTTCAACAGAATGACAGGCATGAAATATGGCTTGCATTTGATCACTGTTTATTACCAAACAATTATGGCCAAGAAACATATTATTGTTTAAATAACAGCCTTCACTATTTAAAACCTGGATTTTCAGTACAACTTTTCTGAATCAAGATAAAACTTGGGATTCCTGAACTTTGAGAGAAGGTTGTTTGGAGTCTTAACAAGCATTTAGAAAATGTGGAGTTGTTCTTTATTAAACTGGGAATGACTTATGAATTATAAGATATTGTGAATTAAATGTAATTTGTTTGAATATATATTTTGATTATTTTTCTCAAATATTTTATGTCCTCTCAGATTCCAAACCTGGTACCAGGCTTTTAAGGAGATGTCATAGATAAAATATTAGCTGCATAATTTCCTATTTCCTTGTTGGATTCTTGATTACATAATCTCCACTGACCATTTAGTTGAAATTACAATGCTGAAAAATTCTCACTTTATTCACTTATAGTTTATCTTCCTGATGACATAAATTTGCAGCCATTTTATAACTTTTCTTAAGTTAAATTTCAAATAGCTTAATCTAATCTGGAAGTCCTACTTTGTTATTTCTGTTTTAACAATAAATAATAGATAAAATGTAATATGCCAGGAAGATATTTACATTGCACCTTGGGTATATTTACTAGTGTTTCTAGAAACCTGTCTGTGTATTTATTTCAATTCTCTTATTAGTGCCACTGGTAAAATCAAGAGCAACAAATGACATGCAGCATAACCTTGACTTTTGTGGCACTCTGGTTTCTGTTTGCAAAAAAATCTGATTATGATTCTGTCTTTTGAAGTGAGCTGTGGAGCCATTTAGATAATTTTCAGATATTACACTGAAAATGGTGAATAAATTTATGTTACATATATGAATTATGGAAGATTATAAAATAAATATACTTGACATTCTTTCTCCTGACAGTAAAGCCTTTAGAAGTCATTAAAAAGAGCTTTGCTTGTGAGTTGAACATTTAACAGAAATTCATTAGTCAGCCAATCCCAACAATGTATTTCACTTTTCTTATTAAACTTTTTGTTTCTTTGTTATTTATTCATTTCTGTTTTAACCTTGACACATCTGTGAATCCATCTGAAAAATTATCTTAACCAATAACTGATGTTTTCTTAGTGTGTCGCTTCATGGAGACAGCTTGTATAATATTAAAAGTGAGTCCTGTATCGCATTTTCATAATTAAATATAAAATTTGTTAAATATAAAGAATGTTCATTATTTAAGTATTTATAATTGAAATTACTACATCATTATTACCATAATGCTGGAAATAGAATCTGACTTAAATAAATTTTATTTTTTGAAATGTATAATGTTAAGAAAGAAAATAACATTGTACACAGTTCCCTGGTGCTAATTAAAAAATATTCCTGTCTCTAACAACATTAAACCCATGTTAACAAATCACAAAGGTTAAAATGCTTAGATTTTAAAAGTTTCAAAATATTATAACATAAAATATTTAGTTATAAAAATTCTCAATTTGTTCATAAGTGGCTTCTGGCAAACTCTAATAATATCTTTCTCTTTTCATTTCAAGAAAGAAAGGCCATTTTTCATCCTAATATGACAGGATAAATGCAAAATGTCTCTTCCATTATGATGCAAGGGATACAATAAAACTAATTTTGACTTCAGGCTCTATAAAGTAAAGTTGGTCCATTCATTCTGTGTAAAGAATTTGGCACTCCAAATTTTCCCTTACTTAACTTTAAGAGACAAAGAAGGGGGGGGCAATTATAGAATTACTATTTTACTCTAGCTACTGAAATTATAATGTACTTTACTAAAAGAACCATTATCCTCAGAATAGCTCTCAGCCAAGCAAGGAAAAAAAAATGTGTAAAGTGCTAAGTATAGAACTCTGGATCCAACAGAGAGCCCAAATTACTTTCAAGCACATATGTAATTTTTAAAAGATTAATAGGCTAAACAAACTTTCCACTCCAAAACAACTAATATTTCTTGATAACATTTAAAAAAATTTTTCTAAATGCATTACATAGCTTGAACTAAAACACAGAAAAATGTCAAAGTCCAAAAGTGTGATTTGAAAAGTGTGCATCTAGCGGTAAGCAAGCATTAAATCTGGCATTCATTTCAAGAGGCCATTATCTTAATTAACACAGGAATAGAAAACCAAATTCCACGTGTTCTTGATTATAAGTGGTAGCAGCTAAACATCAAATACACATAGGCACAGAGATGGAAACAACAGACACTGGGGACTATGACAACAGGGAAGATAAGAGGCAAATGAGGGCTGAAAAACTATGTTTTCCAACATGGTTTTTGGCTCACTACCTGGATAACAGCATCATTTGTACAACAAACCTCAGCAACACACAATTCATCCATCTAAACCTGCATATGTACCTCCCGAACCTAAAAATGAAAGTTGGAAAGAAAGAATACCTGCCAAAACCTGGTAACTTTCAGCTTCATTTGAAGGCTGCATGAAGGCAGAGAAAGAGGACCCAGGAAACAGGGCTCATCTGAGGTGAGAGATTTGAGATGAGACCTCTGGAAAAACGGAAGCCCAGAGGATTTCAGCGCCACTGCAGGAATGATTTTTAAACAGTACACACTGATACAGCTATGCCAATAGCGATGGCCAATATCCAGCCTAAATATCCAGTATCCGTACCGTACTGATTTTGATTATTTATTAAATATTTTTATTACCATTTATTTTCCAATGCATGGGTGAACATTAAAAACACACAGGGACAAAATCTAGAGAAAGAAATGCTCTTTTCTTAACCTTTACGGTAGGTGGAGAAGAAAAAAAGAATTCCAGAAAATTTATAATCATCAACAGGCACTCTTATTGGTATGGTTCTCAAGTTCTCATTATCAGAATTTTTCTGAAAAATAGCCAATAATTAATACTAAATATTCCCTACTAATTTTTCCTAATAATAGCCAATAATTTATACTAAATATTCCCAAGTTAGTAGTGCTTACAAAAACATATCCTTTCTAGGGCAACGTATTTACCAACAAAATTTATGGATAAAGTTCTAAAGAATATGTATTCATAATCAAAAGTCACCAAACACAGAATGGAACAGGGCATCACTGCATGAAAACCACAAGAAAGAACAAAGAGCATAATAAAATCTGCAGAAATGTTAAATACTGGGACTATTGTATATGAAATATATATGTCTGTGATTAATAGACTTAAATTGAAGGTATCCAAGATGTGCCAGGAATGGGAGATCAAAAAATAATCAAGATAACTGATCAAAGAACCAAAGGGAATTTCTAGCAATTGAAAAGTAGAATAATTAACAGAAAATTAAATGGACATTTTAAAAAGGAGATTTGCCATAAATGATATAATTAGCCATTCAGAAGGTAGAACTGAAGAAAATACAAGACTACATTTCAGAGAGACAAAGAATAAATATAAAATAGGGGTTAAGACACTTTAGGATATATTGAGAAACTTCTACATTTCTAGAAGTAAAATTAAGACAGAATGAGGGAGAAACTAAATGTTAAGGGATGATAATAAAGGATCATTTTTTAAAGTGATGAAAGATATAAATCTTTTAATTCAAGGAGCCTAAATAAATACAAACTTAGACAAATCAAAGTGAAAATTAAAAACAACAACAACAACAANAAAAAAAAAAAAAAAAAAAAAAAAAAAAAAAAAAAAACAGGAAAAGTCCTAAATCTATCCGAAGAAGTAATATAGGCTACACAACTAAACAGACAGGTTTCTCCTAAACAAGAAAAGTAAAAGCCTAAAATCATTGAATAGTCTCACAGTACAACCCAGAGTTATTTATGCACAATAAACAGCTTTTAAAAAGGAAGACAAAAAGCAAAAAAAAAGAAAAAAATGACAACTTTATAAAGGTAAAAATTGTGATAACGTCTAAAAACTACATATAGCTAAAGAATATTACGATGAAAATAATTTAAAACATAAAAAGTGCAAGAATAAATTATATTTAAACTGGCTGATTTTTGTCCTTTAAAAAGTAGATATAAATGTTTTATTAAAAGATAGAGTTAAGGTATTGGGTAACAATCATTAAAACTGATTCACAGATAAAGTATTCTTAAGATCCTTGAATCATTTGGAGTAGGAACAAAAGTACTGATAAAATTTAGATACTTATTAATTAAAGGTGTAGGTAAAAAGTTAAATAAAATAAATGCAACAAAATTATAATCATTCAAAAATATTGACAAAATAAAAAAATAAATTTTTAAAAATCAGTAATTCCAATAACTATAAATAAACTGTAATTTCCAATTAAAAACAAAGACTATTAAGAGAGATGAAAGATCAAAGCAGCAAAATACACATAAAGGGACCCTACTAAATCAGAACTCAAAGTATGGAAGAAAAAATTATGAAAACCAGAAACAAAATCATAAACAAAGGGAGCTGATTTGTTTTATTTATATCAGATACAGAAAAGAATTTAAAACAAAAATGTACTACTGGAATAAGGAAGATCATTTCCATGTTATTAAACAATCGATTGTCTAGGAGAATATAACAATTCAAAACTTATGTGTACCTAGATTTTAAACATTAAAGAAAACTTGCCATCATTATAAAGAAAAGTAGACAAATTCCCGATCATAGCTCAAGATTTTCTACATGTAATCCGGGAATGGGTAGAACAGAAGGAAAAGTATCCAGTAAGCACATAAAATGTTTTAACAAGCATAAATCTTGATTTAATGAACACACAGATGTTCCTTGACTTACAATGGGGTTACATTTGAAAATATCCTAAGTCAAAATGCATTTAATACATCTAAGCTACCAAACATCAAAGCTTAGCCCAGCCTACCTTAAATGTTCAGAATACTTTGCTCATGGTTAGGCAAAATCATCTAATACAAAGCCTATGTTACAATAAAGTTTTGAATATCTCATGTACTTTATTCAAAACTATACTGAAAGTTAAAAACAGAATAGTTGTATACATACTCAGGGTATTGTTTCTACTAAATCATATTAATAGTGTTATTTTTGCACCACCATGAAGTCAAAAAAATGTAAAGTTGAACTTTTATAAGTTTCATAAGTCAGGGACCATTTATATATAAAACTTTGAACGGAGTTATTATAGAATCCATATAATTTTCTAGGTCATATGGATAAAAACAGACCATAAACAGAAGGTAAATAAATTTCCATAGATTAGGCCATATATACCACATTATTTGGCTTTAAATTAGAGTGATTAAATTAAAACAATGGCAATGTTTTACAATGAGATTAGAAATTAGGAAAAAACTGTGACTAATGATTCGAAAATAAATTAAGATAAAAATGAAATCTTCAAACGTTCAGTTTTAATGAAAATATATATCAAAATTTATAGAATACACTAAAATGGTACTTATTAAAATTTATTACACTAAAGTCTTATATTGGAAAAAATAAATCCTAAAAATTAAAAAGTACAAGATTTCAAATTTAAAAGTTTATAAAAGAACAATAACTTTAACCAAAGGGTGTGTACAGGAGATTATAATGATAAAAGCAAAGATTAGTAAGATAGAAAATAACATAAAACAAAAAGTTTAAACTGGCCAAAAGTTGATTATTTAAATACACTAATAAACTTAAAAATTCTTTGGCAACGTTCTTCTAAAGAAAGGAGAAATAGTAAAAATGAGCAATATTAAAATTACAGCTAGATCAAAAGTATAGATATTATAGGAATTAAAGAGATAGATATTTTAAAACAACATTGCATTTAATTGACAACTTAAACAAAATATTTCATACAAAAGATAACACCACCAAATAATGAATAGACAGGAAAACTGAATTCTTATCAACATGAGCAATGTTGAAGCTTTCATTATTTTCCCTAAAAGCACAGACCCATGTTGTTTTTAAGGTCAGCTAAAGCAAACATTCAAGGCACAAATGATTCTAATTCCTTCATAAGATTCAAAAATTGGAAAATCTTGCAAAGACCCTACAACTTATTCTATAATCTCTTTGTTATAAGCCAAGCAAGAAAACTTTGAGAGGAAAGGAAAAACCAAAATAATTCATGAACATATATACGTATGCATATAAAAGAACCAATGTAGAATCTCATTCTTATTACGGAAATCTCTTTCATCGCAACAGAAAATAACATTGAATTGTATTGAGGTCTTAAGTTGCAATTTTACTTTATATATCCTTTCCCTATAAGAAAATTTTTTTGTCAAATATTTTTTCTCAGTTTTGTTTTTAAAATGTTATGTAACAAATTCATAAATGAACGCAGGTTGTAATGAATATATATTGAACTATCAGGAATGTTATAAAGCATAACATCAGAGATTTTTAAAAATTCACGCCAAATAAGTAATATAATACATTGGAAATAATATCCAGAGTAAGGTCAGGATTCATGAGCTGAGTACGTGTGTGTGTGTGTGTGTGTGTGTGTGTGTGTGTGTGTGTATTTTATTGCACTTTAGGTTCTAGGGTACATGTGAAGAACATGCATGTTTTTATTTTGGAAAGTCAGCTTAAGAAATGTTTTATTTGAACTTATCTTATGAATGTTCAAAATTTACTCCATAATTCTTGCACTTTTAGAAAATCATATATCGACTAACACATATATACATAATGATGCATATCACATTTGAAAAATGTTTTTTTGGTGCTGTTCACTATTTTATATTGGTTTATACAAGCTCTACATGTTGAAATAAATTATATTCATCTACTTTTATACTGTAACTATAACTGGAAATAGCTGTAGTTAGAATAACCCAGAAATGAAAATAGTAGAGGATATGGATTCAAAAATAAATATGCAATTGACCCTTGAACAACATAGGCTTGAACTGAGCTGATCTACTTATGTGTGGATTTTCTTCCACCTCTGCCATTCCTGAGACAGCAAGACCAATGCTTCCACCTCTTCCTCATCCTATTCAGCCTACTGACTGTGAAAATGATGAAGGTAAAGGCATTTAAAATGATTCACTTCCACTTAATGAATAACAAATATATTTTCTCTTCCTTACAATTTTCTTAAAGCTTTCTTTACTATAAGAATACAGTATATAATATATAAAACATAGAAATACATATTGACTGTTTATGTTATTGATAAAGCTTCCAGGAAATAGTACACTATTAGTAGCTAATTTGGGGGAACATAAAAGTTATATGTCCATAAAATACTACTTAGCCGTAAAAAAGAAGGAAATAATACCTTTTGCAGTAACTTGAGGGGAGCTGGAGGCCGTTATTTCTAAGTAAATTAACTCAGGAATGGAAAACCAAATACCTTATGTTCTCACTTTTAAGTACGAGGTAAGCTATGATACAATGATAATTTTTTTTAATCTGTACATGTTCATTACAGATGCAACCTTCCATTTTTTTCCAAGTATTTTTGTATCCATAGTTGATTGACTCTGAAAATGGTGAACCTATGGATTCGCAGGGCCAACTGTATTGCATTGTTTTCTGCTAAGCCCAACTCTTCCTCAGTGTTTTTTAGTCTGTGCCTCAGCTCTGGCAAAGCAAGACCAACACAAACAGCAGCTGCACCTTGAAGCCAGTCAGAGGCAGAGCCAGCACCTCATATAGCAAACTCATTAAATAACTCAAGGACCCTTCCAGGTACTTCAATCTGTTCCAGGATTCTTGATGATTTCTATTTCAACCTCGGGTGTGCCTAGCTGATTAGAATCAGATTCCAGTGAACACTAAGAATCAAAGACAGCATTCAGGACTTGAGTTAGGTCTGACCCAGATCTAGGATACCTTTGTCGGCAGCTGGTATTCTTCAGCTAAAGATACTACTCTGTGTCTCCATTTATACTGTAAGGATAAGCAATGCAATCTTGAGGTCTGAAATTAAAAACTAGCTCAAACTGTTAAGTATCTACCTTGCTCTCAGCATCTTCAAAACATTGTCAGGATTGATATTTCCTCAGAATATAATACTTTCTAAATTAGTGGTTCCTATTTTTTGAAATTTCATCTGCTAAAATGCACTCCCCAAAACAAATTTAATGAGTCAAAAAAAAAATCAGGCAGACAACTTTTTATCATATGAAGATAGTTAAACAAAATGAAATTAATCAAGCAACAAAACTTAGCACAGTAGTTTCATCAAATCAATGATATTTTAAAATGCAAAAGAGAGTGGATGTTATCTCAGAATACTGGACAACCAGCAGATGAGTATTATCCTACATAAATATTCATTTTTTAAGACCTCATAAAATTCATCACCAGTCCACATTTGATGTGCAAACACAGAAACTCCCAGGTAAGACTGGTGCAAACAGTGTTCACTCAAGGGAAGCAGCTTTTACGATTTCTACTCATGCACACCGCTCTCCTGATTTCCTCTCCTCTCCAATCTTTGTTCTACTTTGTCACAATTCAAAGAATTAAAACCACATTGATTTCACCTCAAGTATTCATCACTTCCTTCTCTACCTAGTTTAGTGACAATAGTTAGGAATGGGGCTATTCTTTCATTGAAACATTTATTTCAATTCTTAGAAATTAGCACAGCAGACAATCAATAGAATTAATTCAATTAGGCAACTGTTTACAAGTTTTATTTATGTTTATCCAAGGATATGTTCTTAAGGACCACTCTTAAGTCACTGGAAAACATGTTCCTTTTGAACACATATATCCTATCTTCTGAAATTGGTAATAATCAAAAAGCCAAAATAGCACAGCAAACCGAGTTCTTGGGATTTATACCAGAAAGACAAAAGGCCCGGAGATATCCTGAAATTTTATAATTAAATAGCAGCAACATAGACACATAACCATAGCTAGTGACAAAAATACAGCATCATCATCAAATGTTTGCCATCTTACCTAATACTTTATGCATCATAAAATGTAACTGCAAATGGCCTCAAATTCAAAAACCAACGGTCTAAACAGACTTACTTATATAATAAATTTATTGATTAGATGCTATATTTATGTACCCAAATTATACCAACACACAGCAAAGAATATACATCTTAATATCATTAGTAAAGTTCACACATTCCATAAGTAAAATATATGTGTGTGTGAAGAAAACAGCTTTTCATGCAATTCTAAGTCAAAGCATATATAATTAAATTAAGGATGGGCTAAAGATTTAAACATATAAACAAAAAGATAAATATTATGAGAAATTCATCAAATATTCTGTTAACCTTGGAGGCCAGGAGCTCTTTTTAGCAATACAGAAAACCTGGGTGCCAAAAAAGAAAAAGAACAGATAAATGTGTTTGACTATATATGAATGAAGCGTGCATGTGTATACACATGGTCAGAGACACTGTAAATGAAGTCAGAAGTGAAACCACAGAACGGAGGAGACATTTTACAACACATAGAAATCAAAAAGAGACTACATTGTTAACCTATGAAGGGCTCAAACAGATTAGTAAGAAAATGACATTCTAGTAGGAAATAAAATTATTAAGAGATAATTTACAATATCTGTTGTATGCAAAAAACCAAATCTCTAATAAACATATGAATACATGTGCAAACTCCCTAATATTCAGGAAAATACTAATTTGAAAGGCAACAAATACCATTTTTACCAAGAGTTAGGCAAAGTTTAAAAAAAAAGAGTTTAACATACAGCATTGATGAGAATGCTGGGAATTGGGCACCCTTCTTGTTTGTGAAAATGAACTACTACAGGTATTGCAGAAAATTGTCCATTGTAACTTTCTAAATTTTGAAAAATACAAGTATTATCATAGTAATAACATTTAGGGAGAAACTACCCTACAGATATAAAAACAGTAGTGTCAAATCATCTGTACTCAACGAAGTTTACTACAGCATTATTTAAAGTGGCAAAAAGCAGTGTGAATGCTTACCACAAGGAAAGTTAACAGGTATATGAATGCTTCATTCATACAATGAAAGATTACATGGCTATTTAAAAGTGTTTTTAAAACACTTTTATATAATAAACAGGAAAATAAATACAAGTTGTAGAGTAGCATGAATGGTATGTTTATGTTTTAATAGCAGCTACTTAATTCCCTATACGATTTGTAGGAAATTATGAAATATAATGATTTATACATATGTATGTATATATTTACATATACATTTACATATAACATATGATGTGTGTTAAGCATATTCTCCAATGCTAGAGGTTAACTCTTTTTAAAAACTTTGCCTAATTCTGGGCAAAAATGGTATTTGTTGCCTTTCTATTTAGCATTTTTCTGAATATTAGAGAGTTTATACATCTATTCATATGTTTATTAGAGATTTGCTTTTTTGCATAAAGCAGACATTTTAAATTATCTTTTAACGTATGTTACATATGTCATGTATCATGTATGCAATATATGTTAAATATATTATGTGTTACATATGTGTAAATATATGTAAATCTTTAGACATTTTATATATATGTTATATATATGGTAAAAGTAGTTCAAAGGAAATATAAAATGTAAATTGCATGAGTCTAATGTGAGAATTAAACACTGCTCTAAGCATACGATCATACAATATAGGAATTTTGCTAATAGTGCAAGAATTGTTTAAAACTCCTGTGATGGGTCAGTGGCATCATTAGGAATCCCCAGAAGGAGACATGCTCTGAAGCTCAGCTGTTTCCATAGATGCCTTAGATTGGTGAGCAATGTCTGGGTCCAGGATCTGGTACTAAATCTTGAGAGTATATGAATCTGACTCAGTCCCTGTACAGACGAGGGCCTACCCTCATGGGAGAGCTCATGTTCCACCAAGAGAGACATATAAAATCAGAACAATAATGTACTCCTTAAAAATAGAATTTTAATCAGAATAAAATCAAAACACTAATGTATACATTTACCATGAGAAATAAGGCTAGCTGTTATTTCAGTGGTCTAGAGAAATTAGATTATTAGGATAGCTACTAGTTAGTAATAGGTAGCAGTTAGTTCCTGGGGTAACTGTTCTAACAAACTAAAGAAATTTTAATTCACAAGTTTCCTGTAGGATGATATAAATTGGAAATAAAATAATCATAAGATAGATCAGTATCTAAATAATCAGATATTTAAGGCCACTTGAAGTTCTAAGTATTTAAATATATCTAAGGAAGACTGTTCATTGGTAAAAATGGCTTCTGTTTGGCAGTTTTTGACTAAAACAAATGTATGCGTCTATAACACCCATTTTCCTGAATTTCCAACACTGACAATCTCTTATTCACAGCTATATTTCTCCCTTTTGGATATTCTAATATATTCAATCATGTTAAAGCCCAGTGTTGCCATGGTGAGAACCATTTTGCATCTTTCAGGTGCTTTCCTGTCTACATACGGATTGATTAGGCATTTATCTTACAATTTAACTGTAAAGAAGGCCATCTTATTACCCTCATTTCCAAGTTCTTAGAGACACTTCATTGCTTTCCCCAAATACTGACAATAGGCTATATTGCTTCTCTTTGGAGAGTACTTCTTAACATATGCACTATTATTTTTAGATTGATTGCTGACTCATGCCAGTCTTATTCAGACACATTCAGCTCTCACATTTTCTAACTGTGAAAAATAAAACATTATTTACAAAGAAGAATTGCCATAATGCAGGCATACTTCACTAGTATTCACAGAATATACAAAAAGCGATTCACAACATTACATTTGAAATACTTGCCCTGTTCCCTTGACTCACTAGACTACACTAAGTGTCAGCAAAGTATCCATTTCCAAAGGTATAAAACAGAGCTTCTGAATGAGGATGCAACCAACGTTCTGAAAATGTGGCTATATACTTTGAACAAATAAAAGCATAATTATTTCATCCTTCTACCTTAAATATTTAACAAGATGTTGAGTGAAACATTTCTGTTGCTCCACAACTGTCAAACAGGGTCAAAAAGGCACTAAGTACCTTGCATTCTGAGCGGAGACACTAACACTTGGAACAAATAAAATGTTGACTCTTTGGATCAATATTGATGCCTGTGAGGCTTGCTGGGCCTCCTCCCTGCACAGGCCAATGCAAAGATAACTAGCTGCGTCATAGCCTCTTTTACATCTATGAGAATGGAAGAGAAAGGCAATGCATTGCCTGTTATCTTTTTTTTTTTTTTTTAACTTTTATTTAGGTTCTGGGGAATATGCGCAGGTTTGTTTGAAAGGTGAACTGTGTGTCATGGGGGCTTGGAGGTTTCGCGTACAGATTATTTCATCACCCAAGTAAAAAGCATGCTACTCAGTATGCAGTTTTTTTATCTTCTGCCTCCTTCTAAACTTCACCCTGAAGTAGGCCCTACTTTCTGTTGTTCCCTTCTTTGTGTTCACGTGTTCTCATTGTTTAGCTCCCACTTATAAGTAAGAACAGGCAGTATTTGGTTTTCTGTTCCTGCATTCATTTACTTAAGATAGTGACATCCAGATCCATCCACGTTACTACAAAGGATGTAATCTTGCTCTTTTTTACGACTGTGTAGTATGCCATGGTATTATACTACATTTCTTTATCCAGTCTACTGTGTTCTTTATCCCATTTACTTTACCCAGTCTACTGTTGATGGGCATTTAGGTGAATTTCATGTCTTTGCTACTGTGAATATTACTGTGATGAATATACTCATGAATTGCCTTTTAAACTAATCATTCAAGACTGTGACTTAGCCACCCTATCTCTTTATTCTAATCATACAGGCAGGGTAGGGCCTGCAGGTTGAAGGTAGCTGGGTCTTCACCTCTAGCTTTAAGCAATGCTGCTGCCATTCTTGGCATATTTTAGTCCTCAGTTTTATAATCCAATTGTCAGTTTTGGGTTAATATAACAAGTCCTATTCTCATATAACAAATTATGTTAGTTTAATAATTCCTGAAAACCTGAGAATCAACTACTGCACAAACCCATGATCCCATGCCAAAAGAAAGATAAATGTGACTATGTTGAATATTTTGAATAAACAGTGTCCTGAATTGGTGACCACATTTTCTGAACAATAACACATGTTCTTCTCTGTTGGACTATGATTTTCATAACAATGGTGAGAACACGTGAGTCAGGAGAATACTGGAAAATTTTAAGTTGCGGATTCATTGCCCTGAAAATGAACTTTAGGCAGTTATACCACATTAATTTGCTGAAAGAGTAGTTAAAAGATGTAAATAAAATGCAACAGAAGCCAGTTTACTAGTAAAACAACAGACCAATAGATTACATGGGTCAGCAAGTATACATTATTATTTAAGTTGTATGAATGGCTATAAATAAATTCACATATACACTATGAATATGGGCTCTTTGATTTAAGATGGGGTTATATCCTGATAAACCCACTGTAGGTTGAGGATTTTGTAATTTGAAAGTGCATTTTCAGTCTGGGTAGGGTGGCTCACGCCTGTAATCCCAGCACTTTGGGAGGCAGATCACAAGGTAAGGAGTTCAAGACCAGTCTGGCCAATATGGTGAAACCCAGTCTCTACTAAAAATAAAAAATTGCCCAGGCATTGTGGTGGGCACCTGTAGTCCCAGCTACTAGGGATGCTGAGGCAGGAGAGTCTCCTGAACCCAGGAGGCAGAGGTTGCAGTGAGCCAAGGGTGCACCACTGCACTCTAGCCTGGGTGACAAAGTGAGACTCTGCCTCAAAAAAAAAAAAAAAAAAAAAAAAAAAGAAAGTGCATTTTCTACCTAATATCTTTTCAACTTAAGATAGGTTTATTGAGGCTTGAGACTTAATCCCATTTTAAGTCAACAAGTGTGCTAAATGCATATCCCTCTCACACCATCATAAGTTGAAAATCATTAGGTCAAGCCATTATAAGTTTAGGACTATCTATATATCTATATTATAACACTTCAGACATGAAAATCAAGGTATGAGCTATGCTGTTCAAAATTACTTTTAGGCAGCCTGCAGTACATGCTATCATAAGTGCAAGATATAACCATCAGTCTTTGAACCACAGAAACCTGATCTCCATTTCTATCCTGTGAGGCTTGTGCTAAAGAGAAGCACCTAATCCAAGTATGATATGCACATGGAAACTCCATGAGAACAGGAAAGTTAAAAATAGAAGCAGACAAGGATAGGTAATGTAGAGGGAGCCAGAGAAATCCTTATGCTACATTTACAAGCTGAATTTATGGGGAACACAAATCATAAATAAGACAAACTACAGCACAAGAAAAATTAATATAGATCAAACTTGTGTTATGATCTTCCCATTTCCTCCATAATCTTTGTCAAATAGTAGTCTTTCCTAATTAATTCTCACACATCCTGTGTGAAATCCATGGTAGATACTCAATTATAACTTACAAGGTTGTGTGTTGTATTACTCTAAGGCTTTTGTGCTTGTCAGTTATTCTAAATAATATCAGGAAGAGTTGTTGAAATTTCAATGATTGACAAGAATGAAAATTTTATTTTGGATCAAGACTACTGTGAAGGTTAATTTTAGGCGTCAATTTGAGTGGATTAAGGAATGTCTAGAAAGCTGGTAAATCATTCTTTCTGGATATGTCTATAAGGGTGTTTCTGGAGGAGATTGGCATGTGAGTTGCCAGACTGAGTGGTGCAGCTCTGCACTCAATGTGGGCAGGCATCATGCAATCAGCTGGGGGTCCAGAGAGAACACAAAGGGAATTCTTTCTTCCTTTCCTGAAGCTGGGGCATCTGCCTTTCCCCAAGAACATCAGAACTTTATTGTCTCCAATTTTTGGACTCGGGAACTAACACCAGTGACCCCCTCAGGTTCTCAAGCCTTTTGCTTCAAATTGAGTTACATCATCAGCTTCCCAGGTTCTGAGGTCTTAAGATTTGCACTGACCCATGCTATTGGCATCCCAGGGTCTCCAGATTGCAGATAGGCCTCTCAAAGGACTTTTCAGCCTCCATAATTACATAAGCCAATTCCCCTACTAAATCCTCCCTCATACACACACACACACACACACACACACACACACACACACACACACACACATCATTCTCATATATATATATATATATGAATAATTCTGTATACTATTGGTCTGTCCTATAGGGACTGTCTTCTAGAGAACCCTGACTAATACAACTACACCTGTTTTGATTTACTACTGAGTCAAGAGCAAGTAGAGCAAAGGATATAGATATCACTCTCACAGTGAGTATATGCAGATCCATGAAGCCTCCCCAGTCCCTTGCAGTGGTCAATATAGTCAAGCAGAATGTAGACTGTAAGTTGGAGATGTCAGTAAACTGCTCACTGGGCTCTCTGTCTCACAGGCTGCTAGGCTCGGAGTGGCCACATATACTCATCATCCATCACAGAAGGAAATGCTGCTCTCCTCAGTTCCAAACTTTGCATTTCATTTCTAACTGCACTGCAGCCAATAGCAGCAGTCTGGTTTTTGCACACATTAGTGTGTTCTTCAATGATGTGCTTCAATGATGTATTTCCACCTGTGTAACTGGGTTCTCCCTCTACGTTATGAACCGCCAGGCAGGGACTGAATGATCTTTTTCTTTTGTGCTCTGCTGAGTGCCTGGCACAATGTTTGCATACACAGTGTTCACTATTGTATTCCATAACAGGATCGGCACTGTTTCACACTCAAACCAAAGAAATTTGTTAGAAATCTGTATTTTTGCCTCTTTCTATAATAAGGGTTTGAAACATAAAATGAGCTTTTGAGAATGCAAACCACAAAACCTTTTTTTTTCTCTGTCACCAGGCTGGAGTGAAGTGGTGGGATCTCGATTCCCTCCAACCTCCGCCTCCCAGGCTCAAGCAATTCTCCTGCCTCAGCCTTCTGAGTCACTGGGACTACACGTATGCGTCACCACGCCCAGATAATTTCTGTATTTTTAGTAGAGTTAGGGTTTCACCATGTTGGCCAGGATGGTCTTGGTCTCCTAACTTCCTGATCCGCCTGCCTCGGCCCCACAAAGTGCTGGGATTACAAGCGTGGGCCACCGTGTCTGGCCACATCTTTGTATTTTTTTATGCAGCCTCCCCCCTCCTGAAAAACGAAAGAAAAAGTAACCTAGTACATCAATAGAGTTTAATCCAACTTTGGAAAGCAACAGTCTCATCTATCACGCAAGTGATAGTGTGAATGTTTGAGGAAGGACAAGCGGATCCTGCCATAAGCAGAAGGAATGAGCACAAAGACAAAAGCAAAATATCCTGGAAGCAATTCAAGTTTCTTAATGGACCATTAGCAAACACACAGTGAGCTAAAGCTCTGGATTTGGTTGGATGGCACCGTTTTGATCAGTGGCTGACATCAAACAGTGAGATCGATTTAGGCTTACAGTGCAACAGAGCACATTGATTGGACCTTTTTTATTTATTTGTCCCCTTATAACTCATTCTTTGTCTAGATATGGACAACCTCTGCAAGAAATAAAAGTTCTCAGTCTCTGATCCTTTAAAAAAGATGCTTTGCTACTGGAAAAGTGGTGTGGTGTTGAGGTAGGAGCGGTGTTGAGGAGAGTCAGCATCACTTTATAATTGCACTGAATATACAACTTTTATACTCTGTTAGTAAAGGCATAGTGTCCCTTTAATGCAAACAATAAGCTTTGGGACATGAGCAAGAGCAAATATCATTAAGTATTTTATTCACTGTGTTGAATCCATTATAGATGGCACCTGAAAGAAAAACGTTAAATATGATGCCACCTCACAAGGATCCTGTAATTTTAATGTATTAGACATCATGGCATCTCATTAGGCATAACTTTGACTGCAAGCACAGCATTAATGTTTTAATAGCCATTTGGTTTGCCTTACAGGCAGCTACTGAGGAACAGGAATTAGCTAATAAAATTTATCAGATTGAATTTTAAAATCTGATAACGTGAGTTGATCTAATTATCTTTCTTCCATCTCTCTCCAACAAAGCTGTATCTAATGATAGCAAAAGCATTTTAAAGGCATTTTTGCATTGTTTGAAGAAGGCAAGCCTTCTGAAACTTCTTCATTATGGAGAAGGGGAGAAAAGAAGCTGCCACAGGCCATAGGAGGTACAGGGTTAAGGAGGAAGAGACTGGTACTGTTTTTTTCTATAAGCAGAATGGTAATATTTATTTTCTTACTAAGCTTGATCCTAGAATTGATCAACATTTAAATTACTGAGTGAAGGAGGCATGTGGAAAAATATCATAGTCAATATTGCCTAGTTAGCTGAAATAGAAACTGTCAAAGACTTTGAATTACCATAAGATGATGAAAATTGAGTATTCTTTCCCTCTTGATATATTGGCCATAGGAAATTTAAGAATCACAACTCAAGAGACCATCTAAGTCCTAAAATTCATTCATACCACTGAGAAAGAAACAGAGAGATTATTTATTGAACGGAAAACTACTTTGAAAGATTTCCTCAATCTCATCCCTTTAATCTTACAAAGAGAGAGAAAGAGAGAGAGAGAGAGAGAGAGAGAGAGATCTCCCCTAGATCAAACTATTACTACCCTTCTTCTCTTCTCAATAAAAAGCAGAGCCTTGTAGTCCGGACTTCCTCAGATGACATTTATCTGTTATCCTGCTCCAGGTAGTTTCCACTTCTCCTTTTTAATAAAAGTACTCCTGCCAGCGTCACTAACTACCTCCTATTTTGCAAACTCTGTGACTGTCTCAAGCCTAATGTTAGTTTCATCAGCAACATTTCACATGATTAAGCCTTCTATCCTACTTGAACTCTTTCCTGTTCTGACTTCCATATCCAGATACTGCTGGTTTTTGTGTTTTTATTTTGTTTTGTGTGCTTGTTTGTTTTCTCACTCCTGTATTTCTTCACATTCATTCTTTAACCTGTTTTAGTTTTTTATAACTCCAAACTTCCCTTCAAAGCCAGGACTTCTCAACTTTTGTTTTTTCTTTCATCTGTCTCTTGTGTTATCTTTTCCCTGTAATTTCCCCTAGGTGATGGTAAGTACAAGCATATCCACAAAGATTCCCCTCACATACTGCCAAATCACAATATCCAAAGTACATGCAGTACACTTCCTCTGAAACTCACACTGCCCAGAATTTGCTCTCTCAATTTCCCAACCAGAAAATCAAGAATTATCCTGAAAAGACAACTAAAATATATACATATTTTATCTGGAAGCTGTGTTTTCACATTTCTCTTTAAACTACTAGTTGGTAGTACTGCAATCACAGTTAATAGTAGCTAAAAAATAATTTTGCCTTTCAAGGAAGAAGGTACTGACTAGATTCTCTAGTGAAAAGTAGTAATTAAAAATATGCTGTACTTTAGATCTTTAAGTATGCAAATTAAATTTAAAAGTACGGAAAATTAGGGCTGAAATATGCACCTATTCCTTTAAAAGGAAAAACCTTCACTCTGTGGACTGAAAACAAAGTTACTGTGTAAAGAGAAGATTGATTTCACTTCACATGACTGATTTGTCTAGAGCATGAAGATTTATTATCATAAGAAGTTATTATTTCAGGAAACTAAAGATAAAATCAATACTTTGGAGATCATTAAATCTTGGCATGAATTGAGCACTGAAGGCAAGATATTTTACTGGGACATGAAGATATTTATATTTTATGAATTCTGAGGTCATTTTGCTGGCATATTTAATTTTGGCCTAAATAAAGGCAAAAAAATTATCATTTTGGATTATCTCTGCTCAATGTTGTAGCAATATGTGCTACTGTACATTTAATTATAAAGTTTTGTTTTGCTCTATAATTGTGATCAATGAAGCAAAGGCAGATGAGAAATGAAGTAATAAAGGTTTATAGTCAATATAATAATTGTTTTATCCAAACAAAGTATAAAAGTTGGCAAAAGATCGAAAGTTAAGTTAATTCATGTTTAAGACTGCTGTTTTAAATGTAAATAAAAGTGAGCTATTTTTTCTTTACGAGTAACTAATAATGAAAATACCAGGTCGTTTATTTCTTAAATTTTATTAAAATTCATTAAAGGCTTTCAAAATAGATTTCAATAAATCAGCATCCAAATGAGTCCAAAACATTCCTAAAATACTAAAACTACACTCTCTCCAAGGGTAGTGTATTTTCCTTTGCAGTATGAATTCTATCTTCTGGAACATTCAATAAATAATGGCCACTCTCAGGTCCATCTTGCAGAGAAAATGAAAGATAAGCCAGAAGGTCTTTATGGGGAATAAGTAAGAACAGATCAAGCGACAAAGTTCTATATTGCCAAGCACATGTATGTTTTATGTATTTCCCTCTCTCCTTCATTTCCTTCCTTTCTTCTTTCTTCCTTCATCCTTTCCTCCCTTCTTTCCTATTTTGTTGTTCTATCTTCTCCCCTCTCTCCTCCTTCTCCTTTCCCTTTCTCTTCTGCTCCTCTTCTCTTTCCTTTTATCAGAAGTGTCAAGAAGATCAAGCATTAAATATCTTTAACTTTTAACAATCACCTTTAACATAGCATGTTCATTAGCAGTATCTTTGAGCAATAATACTGGATAAGTCTAAGTGAGTTTGTGTTTTCAACTTGATAAGACAAATAATACTTTTACAGTTAGGATGTTGGCAACAAAAGCATACTTCAGAAAAAAAATTCCAGAAATACAAGCACTCATGTAGAAGCAAGATTTGAGACATGTGGATGTGGTGAGCCAATGTAAAACATAAGCAATGTTATAAGGGTTGAATTCATGAGTATATGTAGTCTAAAACAATTTAAATCTGTATTATTACTGATATTACCCATAATAAAATTGGCTTATAAGTTTAATAAAATATGTAAAAGGGAGGTTAAAGAGTTGATAACAGAAATAATTAAAAGTCTATGGAAAGAGACAAAATTAATGAATACTCTAGGCTAAAATTAAAAATATCAAATGTAGGTGAAGTAAGTCAAAACTGGAAAGTAAAGGGATATAGTAAATATGTAAATGAATATTGTTTCTCTTAGCTTCAATAGTGTGGAGAAAATCACATCAAGGATCCACATTATTTTAAAAATCTTGTTGGTACTGTGTTTGCAAGGATGTTAAACAAATGGTCCTAATGTATTCTTACATTTAGTCCAATTTATCACAGAATTTGAACTAAATATAGATTCTCTTTATAGTTATACCTCAATTGTATTTGTTAGGCTGACTTGAAACATATGAATTATTAATTTTATGTAAAATAAGTCATAGAAACAGGTTAGGAAACAAGCTGTAAAAATTAGCATTAAGAACATTCTAAAAATTATTTTATTTTCCTATACTTGTCATGAAATGTGAACTCAAGTGATTTAAATTCACCTCTTAGAAATTCATTGTCTTTAAAAAGGGATATTTTTACATGTTGCCCATAATAAGTTATTCTTAAATACTTCTATGAGATCATATGGTGAAATAATAAATGTGTTCACCACAAAATCATTCCTAAATGCAGCTGTAAAATGTCAAGAATTATCTGATACAAGTGAATTTATTGAAGTTTAAATGTAGAAATAACAGCTAGTTCAACATCTCAAAAACAATTAATTACCAGCATAAATGCCATGACTAAATGATCATTTGTAATTTACAATGATCAAATGATTAAAGATACATGTTTTTAAAAATAGGAATATCCCCAAATTACAGGTCATTTTAAGAACATGGAATCTTAACTTTAATGTATGTGTTCATATAAAAATCTTTGCAATTAGATCAATGGCATATTGTTAAACCCATAAATTGATCATGTATTGCAGAAGAATATTAATCTTTTTTATATTAATAATTTCAAATCTGTTCTAAAAATGTAACTATTTTATTTCAGACATATACAATTTACTTGCCTGTGAGCATTCTTAAGCATCTGATTGACCTGCCTATTATAATTTATGAATTCATTTGATGGGAATTTTTTCAACTAACATAATTCAATTCTGTTTGATACTCACCCCATGTTCACTCTACATTCTGAGTAAGGTATTTTTTTCTGAACATTAATATATCATCTAAAATGAAAGGTAAGAATTCTGGGTTCAATTATGATTTCAGACCTAAATAAACAACCACACTAAAATATATTTCTTCATAAATCTAAGTTATTCATAATCGTAATCTGAATTATCATCGTTTTATTATTTCACCAAGAAAACAGGAATTATAAGCATAGCTTGGCTTACAGGTCAGACATCATCACTCTCACTTTGGTTTATTTGAAAAGCACTATGAAGTTATATCTGTATTTGTGACTCAGATTTTTTCTTTTTTCCCTACTTTCATTTCAGGTTCAGGGAATACCCATGTGGGTCTGTTACATGGGTCAACTACATGTTGCTGAGGCTTAAGTGATGCTGATTTAGTGGTAATGCTGGAGTATTTAAAATTCAGCTCAAGTTCCATCAGTAGGGAGGCATCATTGAGTTCACCTTTGTTTGACAATGTTAATAAATTTGCATTAATTTTGTTTTTACATTTTCATCCTCTCCCTCTAGCAAATAATAGAATAATTTTGCAATGATGCTTGTTAGTAGAACTCTGGTACAATGAAGGATAGTTTATAGGCACTTAGGAGATGGTATCTGTGACTTTGGCCTCATTAAAATGAGATTCTAAACAAGTACAAAGAAAAGAGGGGCAGGAACATTGATTTTCTTGAACTTTAAATTTCCAAAGTATTTACCATTACCCAAGGTATTAAAGACTGAGCTTTTAATAGATTGAAATCCTTGTTAGCAATGCATATTAGAAAAGATGTTCTGATACAAGGTGTTCAGCACAGCTTACTGTGTGCTCCAAACACAGGTACTTGGATTCATCTACAAGTGAAATCAACATTGTAGAATTCTAGAGCAGGAAAAAAAATATCCGAGGTGGGTTGATGGATTTTGCTAATCAGGATTGGCCATCTCACTTTCTGAAGACAAGGTGAATGAAGCCTATGCATACACAGGGATAAAATCAAATCAGACATTTGTGTGTGTGTTTTATCACCTCTATTAGTTCGTTCTCACACTGCTAAAAAGAACTACCTGAAACTGGGTAATGTGTGAAGAAAAGAGGTTTAATTGACTCACAGTTCCACAGGCTGTACAAGAAGCATGTCTGGGAGATCTCAAGAAATTTACAATCATGGTACAAGGCGAAGGGGAAGCAAGCACTTCTTACCATGGCAGAACAGAAGAGAGAGAATGCCAAGGAGTAAGGGCTATGTACTTTAAAACAACCAGATGTCTTCAGAACTCTATCACCATCCCTAGAACAGCAAGGGGGAAATCTGCCCCCATGATTCAGTCATCTCCCACCAGGTCCCTCCCCTAATACTAGGAATTACAATTTGACATGAGATTTGGGTGGGGACTCAAAGCAAACCGTATTATCACCCATCCCAGCTTAACTCAGAAAACATCCAAAGATGTAGTCTTCATCTATCTCATGTTACCAGTGCTGTAGCCATGGAAACAGGGTGGCAGAAGTGCAACAGCAGAGGTTAGGGACCCCAGCTCTGAAGCTAGATTTGTAGTTCTCAGGCTTATTTCACCACTTACTCACTATGCAGACTTTTAAGTCACTTTACTATACTGGGGCTCAATTTCCCCATTCACAAATTTGGGATAATAATGCTGCCTCTAGCATGATGTGTATAAGAAGATTAAATAAATTAATTCAGGGTAGGTGTTTAAAACAGTACTTGATACAAAATACTCAAGCAATATATACTATTATGATCACTTCAGAGAGGTTCAGTTCTGTAATTCTTATAAACATTCAGTTCTCTCTCTACTTGCCTAAAATCTGTTTATGTTTAAAGCTTTTATGAGAGATATTAGCTAAATATTTCTTCACCCCCAGTTCTTTCAACGTAACTGATAAGAAGTTTAGTTAAGTCAACTCTTTATGCATTTTATGAAATTTTATATGAGATAAAACAGTCAATATTGGAAAAATATGAATTTCTTCTGAGGTATTCTCTTGAAATGCTACTTCATTTAGCCTTAAATTCAAAAACAATAACTTCATCCTATCAGATAGACTGATAATGTACACTTGTCCAAAGTACAGCTTAATTGTCCACTTTCAGAGAACATAAGATTCCTTTATATACATTTTCTTTGACTTTCCACTAATCACAAGGTACAGCACTACTAGTTATGCATGGTATAGAAAAGGTTTATAGTGTAAGTACAAAATGAAATGAAAATTGATCAGAGCCTTGGAATTACACATAGCTACAGAAGATGTGGCAGACAGACACTATCTGTCTTCATATCCACCTTCAATCATTGAAGATTGCCTTCAATGTTTTTCTGCTGCTGGTTTCATGTCCTGGTGTAATCAGTAAAATATGGCAAAGTTATGTGATGTAGTTTCCATGATTGCATCACATAAAATTATAACCTTTCTCCTGCTGGCAGACTCTTTAGCAATGCACACCCTTACTGGCTTTGAACGCAAAGTCTCTATGAAGAGGAAAGGAGCAATGGGCAGCTTCCAACCAACAGCCAAAAAGAAGCTGAGGCTTTCAGTTCCACAGTCTGTAGGAACTCAATCTTCCTAAAACCTCAGTCAGTTTGTATTCTTAACTGATTGAGCCCTCGGTGAGACTCCAAGTAGGTCCATTATCTTTACTGCAGCCAGAGAGGTACACCGAAGCAAAGGACACATTCTTACTCCTGACCACAGAAACTTGCATAATAAATGTGTGGAGTGTTAAGCCACTGTTTGTGATAATTTGTTACAGAGTAATAGTAAACAAATATAAATTTGAAAGAGCTTACAATCCATGTTATTGTTTTTCCAGGTGCTATGATATACTACTATTACATAATCAAATAAGATATAGGACATTTTCCTCAATGTATAGTTTTATTTCATATTGAATTAACAGTCTCAGAACCTTAGAAGTCTTCTCTATGTGTCTGCTAAACCACATCCTCCCTTTTTCTTAAATAATCATAGCCATTCCCTTTACTTTTCTTATAGTTTAATTGGCCATGCGTGCATCTCCAGTGTAATTTATTGAAGTTTTAAAAAAAGAAAACTTCACAACTTCATCATGCTTTCTATTTGCTTGTGACTTGCTTCTTTAATGTTATGTTTGTGAATTCCATCCATCTTGACTAGTTTAGCTATATTGGGTTTTTTTGTGTTATGTCAGTCCATTGTATAAACC
The DNA here is from genome assembly GCF_001604975.1 of Cebus imitator. NCBI lineage: Eukaryota > Metazoa > Chordata > Mammalia > Primates > Cebidae > Cebus > Cebus imitator. The sequence goes on along the minus strand of NW_016107320.1, from coordinate 760,324 downwards.
TATCAATTTGTCCTTCCAAATACAACTGGAGATTCTGCCTCTTTCCAGCAGCAACTCAAAGACACAATGCTTGTACTATAAGCACTGCTGTGCCTGTCTTCTGGTGCATATTTTCACATGTGAAGTTCCTCAGTGACAGGGATGTGCATATCAGGTTAAGTAGGTAATACCAAGCTGTTTACCAAAGTGACAGTGCAAGGAACATATGACATTCATGCTTCTCCATATGTTACCAAAACATGGTGTTGTCAGATTTCAGTTTTGCCAATGTATTGGGTATATAACAGTATCAAATTATGATTTCACTTTCTTAATTACTAAAAAGGTTAATTTTCAATATTTTATCAACATGGATTTTCACTTTTACTATTTTTCTACTGGATTGTCAAGACTTTTTTTTTCATTCACAAAAGTTTTCGAAATATTTTGGATATACTCCAAATGTCACTTTTGAGTTATATATATCAACTCAAAAATCTTTTATCAGTTTTTGTGTTGCAAGGGTCCAGTTCTACTTTATGATTTATCTTCCCACTTTTTATATTATCTTTAGAGTAAATAGGAGTTCATTTTTATGCCATTATTAAACTATATGCTGATAGAGCTTTTTTAAACTTTATTATTTTACTTTTCACATTTGGGATTTTAATGAAATTGATTTTCAGTGCTTAATGTGAGGTAGGACTCTACTTATACTTTTAATAAATGTCCCGGTATCAGTTTTTGAACAGGCTGCTCCCTTCCCACTAATCTGCACTTTCAACTCTATCGTATATCAGGCATTTATTAATTTTTAAAAAATTAAATGAATGTTTATATTTTACATATTTTAATAACACTTGCCTTTAGGTCTCAAACAGAAATAAACAGGATAATTCTCATATTTCATGCACGGAATGTCAGTGCATGCAATGTCTTATGAGATAGACAAAAACACGAAGTACTACAATAACAAAATAACAAAAAGTACCAAAATAACACAAAGTTATTCTCAGTATAAAAATATTTTAAAGACAAAATTGCCTGGGTGATATAAAAGTCATCATACAACTAAATTCTCATTTCATTAATGGTCAGACTTTTCATTTGTAAAATATTCCTAAAATCTGTGCTCAGACTAGAATACCCAGTTTATTTTCACATTGTTACATTACTAGGAAAATAATACATTTCTACTAGTCTTATACTTTTTAGGAACAATAATAAATTTTACCATTTGTCAAGTATTTTTTGAACTGGCAGTCCTTTAAAATTGACAGCATATTTTTTCTCAAACAAAATTGGTTCTGTGTGCATACACAAACAGAAACACATACACACACACACACACACAATTACATGTGCTCTAGCATGAAAAAAATATATAACCCTAGAATTAATATAGTTAAGTTAATTTGAAGGATAATGTAAGGGAAAAATTAAATTTTTGGCTATAAGAAATGCTACTTCTATATAACATTGAACTTGATTACAATTATTATCATTAAATTCTATAAATATGTATAATTTTATCACTCTTATGCAAATAGTCATGTAAATATGGAAACAGATGGTGATATTGTTCAGTAGAATGAATATGTATTAACATATGCATCCAAACTTATTTTCCAAATGTAAATTTTCATCTTCTTTTTAAATTTAATGGTTACCATAAAACTTTTATAGTAAATATATGTGAAATAGCTTTAATATGTTTGTGGGAAATTCATATCTACCTTATTCATAAAATGTATGGTAAATATATTAATCTTTCCATTCATTGTCACTTGGTCTTCCTGATTTTCAAAAACTAGATTTTGACATTGAAGAACATATTTTACATATATGTTTAATGTCCAAGCCTGAATTTTACCAATCATTCACACAATTCTCAGTGAGATAAAACTATCTTACTTGTCATGTTTTAGTTGAGGTAAACTCAACGGTTCTTACTATATGGTGCCCAGATATATTGTTTTAAAGCTACTTTGGGACATTTGCATTCAGAGTAATTATTTTATGCCTCTATTTTTTATGGCTACTTTCTATATTGCAAATTCAATGTTATGTATTGTGAATATATATTCATGATTGTGAATTCAAGTTTTCTTTTCATGGTGGATGCTATAGTTGGAAATACACATTTAAAAGTCAATAAATTTTGGCTTTTTGCTATGCTGAAGATCTAAAATGACTTTTGTAGTGCAAGTTCATTCATTTCATTCATTTACTAAGAGATAGATAACAAGACTTAAAGAAAAATACTTCTTACGTGTGACACTGAGAGCCTGAAATAAATTTACCAAAGTAATTTAAAGTACTGAATCCTACAGTGCTTGAAAGAAATAATAGCACACCAGAAAGTCACAAAAGTGATTTTATCACATATTTATTTCTATTTTAGCATTTTACTCATGAAAGAATAATTTCACCTTATAACATGTAGGATAGAATCAGTAGGGGTCCTTTGGGCTATTTTATTCGAATTTTTTTATGTTTTTACAATTAAATAGAATAAGTTTATTTTATGTATTCTGATGAGTAAAAGAAGAACCCAAGCTTACCCTCCTAGGTTTTTACCCAAGAGAAAATAAGTATCCATAAAAAATGCTTTCATAAAATGGTTCATAGTTTTATTCAAAATACAAAAGAAAAAAATGAAAACAAATGAAATGTTGGTGTCTGGCTAAAAAATTTGTGGTATGTTGATACACTGGAATATTTATACTTAGCAAGAAAAAGATAAGCAATACTGATACATTAGGCAACATGGTAAACTCTAAAAGCAATGCTGAATAAAGAAGGTGAACATGAAAGAGCACATCCTGAATGATGTCATTTAGAAGTTCTAGAACAGAAAAAACGAATGTGTGGTGGAAAAAAAAATGAAAACTGACTGTGGAGGTGGAAATTGACTGGAAAGGATAATGAAAGAACATTCTAGGTGGTTCAATCTGCATAGGGGTTTGAGTTATACTAGTTGTGTGTATTTGCATAAACTCAGAAAATTTACACTTTAGATTTGTGCATTTTATCACATATGTAAATTTTATCTCAAAAGTATAAAAACTAAAATATATTGAACTTTATGGTGTTGCATACTGAAATATTTAGGAGGAAGCACGCAGATGTCTGCAACTTATTTTGAATTGCATAAAAATATCAAGGTTGAATGATGGAGAAACAGACATGGATAGGTAGATATTTAAGTAATAAAACAAGGATAGCCAAATAGTAATTACAGAATCTGTACTTGATAGACAGATTCTCTAAAACTCTTCTAATGTTTCTGTATGGTTAAAATTTTTCTAATGTTTGAACAAAATAAAACAAATCAAGAACTCCTACTACGCAGTAAAACATTGTTTTATTCCTTATGGCATACAAGCACTAATGCCAGCTTGCTATATAAACATTACCATCAACTATAAACAGATTTCAAAGACATTTTTTTCAGTAATACAACCAAAATGTAATAGCATACAATCCTAAATGTTTTAGAGGTCTGGCAGACATCAGAAATTACTCACAAAAAAGTCTATGAACATGATATGTAATTGGTAGATAATGATACCAATAGTGATACAGTGGAGATGTAACCAAAGTTAAACTATATATTCACGATTCCTTTATTACTGGTGATATGTTTTCTTTGGTTGGTTGCTTGGTTGGTTGGTTGTTTAGTGTGTGTATTAGTTCTGGTGCAGCAGGAGTAAAAGTTTCAAATTAGCCAGATAGTAACTAATCCAAAGATATCATACATAAAGAGACCTCCAAATTAATGGGTAAATACAATGTTGTTTATGATATATCTGCCGTAACTCTTTCTTAATAACATAGGATGATTTTGTTTTAAAATATACAAAACAGTTGAATGAATCACTTAATATTAAATGCAGAATATCTATTTATTAAAATATTGGTTATCAGTGTCTGGGTATCCACCAACAGCAGCAGAAAACACTGTCATTGAACATCATTGAACACTGAAGCTTATTATACACATGTTCCAGAGAAAAGTATAGTCCATTCAGAACAAACTTTTCTTAAGTTACTTTTTAAAGATTCTCTGTCATCATTCATTCTTTAATTCTACTGGTTGGTATATCATTTCTTTCACCATCTACATATTCATATTCGAGATAGTCTTTAGTCCAAATACATGGAGTCACTATCTTGTTTTTATAAAAAAGAGGAGGGAAGGGAAAGATACAGGGAGAAGAAGCTTTCCCTGATTTTCCATCACGCTTTGAGGGAAGGTCAGTTTTAACTGATTACTATGGTGCTGAGCAACCAATCAAAACTCTGCCAAAAGTCTTTCATTTCAGAGCTCATGCTGCCACTTCAATACTCCAGTTTTACTTTACTGCCAAATCTATCACACGACTGTGAAGCAAAGAGGTTGTACAGTTTATAAAGGTGAACACTGACATGCATTTCGAAAATCAAAACATAATAAAAACAATTTCCATAGCTTTTTTTCAGGATTCCATCTTATATATCAAAGAATAATTTTTACCAATGCTCTTTGAGAGTGAATGTAATACATTTTTTTCTGTAAAGGGCACTACAGTATAGACTGTATTTATTGTAACTCTTGAATCAGCAGCAACTGCAATAAAATTATAAATTCTTTGGCTTGATTATTTTATTGATGGCCATAGGTTGAGATACCATGGAACATGAGTTGCCACTCTGATTTTTTTTATGGTTTTGGGAATTGTACCAAAAAAAAAAAATACTTCTGAGAGTAAGAACTAGCAACTGAGATGCAATGATTTAAATAAAATTTTGCTAGTCATATTTTCATAGGCTGGAAGTACATATGAATAAGTATGAATCTCTGTTGAATGCCAATGAAGGCAGTTGAAGAACATAATCTTCATTTTTTTAACCTTGATCAGCTTCACCTTTTCTTGAGCAGCTACCATAGTCAATGCTTTTGGCTAGGGGTGGTGTGCAATACCAAAAATGTGAAGAAAATGATGCCATCCCTATCTTAGAGCTTGAATATTACTGACTCACCAATAAGAAATACTCAAATCATAAATACCGTACCACTTCTAAGCTGTGAAGAAATAGCTAAAGAAGCCCATTTATTCATATAGCATCAATCAGCAGTCAGTTTCTACTATATCAATTAAAGAAATGACTAGTAATTTTTTTACACACCCTGCAGCTAGTTTAGTTTTATGAAGACAGAATCATGTAACCACTTAAAGTAGAATTGTGTTCACGTAGAAGAGAACAAGGAGTATTATCTTTCTATTGCAAGGAAATGGTGCACACACACACTCACTCTCTCTCTTTCTCTCTCTCTCCTTCCCTCTCTCACTCTCAAGCAGAAATCACAAAGCCAATTTTACATGTTAGCAAAGAAGAGAGTGCATTATTGTTTATCCATGATGTCCTTTTATGTGCTTAGCATTTTAACTCTAAGTTCCTCGGCAGCAAGATATGAATCAATGCTTCAGTGGGGCCTGAAGTACCCTGAATTATATCTTTTAGCCCATGGGTACTTTTGGTCTGCTAACGAGCTTAGACAATCTGCTGACCTTCCTTGCTCCATCATTTTCTTATCAATATTTTCATTACTTGGTAAATCTCTCCCAATCCTAAATACTAGCCTTGATTCAAATGGACTATCTACTGAGCTGTTGTTGACTGTACAAACTGAACTCTCTCAGAAACATCTTGGAAAATATGTTGGCTTCCAGATGGAAGCAAAGAAAGTTACAGGATGACTACAGAGGAATAGGATGTGTATTACAGTAGATTCTCATTATCCGCAGTTTTACCTTCTGTGGGCTCAGCCACTTTGGAACCGTACAGTAAGATATTTTGAGAGACAGAGAAAGAGATCTCATTCATATAATTTTTATTACACTAATTGTTATAATTGTTCTCTTTTATCATTATTTTTGTTAATCTCTTACTTACCTAATTTATAAATTAAACTTTATCATATGGCATAGGATCAAGTTGTTTAAGAAAAAGCATAGTATGTATTGGGTTCAGTAAGATCTGCAGTTTCAGGAATCGACCTGAAGGCCTTTGAATGTGTTCCTGATGGATAAAGGGGAACTACTGTACAAACGTCTTCTCAAGAGAAGGAAAGGCAGGAATAAAAGCGATAATGTAGGGATCCATCAGAATCTCGAAAGTAGTATTTGCGGTTGGGTAGCAAAGGATCACTCAACAAAGAACACAGAAATTGCCTTCAAGGTGTGTGGCAGTAGGGCTCCAAATTACTTCCTAATCAAAGCAATAAAGGAGTAAGCCAGTCTACTTCATGATTTATTATGGCTTCTGAATATTTTCTTATTCCTGCTTGCAGAACACTGATTATATCATTCCTTAATTACTTTATTGTATATATCCTTCTTCAATTAATCTAAAAAATGTTAAGACCAAGAAATAAGCATTCAATAAACATAGGATAAAAAGATGAACAGGAAAGGGACAGAAAGGAAAGAAATTTTGTCTCTTTGCTGACTTCGACATCAAGTATGTCATCAAATTTTCTCAATGGTATATGAATTATTAGGTCAACCAGTTTCTGATTTATTTTTCCCTATCTCTGTTTCCCTCCAGAGCTGAAGACTTCTCATATAGACCATGATTTATATATTTTTTATTCCTTAATATTTTTACCATGCATTTAAGACTTCTCATATATATATTGTATCATGAACTTAATATATTGAGATATACAATATATCTCATACTATACTGCACCACATATTTAAGCATTCTCATATTGACTATGGCTTATATATTTTTTATTCCTTAATATATTGTACCATACATTTAAGAAATGCCTCAAATATTAATAGCCATTACCCTTTTAACAAGGAATACTAAAAAAGGAGAAAAAGTCAAATCAAGGTCATTATATATGCCTGGACAATTTATGATCTCTCATACATACAAGAAAAATGACTTTGTGTCCTATTTTTATTTATAGAAACAATAAATGTCATAGAAGTCTCAAACAATACTAAAGAAATATACAGCATTATTCAGCTTGAATAGTTGCCAGTTTCTCTGTGCTTTATTAGTTAAATGCATATTTTCCAATTTGAAAATATGAAAATTCATTTTTATGTATTTGACACAGTAACTAAGAATAATAACACGGTCACTAATCATTTAAGTAAATGCTAAATCAATTGGATTTTATGTGAAAGATTGGCAGAGAGATGATTGTCTCAACAGCATGCTTAAACATAACAAGGATCAATGCCACAAATGATGTTTGCACTTGGGCAAGTGTCCTGCATAAAGAAAACCGTCGTGATAAGATACGCAGAACAAGAGAACTTGAATCATTTCTGCCATATATTGTGAGAACAGTTTGTTCTTTTCCATTGCAGACATGAAAAACAGAAAATCCATATTAAATGTCACCGGCAATAGGGGATGAGCCTTGTTCTAGTAAAAAGTAGGTCTCCTCAGGGTTTGCTTTAGGCAAAACTGTGAAGCAGGAGGAGGAGCAAGTTAAAGATTTGAAAAAATTCTTGGACTGAAAGTTTGATTTTATTTAATTTCTGAATGAGACAGCAAATAAATTTGTCCAAGTTTCTTAATTTTTCTGTATGTTATCTTTAAAAATCAGTATCTCGGAATACCCTTAGAAATAATCACCAAAAAGTGTATATTTCTGTCTTCTTTGGATTCCACTGCAACCCACAGAGCTTTTTTCCCGCCATGGGAATAAGCCAACCACCTTTTCTAATTTCCAGTTATCAGCTGCCTAGTGTTTTGTTAGCTAATGGCTGAGATAATCACTTGCTACAATGTCCAATCCAAAATTCTCAGGATGTCTTATGCTCTGGCATTGTTTTCAAAATGTATTTTCTTTGTTTATATTCCTTTCTGTTACATTCCTTTGCTAAAGCCAAAGTCCACAAACTTGGGTCACAAATGTATTATCATTGTTAAAACTCCTGGGAAAATAGGAAATTATGCAAGTAGGTAGATCTAACATCATATACGGCATACACCAGGTACTCTGTGAATGTGTTGCATGAATGAACAACTGTATACAGATGAAAAAAATGGAATTAGATTGACAAATGTGACAATTCTAAATAGTGGGAGCTACCCAGTGAGATATAAATTCGTTTTCTCTTATTTTTTTTTTCACTGTGGCTAATTTTTTTTTTTTTTTTGGTATTTTTAGTAGAGATGGGGTTTCACCATGTTGTCCAGGCTAGTTTCAAATGCCTAACCTCAAGTGGTCCACCTGCCTCGGCTTCCCAAAGTGCTAGGATTGCAGGCATGAGCCACTGTACCCAGTCTAAATTCATTTTCTAATTTTCAAATAATATTGTTTTGGAATTCCAGCTAGCTCTAGAAAAATAACTGCTGATTGTGAAAGTTCAAGAAAATGTATGGAAAACACTTTCACGCAGGTCATCCCTTTCATACTTATTCAAATTTCACTGCTTACAATATTGTTTATTCCTCCATAGGAGAAATCATTCATTGCAACCCCAAAGTTTTACACTTTCCTTCAAATTTACTTATTCTTTTCAGTGCTTTCTAAAGTCTAATTTTTTACCTATCATTTTTTTTCATCCCAGAAAATTTTCTTTTCTAAGTTGTTTAATATAGCCCTCAAATGATAGCACATGGATCCAATAAAGGTCACAAATGTACATAAACCCTTCTCCTTTAAATCCTGTGCAAAGGTTACAGAGCTAAAAATAAATTGATCTTATAAGTCATGCACTGAAGAAACAGACTAAGTCATACACATCTGTAAATTGAAAGTTTTGCTTTCGTTGCAAGCCCCTCCACTCCTCCCATTAAGTGATGCTGTCACTATTGTAATTGCTAGGTCACTTCTTCAAATCTTCTTTTCTCTCCTTAAGCCTTTATTTTCAAGACTGCAGCACAAAACACATTAGCTCACTACAATGACGCAGATAAACTCTATTCTGTCATATCACAAGACATGCAAACAAGATAGTGCCTCCACATACAAATTTGACTATTTCTCATTTCCTGTTTCTCACTGATATGCCTTGACAAATATAAAGAAGAAAATCTTTTCAAAAACAGAAATCAGCAGGATGCCCTGCCTAGGCCTTTAGAGCTTCATATTTTTTGGAGATGACGATACTACCTGGGTTCCCTGAAAAACAGATTGCAATTTGCATGCAGGAATTTCATTAGGGCAAGCTCTCAGGATCACCACCCGCTGGAGAGGACAGAAAGCAGGAATGGGCAGGGAGAATATTTGAATTCAGTCAGTCCCACATGTAGCTTTGTAATGGGATAGCCCTGAAGAGTGGTCCTGAATTGGGACAAGGGTTATGGTTATTTTAAAATAATCCTACATTGGTAGTTATTGGATATGGCTGCCCTCAGGAACAATTCTCACAGAACTCAACTAGGAGCTGTCAGTTTCCAACAGTTCTGAATGAGGAATCTAGGGTTGTACCACAGAACCCATACTATATACCCATAAAAGGGAGGTAGAGAGGTATGCAAGTGATGTGGGCTCTCCTACTGGACATCATTATTTAGTATCTTTTGAACTGATTGAACCTGGTGAACACCAAGGCCACTTATCTCCCTTGTGGGAGCTCAGATGGATAGACCATTTACCTTTTACCCACTTAGCTCTACTTCACCCAGAAGGAAGTCCCCTATTCCCAAGATAAGGCTTGTATATGCTAGGATCACAAAATATGTTTCTTGTGAGTGGGGGCATAACAGCCCACCAAGACTGATCTGGATACACAGAAGAGGATTCCACTGAGGACAGCTCTCCATGGCCATAGTTCCCAGGACTCAAGAAGCTACTTGATATCACAAGCTGACTAACTAAGAAGCTAGTTGATATCCCAAGCTGATTATGAATCTAACATGTTTGATAGCTACTCCTCAATAATGCCACTCAAATCTGGTTCACCTAAAGTGGTAGGTGAGATGTTTCACCTTCAGCCAATCACTTTTCCTGGAGTAAAATTTCCAGAGCTACATGCCATTTTTGATTGGGATTTGAGTGGTGTATACTTGAGAAAAATGGCATGAAAGACTGAAAGTAAAACAGTTGCCATAGATGAGTGAAAAAACATAAGCAAAAGAAAGCATGAGTGGCAATATACATTTCTTACATTAAAACGTAGAATTTTATGCCAAAATATTAAACAAGTGCTAGTGGGATATTACGTGATGATCACAAGCCTTTATGCACTTAGTAAATGCACTACAATATAAAAAAATAAATGAAACACTATGAGCAATACAGAGAGGAATTTAAATCATTACAATCTTAAGATATTAATATACCATTTATATAGATCGAGAATAGAGAAAACATAATGTTGAGACTTTGAATAACGTGACCAATAATTTTCAAATCTGTATTAATGTCAAATTTTCTATGTATAACATTTTACTTATAAACAGTGAAATAATATAAATATCCAATGCTTATGGAATAATTATATCAATTCCATCATTTACTAGGCCACAATTTAAAGTTGATCTAATAAGTAGATATCTTTCAAGATATATCATAAACTATGGTAGAGTAAGTCTAATAAGATTATATTAAAATTTGGAATTAAAAGAATAAGCAATACTGTATCCCATAACTCATGATCAAAGAAGAAACCAAAACTAAAATGGCAGATTTTTAAAATTAAAAAACCTACAGAATGCTGCCAAGGAGCACTGAAAAAATTAATAGTCTTATTGCTTTTATTATGATAAAGTGAATTAGTAAAATAATTAATTTACATTTATAAAAAAGACTTAAAAAATGAACACGAAGAGACACTTGAAAAGCTGTAAGAAAGCGTTTAGAATACTAAATAAATAAATTAGAAAAAAAATACACTAGAAAACAGATAACCAAAAATATAAACAAACCCAAGCAAGAATGGCTCCTAAAAAAAGAAAGGAGAAACTATAAATCTTTCTACCATAGAGACACAAGCACACATATGTTCTTTGCAGCCCTCTGTACAATAGCAAAGGCCTGGAACCAACCCAAATGCCCATCAATGGTAGACTGGATAAGGAAAATGTGACACATATACACGATGGAATACTACACAGCCATAAAAATGATGAGTTCAAGTCCTTGGTGGGACTTGGATTAATCTGGAAACCATCATTCTCAGCAAACTGACACACCAACAGAAAACCAAACATCGCATGTTCTCACTAATAGGCAAATGTTGAACAATGAGAACACATGGACTCAGGGAGAGGAGCATCACACACTGGGGGCAGCTGCGGGGGGTTAGGGGATGGACAGCGGGGGATAAGTAGGGATAACATGGGAAGAAATGCCGGATATAGTCAAAGGGGGAATAGAGGCAGCAAACCACCTGGTTATGTATACACCTATGCAACAACCCTGCATGACCTGCACATGTACCCCAGAACTTAAAGTAAAATTTTAAAAATCAAATTAAAAAAAAAAGAAAGGAGAAACAAAGGGAAAATATTGATGTTATCAGAGATGAGAAAGGGAAACCAAATAATCATGTCAAGAGGAGATGATATGGTATTAGATTAAAAATAATATATAAATTATATTCGATTGTATTTTATTTTGTAACAAAGAAAAAAATTATTCATATTGTCCCATCATATAATTGCATATGTTTATAAAATATCTAAAAATATACATACAAATTCTTAAAAGTGATTAACTCTAGGGGAATACAAGATTACAGAGGATTTTGTGTATTCAAATTTTTACAAAGTACCAATATAAATTACACATATAAAACATGTATTCCATTTTCAGAGAAAAATAAGATGCAAGTATTTAAAAGTCTAATTTTACTAATAGTATATTTACTAGTCTCCATTTAGAAATGCAGTGCATAATATTAATACTGTTTTGCTTCTGTAAAAGCACCAGATTAACAACAAAAAAATAAATGAAATGTAGCATGATATTAATGTGCATGTACCTGCTTTAAAAAGGCTTTGGGTTGTTTTGTTTCAAACAAATAGCCTAAAAAAATGTGTTATCTAAGATGAAGAAGTTTAGTGAACTCAGCAGTATTTCAATAAAATATTTGAAAGAAAGGGAATATATGATAAAAAGATATGGGAAAGCTGTAAATTTAAACTATAATTGAGGTCAAAGTTGAATAATGGTGTATTTGAATTTGGGCAGGGGGGTACAGAAAAATAAACCAATTCTCATTCACCTTCCATTCTCTCCCAGCTGTGTATTCATTCATTGCACAATTATTAAAAATCTAATGTATGCCAGGCACTGTGCTAAACACCAGAAATACAAAGATTAAAGTCAATCTTTAATTTTCCTTAGCTCACATGCTTGTAGACAGGAGAATAATTAAACTGTAAACTAATTTCTCATAGTATCGAGTGGTATACAGTAGCACACCTAAAAAAGTAATTCGCATTAAAATTATATTTAAATTACATGAGTATGTTATTTAAATGCAGATTCTAATTCAGTATATCCCTGGTGGTGTCTGAAACTTGGAATGTCTAATAAACATTACAGATTCAGCAACCACAGTTTGAAGTGCAAAGTGATAGAGCTTCTAACTGGTGCTCTATCTCTGGTCTAACTGCCCAATAGTGCACACACAGATTCTCATGTAACATCAACCTTTCCTATTTCCATGCACCTACACACTCACTCTATTTTCTTCTTAAGTGATCTCATCCACACCTCCATCTTCAGTTATGACTTAAGTAATGAAGACTCACAATAACTATCAATAACCCTTGCCTGATTTCCAGACTCTTACACTCAACTGCTTATTTGACATCCAGTTTACTATCTTTCAAAGACATCTCAAACTCGTCATGTTTGAAGCTGAACTCACTGTACTTTTCCATCCCAAGCCACTCAGAAAGTACTGGCTATTTCAAATGTCAATGATACCTCTTACAACTGAAATTTTCCCATACATGTCTATTTAATTGATGTCTATAAGCCCCATCGAGGAAGGAACCATACCTGATTTTACTTGCCATATATTTATATTTACTGGAACAGCATTTGAACAAAGTAGACACTCAAGAAAAGCTTGGAGTGAAATGTTGATTAAAAATTACCCCGTATCTAAATCAGCATGTTCACAGCTGGAAAACTCAGCAGCCCTGAGTTCAGCAGCCCTCCTTCAGGGACAGTCAATCCTATTACACAGACCTCCAAAAACAAATTATTTTCACATATAAAGTGTCCAGTAAATATTTGTTTGAAGTAAATGAATTGGCGATGCAATATAAACATCTTGTACAAAATTTAATCCAACTAGAATTTATAGAGCCCAACCTGGACAAAGCTATGTAATAAGCGTAAGAATAAAATATAGCCATTTTGGTGTCTCATCAGATTGGGTAAAAAGATTGTTTGACTCTAGTTTAGAGATTGAATTACTATCACAATCCCCATTCCATATGGCTCGTTCATTTGATTTATTCAAGCAATTTGTGGTATCTCATCTTGATTCTATCAAATATATAGTGTATAAAATAATTGAAGTTTCTATTATGATTTTTTGTGGCAGGTTGATTAAAATCACTTGAATAAATCCCCTGGGAACATTTAAAACCTCAGAATTTTATGAAGGCCTACTAACGTAGATCTGCAGAGCAGACAAGGAAGGAAAAGAGGAATTTTTCAGGATTTGCTGTCAACCAGGGAAATATCCCAAAACTGATCAATTTTGTTTACATTTTATTAAACATTCACCCTACAGCAGAACCTAGATTAGGATAAGAAGAAAATATCATATTCCATTTTCTTAAGATATTAAAAATCTAAAGTGTGAGATAGACCAATCAATGGATAATTAAAATCAAGGGGCTCCGTGTGTAGACGATGTGTGTACAGATGACTGAGAAAAAAAGAGAACTATCAACAGTTTAAGAAGGTGATATTGGTAAGAGAAGGAGGTTTAAATATAGCTACCCTGAGAAAATGACTTAGAAGTTGAGTGTTCAAAGGCTAAAAGAAAGTAAATTCGTATGTGGTTGGGAAGGCAATTTGGGCAGAGGACACAAATTTTGCGGTTTGACTTGTGTATATACTATTGGTAAAGGCTGGAAGCCGAGGCGTCTATGTTCTGTGAAGGGCTGAATGAATTATGTTAAGGACTCAGATGACTTTTCACTCGAGTTTTTATCTCACAAATAATACTTTCCTGTGCAAACAAAAGACGGCATTGTAAAGAGCAAAAGGACATTTTCTTTAACTATATAGTCTGTATCCACCTTCTGAGGACATTGACATCATTGTGCTACTTGTACTACTGTATTTTTTGACAAGTGTGATGGGATTGAGAAATATGTAAAGCTATTGAGGAACTCTGACTCAATTAACACAGCACTCTCATATCCAGTAAAAACAGATTGCCTGTCCTCTTTTAAATAAAAACAGCAGGTTAAAACTTGGTTTCAAATTCAGTATGTCACCTACAATTTTCAGCTTTTTTGTTATTAAATTGTTATTATATTTGGGTGCCTATGAGATATTTAACTTCTAGGTCACTGCGCTAATTGTATTGTGACACTCTACTCCTGTAGCCCAGGACTACATACTAAAACACATACTCTTATCATTATTCTTTAAAGTTTTATTGACTTTTAATTGACATAGACAAGCAGTATATATTTAAAGCACAGAATTTGAAAAGCTTTGACATATCTGTACAACTACAGACCTATCACCACAATCTGGATAATCCATCACCCCCAGATATTTTCTCATGTCCCTTCTTAACTCCCCTGTCTTCTTGCCAGTCCCCAACCTTAGCCACGAAGCAACCCTAATCTACCTGATAATACTGTAGGTTAGTTTACAATTATTTGGGTTTTGAGTTGTATATAAATGCAGTCATACAGTATATACTTTTCCTTGTCTGGCTTCTTTGACTCAGCATAATTATTTTGAAATTCATTCATGTCGTGACATATATTAACTGTTCACTCTTCTCTATCACTGACTAATATCCCATTGTATGATGAATCACTTTTTATTCATTCATCTGTTGATGGACATAAGTTGGGGCTACTACAAATAAATATGATACAGACATTTATGTGCAAGTCTTTGTATGGAGATGCTTTTATTCTCTTGGGTAAATACTGAGGACTGAAATGGCAGGTATATTTATCAGGGACGGGAAAATTCCTTAGAAGTCTTAAATATATTGCACTCTTTAGATCTTCCATGGGTAAATATTGAAAAAGTTTGGAAGCACTGATCACCTATTAGCATGTACATTCCTCTCCTATACTATAAATAGTTTAAAGCGCTCTATATAAAGCTTTTCAGTTATATGTTACAATTAAAATGAAAAAAAAAAAAAGAACCGCCAAGCTGTATTCCAAAGTGATTGTACCCCTTTTACCTCCCCTAGTGTATGAGAATTCCTTTTCCTCCACATCCCCTCCAACACTTAGTGATCATTTTAATTGTATCATTCTCCTAAGTGTGTAGTGACATGTCATGAAGTTTTAATTCGTCTTTCTCTATTAACTAATCATGTTGAGCAAGTTTCCATGAGCTTGCTTCCCATTCACATACCTTCTGTAACAAAGTCATTGTTCAAATCCTTTTTCATTTTTAATCTGGTTGTTTGCTTTGTTATTATTAAGTTCTTAGAACATTTTTACACTCTGACACAAGTCCTTTAATTTACATATAATTTGCAAATACTTTCACTTACTCTGCCTTGTCTTTCATCCTTATTAATGCTGTTCTTGAAGAGCAGAACTTTAAATAATTAGTTCTTTGGTTAATTTTGATTTAAACAAATGTTTGCCTAACTAAGGCATAAAAGTATTTTTCCCTATGTTTCCTTCTAAAAGTTTTGTAATTTTATACTTCATATTTAGGTTTATGACCCATGCTGAATTATTTCTATATAGTATAAAGTATGGACTATTTGCATATGGAGAGCTAATAATTCCAACATCATTCTTGAAAACACTTACCTTCCTGAGAGGTAAAAATCGGTTGTTCATATATGTGCACCTATTTCTTGATTCTTTTTTCTGTTCCACTGACAGGTTTCTCTATCTTTGTACTAATGCTGGCTGCATTGACTTTATTTTTGTTGCTTTATGAGTCTTGATGTCAGAGAGTGTTAGTCTTCCTGTTAGATTCTCTTTTTCAATGTAATTTTTGCTACTTAAGTTTTTTCCATTTCTATGTGAACTTTTGTCAATTTTCACACAAAAAGTCAGTTAATATATTGATTGGCATTGCATTAAAAGTAAGATCAATTTGAGGAGAACTGGTATGCTAGCAATGCTGTATCTTTCCAGCCATGAATATGACATAGCTCTATAATACAGGTATTTTCATTCTCCTTAACATTTTACATTTCTCAGCTTTATTTACATCTTCTGTAAGATTTATCTCTACGAATATCATATTCTGATGCTCTTGTGAATGGTATTTTTCTTATTTTCATAATCAGTTTATGAAAATACAACTGATTCTGTATACTGATTTTTATCTTGAATCTTGCTAGTATTAGTTCTGCTATCTTTGTTTTTTTTTTTTCTTAGACAGAGTCTCGCTCTGTCACCCAGGCTCGAGTGCAGTGGTGCCATCTCAGCTCATGCAATCTCCACTTCCCAGGTTCCAGAGATTCTCCTGTCAGCCTACCCCGTAGCTGGGATTACAGGTGCGCACCACCACAGCTGGTTAACTTTTTTGAATTTTTAGTAGAGACGGAGTTTCACCATATTTGTCAGGCTGGTCTTGAACTCCTGACCTCGTGATCCACCTGCCTCAGCCTCCCAAAATGCTGGGATTATAGGTGTGAGCCACCGCACCTGGCTGGTGTCTTTTTAAAATATTTCGTCTCATTGTCCACATGGACAGTCATGTTAGTTGAATTTAATATCTTCTTTTTCAGAAGATGCCTTGTGGAGGCTTTTTTAAAATTTATTTTATTTCATTTTCTTGTTTGCCTTGTTTTACTGGCTAATATCTCCAGTGTAATATTGAATAGAAATAATGGGAGCATATATCCTTGTTTTGTCCATCATGTTAGGAGGAAATCATTATCTCTTTTATCTTTGAGTATGATGCTAGCTGAAGGTATCTCATAGCTGTTCTCTATCATTTCGAGAAATTGCATTTCTATTCCTACTTTGCAAAGAATTTTTTTTTTTTCAGGAAAGAGCATAGGATTTTGTCAATGCTTTTCCTGAGACAGTTTTGCAATGTTTCTTCTTTATTTTGTTAATATACTAAATCACATCAATTGGTACATTCCTGGGATAAATCTCATCTGGTCATACTCATTTTATATCATTTTTTTTTTTTTTTTTGAGATGGAGTCTCACTCTGTCGCAAGGCTGTAGAGCAGTGGTGCCATCTCGACACTGCAACTCTGTCGCCTGGGTTCAAGCGATTCTCTTGCCTCAGCATCCTGAGTAGCTGGGACTACAGGCATGTGCCATCACATCCAGCTAATTTTTGTATTTTTAGTAGAGATGGGGTTTCACCATGTTGGCCAGGATGGTCTCTATCTCTTGACCTCATGATCCACATGCGTCGACCTCCCATCATTTTATATACTTTTGTTTTGAATTTTTGTGTCTATGTTCATAAGATATATTGGCTTACAGTTTTTTTCTTTTCTCATGATAACTGTGTTTGGTTTCAGGTTACTGCTGGCTTCATAGAATGAGTTGCAGTTTTTCTTCTTTTCAATTTTCTAGAAGATTTTATGTAGACTTTGGTATCATTTCTTCCTTAAATGTCTGATATACTCTTCACTAAACGATATGGAGTCTTTCAAATTTTAAAATTACACATCGGTAATTTAAAATATGGCCATACATTTACCCATAATATTATTGTATTATCCTTTTATTGTCTGTAATATCTGTTTTAATGTTTTCTCTGTCATTTCTAGTACTGATAATTTGTATATTTTATTTTCCTAATTAATTTGGCTAGCTCTATATTAATTTATTGATTTTCCTTTTTCCATACTTTACTGTTAACTTAGTTGTGTCTTCATTTCTAATGTGTGTTTCTGTGGGAAGCACAGAATTGGTTCTTGTGTTTTTATAAAGTATGATAAGCTCTATCTTTTAATTTCCATAGTTAGACCATTAAATGTAATGTGACTATTGATATGGTTAAGTTTAAATCTATCATCTTGCTATTTGTTTTCTATTTGTTCTCTGCTTTTCCTCTTTTTCTGTCTTAGATTAACTGATAAAAAAAAATATGTCCAGTTCTTCTCCTTTACCAGCCTTTTTCTCTACCTTTTTATATTGCTATTTTAGTGGCTGGTCTAAAGTTTATAGTATTCATCTTTAACTTACCACGGTCTATCTTCAAGAGATATACCACTAGGCCGTGCATGGTGGCTGATTCCTGTAATCCCAGTGCTTTGGGAGGCTGAGGAAGGCAGATCACAAGGTCAAGAGATCAAGACCATCCTGGCCAACATGGTGAAACCCCGTCTCTACTAAAAAGTACAAAAATTAGCTTGGCGTGTTGGCGCACCCCTGTATTTCCAGCTACTCGGGAGGCTGAGGCAGAATTGCTTGAACCCGCGACGCGGAGGTTGCCGTGAGCCGAGATCGCGCCACTGCACTCCAGCCTGGCGCCTGGTGACAGAGCAAGACTCTGTCTCAAAAAAAAAGATATACCAGTTCAAGTAGAGTTTAAAAGTCTTACACTAGCATAGTTCCATATCTGCATTCCTGATCTTTGTGCTGTTGTAGTCATACAATTTAAACATGCTATAAATTCTACTCTATATTACTAATACTTTTCCTTAAACAATTATATTTTATAGAAATTTGACTAAAAAATCTTACATATTTCTTCACAGTTATCACTTCGAGTGGTCATCCCTTTGTGCTGATACATATTTATTTCTGGTGTCATGCTCCTTTCTCCTTTGTGTGCCTGGTAATTTTTATTGTATTGCAAACATTATAAATGCTAATTTATTGTATGCTGGATATTTGAATAATCTTACCAACATTCTCAAACTTTGTTCTGGGATGCATTTCTTAGATAATTCGCTTTAGAAAACTTGTAAGTGTCCATCTATTCCCTGCCCCTTTGAGGTGTAAATCTTTTAAAAAGTCTCTTTACGGTTTTATAGCCCTGGAAAATCTTTCTCAAAACCTGGGAGACCTATCCCTTGGAAATGGAGTTGTCAAGGAAGATAGTACCCATCATCTCCCAGTCTTTGGCAGGTAGGAGCTTAACTCGTGGGCACCTTGCTGGAATTGTCAAATAACTAGAAAAAGTCGAGTTTTCCTTTGGTACTTTTCCTTGCTAGTTGGTAAAACCAACTAGCAAACATAAGTGGTCCATGTTCTTCAATTACAGCACTTAAATATTCTGTTCAGTACTGGTCTGGCTTCCCTATTGCAATTGTCTTGAACAAAGTCTCCCTTGTCTGTTTACCTTTGTGCAGTTCTTGCTTTGACTCTACCGTAATGAATTTGCATTCTTCTCTGACCTCAAGAAATCTAGATTTGAACACTTAAGTGTTGTCATTCAATGCAACTCCTTTTCCAAGGGATCAGTGTCCCATAATCAAAATCTCAGTGGTTTGGAAGATGAGAAAAATAAGCTCCAGGATCTTCTACTATATCTTCTTAGGACCTTAAAAAAGTTGCTGATACATTTGATAAAGGGTGTTTTTCTCTGAAAGATGACAGGTTTGGCCAAAAAGTCCTCTGTATTTACCTGTGAATTCTGAATGTCTTTAATATTACTCTTGCAGGAGTTCTTGCTGATTATTGAGATGAACCCAGGACATACATGTTTTCATCAGTTAATTCACATTAATTTTATGTACATGACATAAGAGACTATGCTTTTTTTAAGCTAATGGACGTTTCCAAAATTACAACAGGAAATGAATTAAAGAGACCTATTCTCTAAGGGTGAAAAAGAGGCATAACTTTTCCTCTACCTATAAAGCAGCTGCTATCAACATTTGCTGACTTGCAAATCATTACTGAATGCTTGAGCACATCTTTTTACTTGTTGACATTGTGCAAAGTCAGCTCTGGAACTGCTTATAATTGTTAGAGTCATGATTTGCTTTTAAATTTCAATGTACAAAATGATATGTTTAGTAGTATAAATTACACAACACATTTTATGGTGCTTTAAAAATGTACGCTGCAATTTAAATTCTTATGTAAAATGAAACAAAAAATTCCATTTTATATGGTATATGTGATATTGAAAAATATAATTTCTGTAACTTCAATTTTTTCTTGGTATGTTTTGACCAGGAAGTTCAGAAGTACATACAACATACATTTAGGAACTTGAAATCAGTATGTGATGCCTGTAGCACCATAACTTTCATCAAGATACACCTGGAAAGAGAAATCACTAAACTGATGAGCATTTCCTGGGTTGCTAGCTTAGTCATTCCCAAACTGGCCACGTATTTTAGAATTAATCAGAGGTCTCTGAAAACTACAAGCCCACACCACAACCCAGATCAATTAATCACAGCGTTTTGAAGTGAAACACATCCTCGGTGCTTTTTGAAGCTCCCAGTTTATTCCAAGGTACAAACCAATGTGAGAACCACTGCGCTGAACTCTACTAAGAACTCTTCCTGCATGATTTCATGGTAATTCTCACAACCACCCTATGAGGCACACATCCTTTTGTGAGCTGTAGTCCATAATACTGCAATGAACAAAGTACTTGGAAAGAAAATTCCTTTTGGAAAATACAAATGAGTGAAACCATAAGATGAATGAAGAGATAACTGATTTTAGAAAAAAAAAATGAAAAAAAATTTTAAAAAAGGACATACAGCATATCACTTCTGCTCACCATTCCAACCGGCTGTGGGAAATTTGAAATTCCCAGAAATGTGAAGCAGAAAAAGGGACTTCAGTTTATCACTCTGTTATATCTCCAAGATCTAGGTTATGGCAATGTTCAAAAAGACCCACAACTGTAAGAATTCCAGCCTCATCCAAAGGAAAACTGAGTGGCAGCAATCCATCAAAGCATACTGAGAAAAAAACCCTCTCCTGGTTCTTATCAAAAGTGTGGATGTATAAATAACATTCATAGACGACAATGTGAAAGATATGTAGGCTTCCACACTAGCAAGTCTAGATTTTTCCCTAAATGAGAACAACTGACCCACTTGAATCCTGTTTTTTGACCCAGTGTTTTCACTGGATTGTATCTTAACATGGGATTTTCAGCTTGCATTGACAGATACTATATGGCATATTTGTAGTATGCTTTGTCATCTAATATAGGACTTAATGTATATCTCAGGGAAAATACATAGCAGTGATTTCTCCCAAGTTTGGGGGGGTCATAAAATGCTGTTTTCTCTTAGGAAATAGTATGTTTTTACCTTATTGGCAATATAAATTTTGTAACTCCATTTTTTCCATCTACCTACCTATCTATAGATATCTATAGATAGATAGATAGCTGATAGATAAATAGATAGATAGATTTTTTTTTTTTGAGATGGAGTCTCGCTCTGCTGCAACGTCAGCTACCCAGGTTCAAGGGATTCTCCTGCCTCAGCCTCAAGAGTAGCTGGGATCAAAGGTGCGTGCCACCATGCCCAGCTAATTTTTTGAATTTTTTTGTAGAGATGGGGTTTCACCATGTTGACCAGGCTGTTTCAAACTCCTGACCTCAAGTAATCCACCTGCCTTGGCTCCCAAAGTGCTAGGATTACAGGTGTCAGCCACCATGCCCAGCCTTCCCTATGTGTTTTGACCAGGAAGTTCAGGACCACATGTGTGACACTTTTTAGTTATTAATAAATCTAAATGTGCAAAATATTATATACTCATATTCCCTGTGACCTAAAATTGCTGTCTTTAGTTATCGTTACCACTCCAATTTTTTATTTTTTACTTGTTAGATGTATCTTACAAGTTGCAATGTCGCTTATAAATACATTTAAGATATTTATTCCTATGACACTTACAACGTGTCTATCTCTAGTTGTGAAGTTTCTGACAACAATACATAAGGTCAAACACATTTTCACTTATAACAATGTCACTTTCACATTAGCAAGAGAATATTTGCGGCATTCAATAAAGAGCATAGCATACATATAGAGCATAAAAATATGACAAAGCAAGACGATAAACTTACACCAACCCACACCAGTGTTAATCTTGAGCTAAATGTTAATCCTACTCTAAAATTCATGAATTACAGAACATGTGTACTGCTTCCACTCTGAATGCTAAGAACCATAAAAGTGTAGATAGGCCAAGTTAAGCACTTAACCTACCATATGTAGTGGCTTAAGTTCTAGAAAAAGATTAGCTTTAAAACTTGAGTGATGTATATTGTGGAATTTAAAATTCAAAGGACTTAAAGTTTTTTGCAGTTTCACTTTCTTTGTGAGAGATGCATTTCAAATATGCAATAGCATATGGAGGATACTTGAGTCCACAAACAAAGAAGTTTTCTTTTTTCTGTTGTTCTGGTAACTCTTTTTCACGGAAAATATTTATTCACCAAAAAATACAGTTTCTCTGACAGACTGGGATACAGAAACATAAAAAAGAGTGCTCTGTTAAACTGAACTCATTGAGAAAAGGTGCTATGTCTTCTTCACAGTGAAGCCTCCACCCCACCCCTGCCCACACACCTCTTTACAGCCAGGAACTCTCCCTTGCTAGAGGCTGCCACCAGCATGAACAGGGCTTGGTCAAACAAAGGCACTAAATGAACAATTTCTCAATGGCTAATGAGACAATCCATGTACCCAGCACTAACAGCTATTTAATATTTACTTAAGATAATGAAAAACACTAGGAGTATGTTGTCATTCTACATAGCTACATTACTTTTGTTATCCATGTCATCTAATATTTTCTTATATTTTAACATGGAGAGTTTATTACGTGCTAGGCTCAGTGTAATGTATTTTACAGGTCAACCATTTTAATCCTAATAACATCATCATTTACATTAAGAATAGAGGAAAACAAAGACTTGAAAACATGCAAAATCTTGCCTGAGGCTATACCACGAGACCACTACAGTAAAATCTGAAGTTTTGAGTCGGGGTCAATTTCAAGACTCAAAGCTCTCTCCCCACATCTTTTTTCTTGTCTCAGTCCTCTTGGGGATGACATTCTCCATATTTAAGACCAAAAACCTCTCTATGATTTTAAGAGGTATTTTTTTCTAAAAATATTCAGCATACCATGTACTAGTTACCAGGCTTTAAAATCAGGAAAAATTTTACACACACACACACACACACACACACCACACACACAGACACACTCATATATACACAAACACTTATCTAAACATTTTTTATTTTTTTCAAATGCATAAATTTGCTTCTTTTTCTTCACAATTTGGGGATGATGTCATGCTGTCATCTTTTCTCCTCTGTTGATCTATTTATAGCTCTGAAGTTTCTTTTTCTGTTAGTGTTAGATAGGTCCTCTCATGTTTTCACATGCCACCTTCTTACTCTATGTCTTTGCATTTATACATTAGTTTCAAAAGATTATTTTATATTTGTTTCTTTAAAAATTGTGTCTGCTTGCATTGGTGTATTTTACCTTAAATTTTTGTCAGAGTGACTTTTGCTTAATTTTGTAGACCAGCTTTGATCACTGTTTCACCTGTCTTAGGTTTTGCCGCCTGCATACCGACTTCCAGTGGGCCTGAAGCATGTCTTCACATCTCAGTTTCCTTTGCATTCCATGCTATTAAATACTTTCCTTAATAAAGTAAAGATATGTGGGGTATCTATTTCTCAAACGCTAAGTAAGACCAATAAATGGTTGACCCATTTCTTGCCATTAGAGTTCACAATATTTTTTTTGAGATGGAGTCTCAGTCTGACACCCAGGTTGGAGTGCACTGGCACGATCTCAGTTCATTGCAACCTCTGCCCCCCAGGCTCAAGCAATCCTCTGATATTAGCCTCCTGAGTAGCTGGGACCACAGGCATATGCCACCACGCCCAACTAATTTTTGTATTTTTGACAGAGGTGGGGTTTTGCCATGTTGCCCAGGCTGGTCTCAAACCAGAGCTCAATTCATTCACCCGCCTTCGCTCCCCGAAATGCTAGGATTACAGTTGTGAGCGACCACACCCAACCAAGTTTAGTATTTTCTTATAGAGACAAGTCATAAATTTAAAAAAATGAAAAATATTAAAAATTATGAATACACTAAAAGGCACTAACTTGAATATCATCAAGTATATCATCTCAGGTAACTTCAAAAATAAATTGATAATTCCTAATTCTTGTCATTAAAAATTTGAATATGTATGACTATAACCCACACAAATTTTATCCCAACAGATCAATGTGTTTTGAATTGCTAAATTTTATTTTCAATGTGTTTAGATTAAACTATCTGTATCTATAATTCAAAAACCAGGATCTGGGAAATCTGTAGCCATTTAAAGTTAAAGGATCTATAAGGATGGGAAGTAATGTAGGAGGCTTACATAATCTGTTTTGGAAATTTGAATGGATATGACTTTTTATGTCCTTTCTGCTACAGTTGTTCAGTGTTGCTTTTTAATGTAAACTGCTACATTATTTTCTCCCCTGAGGAAACTTTACTTGATATAAGTGAAGCAAAATTTGGCCATAAACTGCGTTTTAGAAAATGTTTGCTAACTTCACTTGAATCAAAGTTACTGTTATTAATACCAGTACATGAATTCAAACCTGTGCCTTTTAAATTAACCAACGTTCTACACTAAAGAAGTTCTTCGTTTATTTTTCCCTAAATATGTTAGGCTGGTTATTAGGATATGAATAGACAATGATAGCTTTGGGCAGGTGATGACAGGCAATCCTTAAAATGAAGCAAGTGATTGCAAAGGCAGCTTTGCCTTTTCCCTTTAGGGAATGGTAAATTTCATAAATCTAGTTTCCATTTATTTGTTTTGTATGTTTTACTCACTGTGTGTTAAATGCTTGTAATAACGTGTTTGTACAACATTTTTAAATTTTAAGAATCATGCTTAAAATAATTACCTCAAATAACATTTATGACAAGCTTAGGAATAGGTAAACACTGATTTACCAATACAGATGCTAAAATTTAGAAAAGTAAAGTGATGGAGATCATATCAGCACAAAGAGATGAGGGCTTGGGCTTTCTGGTGGCAAGGCATAGCCATGCTGTGATATTCTTACCTGTGGTCTATGGTAGATGTAAGGAAGGAAGATATCACTGTCTTAAAATGAAATATTATGGCCTGAATGTGCTCTTCTCTTGATTCTAAGGACAGAAATTGATCCTGATTTGATCATGCAGACACAGAAAACAGCCCAGGCGAAGGCAAAGTAACAAGTAAGAAAAAATCTACTCACTAATCAGAGACCTGGGATGCCCAGACTATTGATTTGAAATCAGAAATAATCTCTCATATTTTGATGGTTTAAAAGTACCCCCCCAAAAGGGGGACGATAATGAATACCCCATAAAAATTCCCTTCTTTGGCCTGTCCTACCACTAAAAGCAGCAACTGCTATTGATCCTTCAAACTTTTATTAGCATTTACTATGTGTCATTTTGCTACATGGCATATACTTGGTTAAAAAGCATACATTCTGGAGACAGAGGAAGTAGCTAGAACCACAATTTAGCCACCTACTATCTATTTGGCCTTGAATAAGTGATTGAATCCTTTGGGTTTAGTTTCCTTATCTGTAAAAGCTGATAATACAAATACCTCACAGGGTTGTTCTGGAGAGTCAATGAGTTAATACATGCTACTAAGATATTGAGAACATTGTAGGTATTATATACTTGTCTGTGCTTATTTCATTGTACTCAGTGCTGTCCCATTATTATTATTATTATTATTATTATTATTATTAGAGACAGGGTCTTCCTCTCTTGCCCAGGCTAGACAGTAGTTTGAACTCCTAGGCTCAAGGGATTCTCTTGCCTCAGCTCACCAAGTGTCTACTTGGCACACACCACCATATCCGGCTAATGTATTTTTATTTGTATTTGCTATTTTTGTTTTTTGAGACAAAGTCTCACTCTATGACCCAGGCTGAATCACAATGGCATGATCTCAGCTCACTGCAAATTCCACCTTCTGGGCTCAACTGGTCCTCCCACCTCAGCCTCCAAGGTAGTAGTTTTTTTTTTATTTTTTAAAAAATGGGGTCTTGCTACATTGCCCAGGATGGTCTCAAACTTCCAGCCTCAAACACTCCTGCCTTGACCTCTCAAAGTGCTAGGATTATAGATGTGAGTCACTGTGCACAGCCTTGTCACTAATGGTGACATATCCACAATATTCCTTTGAGGTGAGCACTCATAACCATTGTTACAGATGATGAAGCTGAGGCCAAGGAGGCTCAGTGGCCTTCCTAAAACTAGACAAGTGTCAAAGGAGTGTACTGGGCCCTGGCTTTCTATTGCCTCAGCTCCTCCATATTTTACTACATCATAATAAAGCCCAACTGCATTCTTTATTTATTGTATCTTTTATTTTTAGTACCTTTATACATTCAACTATATACAATTATGTTTTATTGTAAATGCACCACAAACTCTTATTATCTCAGGTTGTTTAAACCAATACTCTCTTTTAATTCAGACTTATACTCAATCAGTACTTAACATTTATAAAGATGTACCAAAGTGGAGTGAAATTTGAATGTTTAGCTGAAGGACAATGGTTCCTAAAAGTTAACTTGAAGCACATCTTTTCTCTTTTTATTATAGAAAATTCAACCATACACTTAAAAATAGAGAGTACTGTAGTATAATGGACACACCTACATGTATAATTATCAACGAGAGCCACTAATGTTTTATCCATAGTCTCCAATCCTCTCAAAGTATTTTGAAGTAAATTCCAGACAGCAGAGCATTTCATCTGCAACAATTTCAGTATGAAATAGTGGCACTTTGATGAAACATAACTGTAATTCCATTATTATAAATAAAACAATAAAAATTATACCATATAAACAAACTACAAGTCAGTATATACATTTCCCTGATTGTCTTGTGATATTTTAAAGTACTTGTTTGTTTTAAACCAAATAAAAATTTATTTTTAGAGATTATTTGTATGTCCCTGAAATTTCCTTTAATCTACAGATTTTTTTCTTCTCTGTTTCTTAATTGATATTGTTTTATAATCAAATAGGCTTTATTTTTCTTCTATAAAGTGTGCTACAGTCTGGATTTTGTTGCTGCAACCACACCGTATCATTTAACAGGTTTTTCTGACCATTGTATATTCTGTAACTTTGGTCCTTCAATCCAAATGCTTGGTTATACTCAAATGTGATTTTCTGGCAATATGTATCTTTTGAATAATGTAATATAAACTTGACAGAGGTTTCTAATTTATCTAATGCCCTTCCAAGGTACTTTTAATCACTGAGCTAAAATTAAATTACTTTGGCAGGGTATATTTATATTTTTAGCTTCCTGTTTAATGTAGTTTAGCATTTTGGTTTTTGAGATGTTTTCAATGGCATCATTAATTTTTCTTGACACAGAAATTTTGTTATTCTACAGTATTTGTGTCACCTTCATGACTTTATTTGTGGATTTTTCTGGGCACAGTATCTGTAAACTCTAACAAAAACACTAATAATCCCCTTTTTTCTTTAAAAATATCAGCATTCTTTATTAAAATGACAGCACCCTGATTTCTTTAGTGCCAAGCTCTGTTTATTTGAAGGCAAGCCAATACCCAATCGTCAAATATGAAAGAATCAGATAAATATTCTTGAAGGATTTGGAGTTTGAAATGAATACACATGGATGTTGATTGCTGTTTCCCTTCTTACTAACTAGATGAGCAAATTTTACTGAAATTAAAAGAAAACTACATCAAGGTGCCTTTTTTCTATAGTCTCCCTTAAAATAGAGAGAATAAGGCATCCAAAATCATTCAATTTCACTGAAGCTGGTGACAGCATTGGTATAGTCTCATGCCCTGTTTTATACATGAGAAGGCCTATTTTTATGCTTTCACTGAAGAAAGGAGAAAGAAGAGCATTGTTCTGTTTCCTACACTCAAATAACACACATGAAGTCACTTTGTTTCAGGCAACTTTCCACTGAGAGAGGGAGCAAATGAGACTAAAAATGTATGAGAAAACCAGGGGCTAAAATGTCCAGAGATTCAGTCTGACCTCAATGCCTTGAATTACAATTCAAAGTAAACAGAAAGCAGTTCAGAATACAGGATGTGTGCTTAATATATTCTATTCAGTTCACTGCCAGAAATGAATTGTTGCATTGTGTGCAAGTCAAAGCATCCAGGAGTAATTCAAGGATGGGCTCAAGTGGAGGGCATCACAGTAGTCCATTTAGGACATCAGACAAACAACACAGGCTATATCTACAAGGCCAGGTAGCTGAAGAACATTCTGCGAAACACCAATAAAAGTCTAAATTTACTCACTGAATATTTAGTTATTTTAGGAGTAGGATTTTAGGAAACAATAAAGCTTTAAGTCAAATTGCAGATGCCTTGTTTTCAAAGGAAATGAATGTAGCAGAAAATAGATGAAAACTTTCAGATGCCTTGGTCTTTGGTGTGGGCTCTAATTACCATGAAATTCTGAAATAACTAGAGATAGCGTTATTGAATTAGAAACTACTCATTAAATATGAGCAATATATACAGGTATGGAACATTTTTAAGTTTGATATGCATTACAGTAAATTACAGTAAATATATGAATAATATACACAGGTACGGAATATTTTTAAGTCTGATATTACACATTATAGAAAAGTATTAATATAGCAAATTGATAAGTATCACTAAGGTTCTTACAATAAACTGTAGAAAATATAATTTACTTACACACACGCAAAATATCACTAAAAACACAACTTTTAAATGGAAGGTAATTTGAGTGATATGCACAGCATTTTCACCACTGACTGGTAGAATAAACAGCTTTTAGAATTTTGGTTATCACATTTCAAATCCTCAGCAGTAGCTGAACAAGTTAGAAGGGATTAGCTCTTGGTAAAGTATTTGATCTTAGAAAAATTATAATTTCCTTCTGAATAGGTAGAAATCTGAAATAGTATTTTACTATTATATATATTTGCTGATTACGCATTTCAACTAAGTGTTATAATATTCAATTTTTTTAAATAATTTTATACAACATTTTTAAAGAGACTTTTAGGTTGATACCTTATTAGAGAAAATGTTCTAAATACAAGATTATCTCTCCTAAGCTAGCTCTTCTCCATGTAAAACTGAGCTGGAGAAGCCCAAGGCAAATTTCTACAACCTGTCAATTTAATACTAAAAGTTTGTTACCTATTTGAGTTTTCCATAAATTGCCACTGTATTTTTGTATGTGAGATAATGGATTAAACTTCTGTTATAAATACTCACAAAAGGTTAAATACAAAATTTTCTTTAAAATATAATCGTGGAAAATATCAAAGCAGGAGAATAAAAATTGTCAATTTATAAATTTTAATTGATGACATCATAAAATAATTTTTCTAAAACGAATTTAAAAGATTTTTAAATTAGCTATTACAGGTCTTACTGTCTGGAGATCAAATTTAAGTATTTTGTTCTGTGTAAAGATAGTATTGCAAAGAAGAAAAATTAATTTAAATGACTATAATTTAAAAACTGTTTAAAACAGTGATTCTGTGGTTTGTGAAGTTATCTTTTTGCATACTTAAGTATTATTAAATAGCGCAAAAATTTCCATTATAGATAAGAATAAAATAATACTGTTTAAAAGTAGAGATATGGTGGCATTATATCAAAACACTAAAAATTTCCAGCAAAACTTATCCAGGAGAAGAAATATTCAAAACAGAAATGAAAGCATTTCAAATAACAAAACAACTTTTGTACAGACAGGAAAACAATAGGTCTTCTTCCATGTAAATCCTGTTTATTGTGTGTGATGCATTTTATATCATCAGTTTGTCAGGTTTTGTGCCAATAACTGATCACCTTTCTGCTACAAAATATTGTACTCATTGTACTAAGAAAATACTGTAATAGCAGTTGAATTTTTTACCCTGACTTTGCATAGAAATCCCACTAGTAACTTTTCTTATTAGTACACTTTCATCTTTCACTTACATACCCAGTCATCCTTCTCTGAAATATTAGTAAAAATATTACAAAAATCTTTTGGGAAAATATTCTTTGATCGTGGGGATCTTTACTGGAAGAAACTTACCTGCATTATTAATGATCACAATGTAATTAAATCAAAACCATTTACACTTTTAATTTGAAGTTGTATTGCTTCATAATTAAACCAAATGGAGGATAAGGTAATTAATTTTTCAAGGAACAATTTCATTGCATAAAGTTAAATATCAATTAATATGTGTATTAAATTGCCAGTAGTGTTTTGAAAAATTAATTTCCTCCCAAACTTTCAGAGCCGCAGAAATTTTTTCAGTGTCATCTCAATGTCAAGTAATTCACAAGTAAAACACAGAGTGAATTTAATTACAATAATCAGTACGAATATAACTACAATTCTATTTAACATTTCTTATTTGAGCCTACCATCCTCCTTTTTAAGGTATAACCAGAGAGGCCCTGGAATGCACACTAAGTTTTCCAAGCATGAAATAGTGATTTAAAATATATTGTTTTGGAAGGTATATAGGGGACACATCTCATTCTTTAGAAAATACAGGATCTGTGATATCCAAACAATATAATACTCATTTAGTAAATTAACAAAAATCAATCATACCCAAGATAAAAGTAAATAAATACTCCATCCTTTAAAAAGCTCTGAGAGCAAAGGGCAGACATGATAAGAAACTCACCCACATTCTCCATCGTATAAAATATACTATACTTTCTAAAGTCAATGGAGATTACATAAAACTCACTTCAACATTTCTTCCTCAGTGTTTCTATGGAAACTTGTATTTGCCAGTGCTGTCTTGACAAGCTTCTTTTCTCTATATTATAAAATTCATTATTGGCCTAAATATGGATTGAGAATAGTGTTTTCCTTCCCTTTACTTTAAGGTAGAAATGATTATATTTCAAATCATCTTTTCATTTCCATGCAGCTGATGAAGCTATGCCTTTTCCTTAACATTTTCAATGCAGTACAACATATACAGAATTTTTTTTAATGTTATGCTAATAGTTGGCCATAGAATTCCTGAAAAAGTTTTTATATATATTTTTTCAAGACATCTTAATAGAAATGTTTCCCTGTGAAAATACCACATTCTGGGCTAAGGAAGGAAGCTATAACTAAGCATTTTTTTTCATAAGATAT
>NW_016107320.1:633538-729075 GCF_001604975.1 Cebus imitator | reverse complement strand
ACCATTGAAATATTGAGAGAGAAAATTTTTACCCTCATTTATTTCTGGATATTCAAAATTGCTCAATGGCCCTCCACGAAATGAATCAGTAACAGTTGTGGGGAGGGGGATGATAAACACTGGAAGAATTAGTAATTGCTCAACTTAGAGGTTCAAAATAAATTTTGTATTTCAAAGGCTCTTAAAAATGAAATGCTATGCTATGGGACTCTAAGAGTGTGGATTTCTCTTAAGAATCAAGGGCACAGTGGCTCTTGCCTGTAATCTCAGAACTTTGAGAGGTCAAGACGGGTGGATCATGAGGCCAGGAGATCGAGACCAACCTGGCCAAGATAGTGAAACCCCTTCTCTACTAAAAATACAAAAAAAAATAGCTTGGTGTAGTGGCACACACCTGTAGTCC
The DNA here is from genome assembly GCF_001604975.1 of Cebus imitator. Classification (NCBI taxonomy): domain Eukaryota; kingdom Metazoa; phylum Chordata; class Mammalia; order Primates; family Cebidae; genus Cebus; species Cebus imitator. The sequence continues at coordinate 728,672 of NW_016107320.1, read as the reverse complement.
CAGGTACTCAGGAGGCTGAGGTGGGAGAATGGCTTGAACCCAAGAGGAGGAGGTTGCAGTGAGCTGAGACCATGCCATTGCACTCTAGCCTCGGCAACAGTGTGAGACTCAGTCTCAAAATAAAAACAAGAATCCAAGGAATTCAGTTTGTTCTCTGAACAAGGATGGAAGAGAAAACTTCCCAGGACAGTAGAAACCCCAGGTAAATTTATGGGATTCCCAGAGCAGAAGGATCTGTGGCCTACTTTTGAGTGGTAACTTGAAAGACACAAAATTATTAGGGAATACATATTCAAAATGGTATTTGAGAAGTATATCAGTAGTAACTGAGAAAATTACACAGAGGATGATCCCAAGGGTGACTATATCACTATTCTGTACTCCCCAACAATGTATAAGGAAGATAAATAATTCTTTAGACAAGTGTGGTGGTGTGTGCCTGTAGTTCCAGCTACTCAGGAAGCTGAGGTGGGAGGATTGCTCAAGCTTAGGAGGTCAAAGCTGCGGTGAGCTACGATCACACCACTGCACTCCAGCCTGGTGGATAAGGCAAGACCCAGTCTCTAAATACTAATAGTACAAAAATTAAAAATGTACAAAAATAAAGATAAGAGACTTCTATGCCCTGAGAGGTATATCAAGGCGGGTAAGCAAAGTGCTCAGAGCAGAAGAGACCTCAAGGATTCTTTCTTTTAAGGGAACATGAATCATATGACAATCATAAAATGACTAAGTAAATCCTTAAACTAATTATGTGTTAGTCCAGAAAAAACCCAGTTACCCTCACTTGTCAAGGTTAGTTTTTCTGCCATGAGCAGAAATGAGTGTTCTTTAGTTAAGCAGAAAGAGAGATAGAAAATTAGACAAACAGAGTTTCATTGTTTTCATATGCTGTTTTTGTTACAAAAATATCCATATCCATTATAGAAATAAGTAGGAATCTGGAATTCTGCATGAACAACTGAAGTGAAGAGAGGAGGAGGCTGTGTGTTACAGACACGAGTGAACTGTTCTGGGTTAAAAACTCTTCCTTGTGTGTGTAGGGGTGGCTGGTCAAAAGTTCTGGAAGGTAGGTATGACTGAGGCACTATTTTTTGGGGGGGTGGGGTTGGACAAAGTTTTGCTCTCTTGCCCAGGCTGGAGTGTAGTGGCACGATCTCAGAGCACCACAACCTCTGCCTCCTGGGTTCAAGCGATTCTCCTGTCTCAGCCTCCCAGGTAGCTGGGACTATAGGCATGCATCACCATTCTCAGCTAATTTTTGTATTTTTAGTAGAGACGGGGTTTCCCTATGCTGGCTAGGCTGGTCTTGAACTCCTAATCTTGTGAGCCATCTGCCTTGGCCTCCCAAAGTGCTGGGATTACAGGCGTGAGCCACCGAGCTCAGCCGACTGAGGCACTATTAATAAAATAGCTGCCTATGTTTTAATTTTAAGCTCCTTCCTTTGTTATTTGCTGATGACCAATGCCTTCCCCTCCCAGTTCTAATCCAAAATCATGGTCAAAAGTTGTCATGCACACACCCTTGTCTTTTGTAACTTTATAAACTGAAGAAACTGAAGCAGTGACAATTAGTGTGACATACTGTCAAAATCAAAGCCTCATGCTTCAAGTAGAAAATCAAAAATATCAACCAAAAATTTAGTGGGATTTAGAGTAAGACACAACCAAAAAACAAAAACAAAAGCCTGCATGCACCACACCTCTTAAAAAAATCACTTGAGGCAAGGGACCCTATTCTCCAAGTACCAGGTCCATGGCCTGTTAGGAGCCAGGCTGCACAGGAGCTAAGTGGCAGACAAGGGAGCCAAGCTGCTTCTGTCCTTTCAGCCCCTCCTCATCGCTGGGATTACTGCCTGAGCTCCACCTCCTGTCAGATCAACACGGCATTAGATTCTTACAGGAGCATGAGCTCTATTGAGAACTGAGCATGCAAGGAATCTAGGTTGCATGCTCCTATGAGAATCCAGTGGCTGATGATCTGTCACTGTCTCTCATCACCCCTAGATGGGACCATCTAGTTGCAGGAAATCAAGCTCATGGCTCCCACTGATTCTACGTTACGGAGAGTTAAATAATTATCCCCTCATATACTACCATGTAATAATAATAGAAAGAAAGTACACAATAAATGTAATACACTTGAATAGTCCTGAGACCACCCTTTCTACCCCACTCTGTGGAAAAATTGTCTTCCATGACAGTTTTCCATCCCTGGGGCCAAAAACGTTGGGGATGGCTGCCTTGAGGTATAGGAAAAGATAGGAATGCGATTCAAATTTATTTAAATCTCAGAGGATCCTGTAAGTCCCAACTCAATCCAGCATATAATTTAGAGTTACCCAGGGGGGCAGAAAGTAGGTTAAACTCAAAAATAATTCTTCACCCTAACATTGCTTAACATGATTGTTTGTTGGCATTAAAAAATGCAAATGACTATTAAAAATATAGATCATTAAAAAATTTTAATGTGTTTAAACCATTCATAATCATATAACTCCAAAACGAATATTTTTAACATTTTGGCAAGCATAAGTTGTTATTTGCTATTTTTGTTTCTTTTACATCCTGCATGTGTATGATCTTCAGACATTAACATTGTTAATTGCATCCTCATTCCAGAGAAGGTCTTTATTCTCACTTCATTCAGAAACGAAACAGGTTAGATAGTAATAGGTACTTTGATAATCAAGATATGATACAAGGACAAGCAGCATCAGCACTACCAGGGAGCCTGTTAAAAAGAAAAAACGTTAGGCTCACATCTGACCTATTCAGGCAGAAACTGAATTGTAACAAAATCTGCAAATGATGTGTGTGATCATTAGAATTCGAGATGCCCTGGATAAAGACACTGCATAAACCTAAATTCTAGGGCTTTGAGTGTCCATAAGTATGTACCTTCAGCACAGTTCAACTTTCATGTTATCTGGCCACTTGATGCTTATCTTAAATTCTATCAAAGCACTTAGGCCCAGTATCTCCATAGCAAACTCACGAGTTTCTACTCCCCAGATCTGGCCATCTTCTAGAACTCCATATGTTAGTGCAAGAAAACTAGTGTTACCCTTGAAATTTACCTCTCACCTATTTTCCTCATCCATATAATCTACTCCCAGAATTAGTGTTACCTTTGATACTTACCTTTCACCCATCCTCCTCATTCAGTCTACTCCCCAAATTAGTGTTACCTTGGTATTTAACTCCCACCCATCCTCCTCATCCAATCTACTCCCAAATCTGTGTTAATCTTGATGTTTACCTCTCACACATCATCCTCATTTAATCTCCCATATCTACTCCCCAAACTAGTGTTACCCTTGATATTTACCTCTCATCCGGTCTACTCCCAAATCTTCTCCCAAAACTGCTACCCTTGAAATTTACCTCTTATCTATCCTCCTCATCCAGTCTACTCCCAAACAAGTGTTCCCCTTGATATTTACCTTTCGCCCATCCTCCTCATCTAAGCTACTCCCAAAACCAGGGTTATCCTTGGTATTTACCTCTGACCCATCCTCCTCATGAAATCTATTTCCCAAACTAGTGTTACTCTTGATATTTACCCCTCACCTACCCTCCTCATCAAATCTACTCCCAAAACTAATGTCACCCTTGATACTTACCTCTCACTCATCCTCCTCATCCAATCTACTCCCAAATCTACTCCCCAAACTAGTGTTATTCTTTGTATTTACTTCTCACCCATCCTCTTCATATTACAATCTACTCCCAAATATTATAAAATAGCTCTTGAATCTACCTTCTTCTATTTCCTGTCTTACTGAGGCTACTGTGACAGCCCTTTAACTCACAAAGAATAACCTTTGCCCAATTATTCTTTTATGCTAGGTCTCTCCTACCACAAGTCTCCTTTGTATGTATTTTATTACCTCTGTAAAAAATATCCCTCCTTTTCTTCATTTATCTGTTCATATACTCAGCAAATATTTACTAAGCGTCTAGGATGTACCCATAAACTACACACTATTCTAGGAATGGGGCTTGAGCAGCAAAATAAGAGATGCAAATCTCTGGCCAAAGTAACAGACAGAAATCATGGGGCTTATCTTCTGGTAGCATCAAGACAGACCATAAATGAGCCAATATGCTATTTCAGATGATAATGAGTGCTATGAAGAAAAATAAAAAAGATGAAATAGGATAGGAAATTCTTGAGCTGAAAGAGGGGTACATACCATTATGTGATAGAGAATGGTCAGAAGAGTGCTCAGTGAAAAAGCATAATTTGAGCAAAGATCTGAAGTAGGTAAGGGAGAGAACATTCTAGGCAGGGCAGTGAACAAAAGTCCTGAGGGAGAGATTGTGGATGGCAGGTTTGAGAAGGGTAAAGCAGACTAGTGTAAATGGAGTAGAGTGAATAAGCAGCAGAAAAATGGGGACAAGGTCAATATTAACAGATGCAATACAAAGTAAGGCTCTATGGGCCTCTGTTAGGATTTCGGCTTTTTCTCCACATGAGTTCGGAAGTCATCAGAGAGCGCTTTGAGTAGAGCGTCATATGACTTTGCTTAGGTTTTAATGGTATCACTCTAGCTGCTGTGCTGGGGGTGGACTGTAAAGAAGCAAGATCAGAAGCAGCAAGACCATTTAGTAGGATACGGCAACAATCTAGGTGTGAATACACTGGGGCTTTGGATGAGAGTCATGGCTGTGGAGGTAATGAGAAATGATTGCGTCCTGGGTATATTTTAAATGCAAAGTTCATAGGACTTACCTTTAGCTCATTCAATTTTTTTTTTATTTAAATCAATTCCTGATCAATTTTACTTCCTTAGAAAAGCATTCTCTGATCTCCTTACATTTGGTCTCATCGTGGGCTGTTACAGAACCATGGGCTTCTTCATATGTATCTCAATTACACTGGCAGTCCCACATTTACATGTGTGATTGTTTTAAGATCCATGAGGGATGGACTGCTCATGGTGGGTATGGTGTGTGTGTCTGTATGTACTCACGGGTACATTCACAGCACCTAGAATACTGCTTAGTCTATTCATTTGGCTCAGTATTTGCTGAATGAATGGATTTGTGTTCTATTTGTAGTATAAAATTCAGAAGAAACTTTCATTTTAAGACAACCCCCAGCTTCATTTCTCAAATATTATACACCTAAAAAAGATATTGGGCATATTGTGTTGCTCCTCCCCCAATACTCTCCAAAACTGTCTGCTGAGAAATTCCTAAACACTTTCCATACCCATCTGCTTAGAAAATAATTTCTCCACAAAGCTTCCCCTAATATTATGTGTTGTTCTTCTGTTGGAGAAAATACCAAAGAAAAAGACATGCTGTGTTTCTTAGACCCATGAGGAATCTAACATCACTAGGACATACTGTTTGAAGTCGGAGGAGGTCTCTAGGAGAAGCGCTCACAGAAGCCAATAAAGGGAGTGTCATCAGAGGCCTTGGGGCCATGGTGAGGCATTTGGACAGGGAGATAACGAAGTATATTAATCGGGGGATGGTTTGGTTATATTTCTGCTCTGGAAAACTCAACACTGGTAGTTTTGTGCAGGATGGATTAGAAGTGTGGGTGAGAAGAGACAAAGAACTAATACACGTGGAGATTACTGTAAGAATGAAGAAGCTTAGGGATGATGACCCGATCAAAGATGATGATGAAAAAGATAAAGGAGGAGAGAGAGTAAAAGTCCATTAATGGTTGGTTAGGTCTTAGGAGATGATTAATAGAAATGGGTTCAAGGAGTTTTCTCAGATGGTTCTAGGTTTCTATGTCCAATATTGGAAAGGATGATGGCACCATTAACTAAAGAACCAGCAGTTAGGACCATGCCTAGAAAGCAAGTCAGTGAGATCAATTTTGGACATATTAATTTTGGGGTTCATTCAAACAGGAAACTACCTCTTTATGTATTCATGTCATAATGCACAGGGAATTGAATGGCAATTCACTTGAGAGAAAGGAGGAGTATCCTTAGAGAATGCTGAGCTCAGACAGTCCCTTAGCCTTGGTTACATTCAATGTCTACACATGTAAAATAACAAAATAACAACTATGCCTTTTTTTTTCTTTTTTTTTTTTTTTTGAGACAGAGTCTTGAGGTGTTGCCCAGGCTGGAGTGCAGTAGCATGGTCTTGGCTTACTGGAACCTCCGACTTCCAGGCTCAGGTGATTCTCTTGTCTCAGATTCCCAAGTAGCTGGGACTAGAGGTGCGCGCCACCACACTGGGTTAATTTTTGTGTTTTTAGTAGAGACAGCGTTTCACTATGTTGGCCAGGCTGGTCTTGATCTCCTGACCTCATGATCAGTCAACCTCGGCCTCCCAAAGTGCTAGGATTATAGGCATGAGCCACCTCGCCCAGCTGTAACAATTATATTATTTAGAAAGCCTAAATTATGTATCCACAGTACATTATAAAGCTTAAATAATATATATGTAATATTTTTATAACACATTACACAAAATATTAAGTACCAATATTACTACTAAAATGTAGGGATCTAAAATATCTACTATGCATTAATCTCACCAGAAAATATTTCCAGACTATCAGAGTTACATTGTAATCTTATGCTTTTATGGCATCTATTCCTAACTTTTAAAGAAGTCAGCAGCATTTACTTATTTGCTTTTATGTCAATGGTCCTTACTGAAAAATACAAATCTAAATAAAAATGCAGAGTTCTGGCTGGGTGTGGTGGCTCATGCATGTAATCCCAGCACTTTAGGAGACCCAGGTGGGCAGATCACATAGTCAAGAGATCGATACCATCCTGGCCAACATAGTGAAGCCCCATCTCTACTAAAAATACAAAAATTAGCCAGGTGTGATAGCACACACCTGTAGTCCCAGCTACTCTGGAGGCTGAGGCAGAAGAATCATTGAACCTGGGAGGCGGAGTTTGCAGTGAGCCAAGATCGCGCCACTGCACTCCAGCTGGATGACAGAGGAAGACTCCATCAAAAAAGTTTTTTAAAGCAAGTTCTGATTATGACAAAACCAATTACAAAATTTTTGAAAAGCATGTCTCTTTAAACATGCACCCTGACAACTGGCACAACCAAATGAGGGATGATGACAAAGAAAGTTCTCGTAGCAGCCTGATGATGTTTCATTTGGTTTTGTTTTTTGTTTTGTTTTAAAAGATGGAGTTTCTCCCTCCCTATGCCCCAGGCTGGAGTGTAATGGTACAATCATAGCTTATCCCAGCATCGAACTCAAATGATTGTTGAGCCTCAGCCTCCCAGGTAGCTGGAATTACAGGTGCATGCCACCATGCCAGGCTCTGAAGATGTTCTAATTGTCATTGAGGAAGTCAGATGGTAGAATTCAGAACTGACTCTACAGACATAACCAAGAAGGTATGTATTCTTCCAGCATTTTCTCTGACTTCTAGATATGGTTAGTAAAGTACACCAGAGGAACTCTAGACATCTTCTGTATCTCCTCTCAAGGTCTTGGTTGTCCAGGGCCACAGCATTGACAATTGGGCTAAGAAACACTATATGCCAAATAATAATTTGTGCCACACTCTATACTTGATAGTTATTCAGATCACTGGCAAATTGAGAGGCACTGAAACTTCTTCCCTGATTTCTAGAATTTAGTCATTTACAGTTTACCCCCAGTTATTCATGGGTTAGTTGAGGGCCCATAATTACTACCCTAAGTAGCAAGGGAGGAATTGAATCCTTTTATGTTCAATTGAAAAGGGTAAGTATGTTGTGGGATTTCTCCTTTTTGATGGCTCTGATATCTTCCTTAGCTTTCTGTTTGGAATTGAATCTATCCCTCCTTAAGTTTCTGGTATTTATGGCTAAACATTTATTTCACATTTGCTACCTCTTTGCTTTTCTCTTCTTCATCACATTCACATATCTGCCTAGTATCTCATTCTCAGTGTTATATTTACATAATTAATAGGTTAATAGTATTCAAATCTAGTTTCTTTTAAAATTATTAGGATTGAAATCAATTATAAAATGTTATTTTTCTGCTATAAAACATTTACTCATTTGTGAATTATTCTTGCAAATGACTAAAAATATTTCCTGTTTTATTATAACAAAGCATATATTACCTTATCTAAATAAAGATCATATTTATGCAGTAAGGACATCTCTGTAAACATGCAATGTATTTCTGTAACTGAATTAATTACTAAGAAAGATTAAAGCAAAAATATATTAGCATGTAGGTCACTTTTATTATGGTAAAATTTATGCAAAGATCATATAATCCAGCTGCAGTGCTTCAATTGAAAGTTAATTAGCTGTTATTAATATGTAATGATATTAACCAAGAGCATCAGCTTTTCATTATTTTCTGCACCACTAAAATGTAAAGCATGATTATACTTAAGATTTAGGCTGTTAGAAATAGTCCTCTCTGGGTGCAGTGGCTCAGGCCTGTAATCCCAGCACTTTCGGAAGCCAAAGCTGGTGTATAACTTGAGGTCAGGAGTTCAAGACCAGTGTGACCAACATGGTGAAACCTTGTCTCTACTAAAAATACAAAAATTAGCCAGGTCTGGTGGCACACACCTGTAATCCCAGCTACTTGGGAAGCTGAGGCAGGAGAACTGTTTGAATCCAGGAGGTAGAGGTTGCAGTGAGCCGAAATTGTGCCACTGCACTCCAGTCTCGGCAAGAGAGCGAGACTCCGTCTCAAAAGAAAAAAACATAAGTCCTAGTCATGTCACTGCTTTCAGCACATGAAGTAAAGAAATGCAGCATCTCAGTTGTGTTCCTCGCTTTTGTCAGAAACATTAAGAAGATTCATCTAAGAAGTGAAACACCCACTAAAATACTACAACTCTTTCAAAAAATGTATAATAGGAAAATAGTGTAGGTAGTCCAAAATCATCAATACTTAAAAGTCCAGAATCACCAACCTACAAAGGGAAAAAGAAGTAAACATCTGCACAGAAACATTTTTGCCTCACTCCTCAGCAAAGATGAAGAATAAACTGTTAAGAATGTAACAAGCCTGTTGAACTAGATTAAGGCATCTTTTCTATGAAAAATACAAATTCTCCTTGATAGAAATTTACTTCTGGATATAGTACTGGGTTATAATTATAAGCTTTCCAATAAGAAGATTATATAATTTAGTTCATGCATATACATTTAATATATAAGGAGCATGACTTTAATAGCAAAAACTGATGACAGCCTGGCATCACTAATTACCTATATACAGTGCTCTGAGGTATGCATTTCAATTAAATCCTTTAAATAGTTAACTTTTTCATTAAGAATCAATCCCATTTATCATGTAGAGTAAAAACTCATCTTGACTTCTTTCATAGTTTTAAAGTAGCTTTCATTTGCCATTACAACTTTCAATAGCAAAAGCGAGGAGGGGAATTTTACTGGGTCTACACCTCTTCTTGAAGTCAATTATTTATAATTCATATCAGAGTTTGGTCCTGTATAGATTCGCAATGCTTGCATAAACAGGGATCCAGATGTAGCAATATGTTGAGTGGTTTTATGCTCAAACTCAACTCAGGTCTATATTTAACTATTTATTCTCAAAAAGTACGCAAAAACCCTATTTTAAATGTTTCCATATAATCCTAGCCATTGATACTGCTTATTGAGCCAAAGAGAATCACTGTAGAACTAAAAATTATTGATTGGATTTGACACTCTATTTTCAATTAACAGCAGGAGTTTAGCTACTTTTATAACCTCAGGTACACTTGGATTTAATATCTAGTGAATGGTTTACCCACACTTTCCAGTGTTTTGTCCCAGGTGATGTTGGCAGAATTATGTATGGACAACACCTTTAGGTTGTTATCTCTTACTGATTCTTATCGATTCGTTCCTTGTTACAGAAAACAATGTGTTAATGCTACCATGTAGCCACATATATGTGAGAAACAGTTCAAATCAGTCACTTACCAAATACATGGGGTTTCTCTTAAACGCAAAACATTTTGGTTGAATAAAACAAGGTCAAGCAATCTTCAGAAATAAATAAGTTAGCAGTTTTTTATACACTAATACTTGCTGAAATAGATGTTAATTCCAGCACAGACAGAAAAAGAGATCAGGATAGCTCCTAAGAAAAGGTAAAATGTGAGTTGAAATGTAAAAATGAGGAAGAGTTAGGCAAAGGAGGAGGAGGAAGAGAAGGAAAAAAAAAAAAACCTCTTCAATGAAAAAGTAACTTTTGCTAAATCAAGGATAATCAAAAGACAATGGTACATTTAGAGGATGCTGAAATACTTATTAGAATTAGGAAAAAGGAGAAAGTGCTGAGACTGAGGCTAGAAAATTAGAGGCTAGATGAGGGTTAGTAACTTCTGTTTACGCAATGTGTTGCTGCATCCCTGCCTCCTGCTTCTGTTGCAGACTCTGTCAGCAGATCACAGGACCCTTCCTCAGAAGCTTCCTCATAGTCTAACAATCCTCAGTGCAACACCCCAGGCAGTCTCAGTCAATTATTTTAAAGAGGCTCTGAGGGCCAGCTCCCATGCACTATGCAAAGTAATGGGAAGTATCCTAAAGACAATTGCGGAACAGCCAAAAGTTCAAAACAGATGGTTTGCAGGATCTGTTTCCTGTTTTAGGAAAATCACCAGGATATAGTATGAACAAGGTATTAAAAGGGTGTTACAGGCTGAATGTCTTCCTCCCCATACACCCCAGAATACAGTTAATATCTATATGGTAAATGATATTATAACAGAGGTTAGAATTATTTGAGATTTTTTTCTTAGGCTGTTGAGGTTCATAGATATGGATTGTATTGCTAGAAGAAAATTAATGAATAATGAAACAAATATGTAATAAAGGGAGACAAGTAGAGCCATATGTGGCCTAATTATGAAAAGAGAGAGAGAGAATGCATATGTGGATGCTTCTACCCTCAGGACTAGAATGTGACTGTATTTGCAGATAGGACATTAAAGGAGATGAAGTCAAATTAAATGAGGTCATAGAGGTGAGCCTTAATTCAACCTGACTGGTGTCTTATAGATAGAGAAAATAGGACACCCAAAGAGGCACCATGGGTACATATGGCAAAGAAAAGATCATATGAAGGGATGGCAGGAGGGCAGCCGTCTGCAAGTCAGGGAGAGAAGACTGGAGGAAACCAACTACACCTTAATCTTGGACTTCCAGCATTTAGAACTGTGAGAAAACATTTCTGTGGTTTAAGCCACTCAGTCTTTGTTTCTTTTGTTTTGACAGCCCTAGCAAACTTTAAAAACATGGGATGAAGCCACTCAGGAATATACCAGTTTAGAGGCTGTCTCAGTGACATAGGCGTTAAAATGAAATCACTTAGGCAGATAGTAAGGGTTATGGGAGTCCTCGGTAAGATTTTTCACTTTAATGAAAATTATTTTCTAACAAATTATTTTCTAACAAAGAGCAGCCTGTAACGTCGAGTTGCAGACATAGACAAGCAAGCTAGGAGCTTGCACAGGTGAATGCTGGCAGGAACTAGGGACTAGACATGTTCAAGATGGCAGCTCCATCTTCCCTTCTCTTTGTCAGCCACATGTACAGTAAAGAGCAGATAAGATGGCACCAATCAACTGGAAAGTCCATTTGCATAATAAGATTGAGGTGAGGGAACCGGCCTTCCCAGATCTATGTAAACGTCATACCTGATGGAAAAAATCTATGAGCCCTATGTAAATCAGTCACCACCTTCTCCAGCCTACTCATAAAATCTACTTCAGTCTGCCATTTCCCTGCTTTTCGGATGGATGGATGAATGTTTCTCTCTCTCTCTCTCTCTCTCTCTCTCTCTCTCTCATAAGGAGCGGCTCTCCTCTCTCCTTCTATTAAACTTTCCACTCCTTAACCCACCCACATGTGTCCATGTCCTTAATTCTTTTTTGGTGCAAGACCACAGACCTCAGGGTGTATACTCCAGACAACATAGCCATTTCACCAGTATCAAAGGTGAGAGGAAAATGGAAACCAAAACTGAAGCTCTGGCAAAAGGGACAACAAGGGCTGAGTGATGCAGCAGGGGCAGGTCAATGACAAAACAGGAACTGACCTCTTAGAATTCAATGCCACACCCAAAGATAGGGAGAATAAAATTGTTCTCCGAGTTTCAGGATAGAATCAACTCAGGAATAACTCAATGCAATTTTGACAAGCTAAAGAGGGACTGCTAATCTGAGGATGAACTGTTTCGTCCATTATTGCGAAAAGATTTCAGGGCGGTTAGAACACCAAACTGCAGCCCTCAGACTCATCTTTCTGTGGCTGGTTGATGTATTAAGTGCTGCCTTTGGGAGTTTCTGCTTTGCAGAAAATCATGCAAATTTACTGGTATATTTATCACAAGGTATCTGAATCAGTTGTGTGCATTCTGGGGTGAATTAGAGTTGAGTGTAATAATGATTAATCTATATTAAGCACTTTTATGAAATGCATACCATTATTATCTTCATTTTGTATATCTAGAAATTAAGACCTGGAGAAGTGAAAAGCTTGCTCCAAATTTCATGGTTAGTAAGTGGTCATGCTACTGCCACACTGCGCAATTTGGTCCCTGATTATACCAGTTTTTGAGGGTTCAATAAAGAGTGAAGAAGATTTGGGAATTCTGAGTGCTCGAGGTGGACACAGCACAGGTAAAAACATAAAAAAAATAAGTAGTATCCTTCTCAAAAATTGTTTCATAGGGTTGCCCTGAAAATGGCAGTCAAATGTGCTTAAAAATGAACAGCAAGACACACAGATGTAAACTGCAGAACAGCAGAATAACTACAGATATTATTGACTGTGCTTCAAGAATGACTTAAGGATACAGTCAGCTCTTTAAAAAAAAAAAAAGCCACCAATAAGTCAATACAAGAACCTAGTGCAGTGATATTTGCCTTTAGGAAACTCAAAATAATAAATTTAATTCCTTAAATTAATACTTCAAAAAGACAATTTGTAAGGAAATTTATAGAATACAAATTGCATGTTGGGTGCCTTCTGAGAAGAGAAAGCATGATAAGAATTTAATCACATAGTATGCTTTATTTCATTTTTAAGGATTCTGGGGCTTCTTAATCCTACATAAAGGAGAAGAGCTGTCAGACACATTTCTGGGAATGTGTGGGGCTGCGTTATTATCCTAGAAATAAGAACCCAGCAGCCTCATGGATAAAAGTGACAAGTTGCTGGTAGGTAGCATGAAACACAAGAAAAATTGAAGTGACTCCAGCAACAAAGGAAAAGCCTCACAAGGGTATGTGTACTCAGCTCATCACCATCTCAGCTTTTTGGGGGGAAATCTTTAGTTTCCATTTTGTCTGTCTTAAAATATATCCACCGTGACAACAAAACGTTCTTCTCTCCTGCATCTGCAGATATTCTTTTGTATCTCAGAGTAATTGCTATGAAAATTAGATGTATGCCAACTGATATGGTTTGGCTGTGTCCCCACTAAATCTCATCTTGAATTGTAGATTCCATAAATTCCACATGTCGTGGGAGGGACCCTGTGGGAGGTAACTGAATCATGGTGTCGGGTCTTTCTTGTGCTGTTTTCATGATAGTAAATACATCTCACAAGATCTGATGGTTTTATAAAGGAGAGTTCCCCTGCACATGGCTCTCTTACCTGTTACCATGTAAGACAGCTTTGCTCCTCCTTCCCCTTCTGCCATGATGGTGAGCCCTCTCCAACCATGTGAAACTGTGAGTCCATTAAACCTCTTTTTGTTTATAAATTACCCAGTCTCAAGTATGTCTTTATTAGCAGCATGAGAATGGACTAATGCAGTAAACTATTCATCTCCGGAATTGACAGCCTTTCCCATAAATGACTGATAGTTAGACAGGAAATTATATAGGTATACTATAAGTTGTCTTGATAAAAAAAATTGATGCTATAATAAATGATTGCTTACAACACTGCAAAATAAGTTGGTCAAACCATACAATTAAAAAGTAGAAAATGGAATGGTTTGCCTTGAATAAATAGACCAAAATATTAAGACAATAATGGTATATCAAATAGAAATCTATGAAAGCATAACATTTTTGTATATGACTTTTCAGCTTTTGGAAGACTTGGCTATGTAAAGATCCAAGTGAAAATGAAAAATCAAGATTTATGACAAAAACCCCAACTTCCAGAGTGGTTCCAGAAAACTCACTCTTTGGCAAGAATGTAACCCCTTCATGCCCAGGCTCAGCGAGTGATTATTTGTAATCCCTATCTCATAAGAGTTGCTGATGAAAAGAATTATGATAGTAATTTCTATTTTAGAAACCCTACAAGGGGTCAAGTCCTGCGCAACATGAAATACATCTCATGCTCCCACAACTAGTCTTCACTGTGTTGGAGTAAGCAAACAGTTTGACATGAGCAGGAGTGAGGAAGGCCCTAAGAAAAGGGAGGTCTGGAAAAGCAGACACCCCAGATATCACCCAAAATGTGCATGCTACATGTGAACGGAAAGGAGGGGAAATACCTGTGCAGAAACACTCCATAACAGCATTAATCACTCACTCTGCAGTTAACCTGTCAGAATGGAGCTAACTGCATGCTCATAAGGAAGGGAAGATGGCAAAGGAGAAAATTCCTAAGAGATAAGCAGATGCACTAAGTATAGATTTGACTGCTACCCAACCTTCCTGAGGTTGTGATAATGAGCAAGGCAGCCATTATACAGGTAGAATTTGTATCCAATACCAAGCCCATGTATGTGCACCAAATAATAGAAGGGGATAGTCCCCACAAGGCTAGGGTGGGAACTAGGTGGGAAAAGGTAGTTACTTAAGGCAGAAGTGGGAAAACTAGACCAAAAAAGGCAGACTTAAGACAGAGGTGGAAACACCAAGAAAAAATTCCGACGTCATACAAACCCAGTGCAGAACTCTTGGGCTGCTGTGTCTCATTTCAGCAGTCTGCTCTGCTTCATCTTTCAGAGCGCACTGCTTCTCCCTATATAAACTCTCTGCTCTCCACTTCCCTTCAGTAAATTTTCTTTCTGGATAAATTGTCTTTTGGCCAAAATCTTTCTCTCAAGACAACAAAAGACTGAGGATTCCCATCTTCCTGATACCAAAAGTATGTATTGTAAGGGATGAAGTTAAGAGTTGGAAAGCTAGTAAATGGCAAAGCTAGATGCAAAAGGAGATTTTCTGACTCTACACTAGGTGACAACGAGGGTTCCCAAATGATTATCAGAATGAACTGAGGGGTTCTTTAATATATCTTTGTGTGATGTTCAAATACAGATTCTCACCACTGCCACACCTCTATCCTCAATTCTGAGTTAGCATATCTAAGGTGATATCTATGCATATGCTTGTCTAAATATTCTTCCAAACTGATCCTGATGAATGCACTCAGGTTGAGAACTGATGTTCTATACTGTGCTCTTCTTTCTAGATCACTTCTCATGGTCTGCTACATGGCAGAGGCTTCCTGGGGCAAAGGAAGTCTCATGTCCTCTAGTAAGTTACCCATGGGAAGATCATTCACATTATTTTTCACAAAAGTAGTACAGTCTTTGAACTTGGATAGTCATGAGAAGTTCAAAAGGCATGGGATACCAAAAGACACCATTTAGTACTATCTCAGAATGATGCACCAGGTTTCAAAGCCACATAGTCTGTCTCCAGAGCCCCTTTTCTCTTATTTTTTTTTAACCAGAGTCTGTAAATAATACAGCCCTAGAATGTGGCTTCATTTTATGTATTATTAATTTAAAATCTTCATAAGAAGCAAATTGAACCTTAGCTGATATTTAACCTTATTATCAAAAGACTTAACTAGTCTTTATTATGCTGACACCAGGCTCCTAAAATAAAATAGTTCTGACCTTATAAGGTTTGAATGCTTCATTGTAATATGACATTTCAGATTCTTAGGAATAATTGCTGTGCTATTTTAATTGCCATGTACAACATAAAATGGAATGGGAAATTCTTCTCCCACCAAACTTCAACTATCAGATACTTTTTGGATAATGAATGATGGCATTTCAAGTATTTGGTTCTGTTTTATTTTGTCATTGATGGCACTCACACTGTTTATGTTAGCATGATTAGACTGACTCCACCAGTGATGTCACCATATATATTATTGTATTTTATATTTATGCATTGTTGGAAAGAAAAAGGAATAAATATAAAACATATTTTAATGTCTGTTTAGAAATTAGATGATGAGGCAGAATACCCTAAAAATAGCACTAGACATATTGATGATGAGTACACTTCAGTCTCCAGAACAGAATAGCAATAGCCATGATTTTCTATAAAAGCTTCCAGTTATTCATTTGCAGTAATTCAGAACTGTGTCCCTATTTGAGTGGAACTGAAAAATTCCTTGGTACTGAAGCAAAACAAGAAACTGTGAACATTCTGCTACTCAATGGCTAGATTTAGAAAAGGGTAAATAATAATTGGACATCCAACACAGAAGAACACTAACGGAAGAACCTTATGAAGCCCAATTTTGTTTGGAAAATTTTGAATTTACTGATGTTAAAGGAAAGCCTGATCATTAGCCCTTGTATGCCCCATGAAGAAAAGATAGTTCATAATTAACCAGTCTCTGTGCTGCTCAGAAGTCCCCCAAAATGTTAAGAGTTAATAAATTTACATTGAAGGCATAAGAAATTATAGGACTCCTGTTAGACCTGGTACTCTTCCCACATACCTATGGTGGGATCTGTCAAAAGATTAATTAGACTCTATAAAAAAATATTGATGAGATTACATTTGGCCCAATGATATATTCATAGATGAGTTGTAAAAGCCTGTCTCCCAAATTTGAACCTGCATTTGACAAGATCATTCATACTGGAAACCATACTATCAGGGGATTTTATTTTATTATTTTTTCCCCATTTATTTATTTTATTGCATTTTAGGTTTTGGGGTACATGTGAAGAACATGCAAGATTGTTGCATAGGTACACACGTGGCAGTGTGATTTGCTGCCTTCCTCCCCATCACCTACATCTGGCATCTCTCCCCTTGCTATCTCCCCCCAGCTCCCCACCCCTCACCGTCCCTCCCCTATTTCCCCCCAACTGACCCCAGTGTGTAGTGCTCCTATCAGGGGATTTTAAATGTGCCTCTTTACACATTTTGTAATGCAGAGAAAGTTAACAAAAACGTTGACTTTTGTATACTGAAGTATCAAGGAGAACAGTGCTGTGCCATGCATTTGAAGAAACAAATTATTAGTTATTTTTCAAAGAAATAAAATAGTAACTCTTGAAAATAACAAGGGGAAAGGATAGTGTGTTAAGTTAGTATTTAGACTGGTATATTTCATTGTAGCAACTTTAGCACAAAAATTCAAGGACTTAGTGAAAACATTCCAGCATATGACGGAGAAGGAATTAGCTTTCCCAAAGGAAAAGATATATCCACAATATGTAAAAGATCCATCACATAGTTAATCCCAATATTAAAATGCCCTTAACGTATTTCTAACCTCCAATACAAAAATACATTTAGATAATAAATTAATTTTCACCACCTTACTATTACAGATTTTGATATTATATTACAAAAAGATGTACAAAATACTGTCTTATGAAAACTGTAAAAACAGCATTTGAAAAATTCTGAGTCTCAATCAAAAATATCTTTCAATTTGTTAAAAACTCTTGAATTCAGCATGGTAGTTTTCTAAAATTCTTCTTCGAATTTCTACAAAATAGTGGTAAAATGTGACAGGCAACAGAGGGTAATGTTGAAGCCACGGTTTACCTGCCATAAACTGGGTGCATGTTCTGGCTTTGCCAGTAACTGACAGTGTAACCTGATGCACATCTGTGTTTCTCAATGGTCTCATCTGTAAAATGGGGATTAATGCACCTGACATATTTTAAGTTCTTGAAATTACCTGTAATTCTATAATTGGCTATAATTCTATTAAATGGAAAAAAGAACACATTTAAATAAAAGGGTATTCTTGGCATACACATCATAATATTAAAATAAGTTGAAATCATCAGGCTTAAGTATCACATTAAAACACTAATTGAAGTATAATTACTGTTTGAAATAGATAGCAGCATTTATTATTGTTATTACCTTGAGGAGATAAAATCATTCCAAACTTACATATGAGAACTATGTCAGATATAATCATAATGTGTTATAAATGAAATTTTAAAAATTGGTTCAAATATTAGCTTTAATTGTTGCAACTTTAGCACAAAAATTTAAGGACTGAGTGAAAACATTCCAGCCTGTGACTGATAAGCATATTTCTTTTTAAATCTATTCAGAATTTCTATACAAAACACTAATTTTACACTCTCGAGTTATCATAACTCCAAAAATTGTTGCCTTTTTCTCTGTATTTTCTGGTTTTCTATAAAAATATCTAAGAAAAAAACTACATTAAAAGATCTTTATTCTAGCTCTTCTTATAAAAAAAATCTTCAACTAGGATATTATCCCATCTTCTCTCTTTACATATCTCCCCACCCCCTTGTAGCACTCATTCCTGGAGGCATCTCCTCTGGAATCTGCTCTTAACCTTATTTTATCTACTGTGGAAATCCCTCATTAATTTGTAGATCCTTCCTATTTCTTTTGACAAATTAGTCCACTAAGTTTCTGTCATGGTTTCACAATGGTTCTGATACTTTCATTGTTTTAGCTGTTTCATTTTTATTTTTTATTGAAGGAGCCTTAGAAATTTTAATAAAAGGATAGTAGATATAACCTCAGTTATGAAAAACAAATTCAAAGACCTTCAAATGTTACTTTATTCATCCAGTATCTTCAACTGTGGAATGAAAAAAAAAAAAAAAAAAGGAAAAACAGTAATTGGGCTGGTAAGAAGCATACAAAGCAAGGGAGGAAGGAAGATCAGAGGGAGGTAGGGAGGAGGGGAGGGAAGGGGAGGGGAGGGGAGGGGAGGTTAGGGAAGGGAAGGGAAGCGAAAGGGAGGGGAGGAGAGGGATTAAAACTTGAAATTGACAATTTTAAATCCCTGACCATCATATTTCATTATTTTTAAGGAAAAAGCTGTCCTCATAGTGAGTTGGTTAATATCACACACACACACATATGCACACACAAGTGCGCACAATACTGAAGTTATAAAACATTCTCTATTTCCTGTTTTCATATATCCTGGCCCAAGCTATACAACTGTCCTCCCTGTAAATGAAATTAGTAAAACTCTTCATTTATCTGAATATAGTAACATTTTAGTTTGTTCTCCCATTTATATAAAGAAATACCTGAGACTGGGTAACTTACAAAGAAAAGAAGTTTACTTGGCTCATGCTTACACAGACTGTACAGAAATCATGGATGGTGAGGCCTCAGGAAATTTAATCATGGCAGAAAGCAAAAGGGAAGTAAGCATGACTTACATGGCTGGAGCAGAAGAGAGAAGCAGGGAGGTGCAGCACACTTTCAAACAACCAGATCTAATGGGAACTCACCCCCTATCATGAGAACAGCAAAGGAAAAATCCACTCCCATGATCTAGTCATCTCCCACCAAGCCCCACCTCCAGTACTGGGTATTACAATTTTACATGACATTTGAGTGGGAACACAAATCCAAATCATATCACATAGTTTCCAAGTTTATTTCAATAAGAAGGTTTAGACAGAGCCAGTCCAACTTTCTCATTATAGAGTGAGGAAAATGACATCCACTTAGATCAAAGGCTATGCAATGTCATATAACAAGCTAGTGAAAGTGATAGAAAAAACATCAGTTAACAATCTTTTTTTAGCAGTTGACTATCAATGATATCGAGAATAAGTCCTAAGAAGAAGGTTCTAGTTCTCGGAAGATAACTCTCAGGCTCCTGTAAGTTTATTTTGTGAGCTGTGACTATCACTCTCTTCATATCTATTTATGAGACCTATGGATATTTAGAAATAGGAACACTCTTACACAGTTGGTGGGAGTGTAAATTAGTTCAGCCATTGGGGAAGACCGTGGTGAACTCAAGGATGTAGAAATAGAAATTCCATTTGACCCAGCAATCCCATTACTGGGTATATACCCAAAGAACTATAAATTGTTCTACTATAAAGACACGTGCACACATATGTTGATTGCAGCCCTGTGTACAACAGCAAAGACCTGGAACCAACCCAAATGCCCATCAATGATAGACTGAACAAAAAAATGTGGCACATATGCACCATGGAATACTACGCAGCCTTAATAAACGATGAGTTCGTGTCGTTTGTAGGGACTTGGATGAATCTGGAAACCATCATTCTCAGCAAACTGACACAAGAACAGAGAACCAAACACCGCGTGTTCTCACTCATAGGTGGGTGTTGAACAATGAGAATATGTGGACTCAGGGAAAGGAGCATCACACACTGGAGGCAATGTGCCGGGGGGTTTAGGGGATGGACAGCATGGGGTGGGGAGGGATAAAATGGGGAGAAATGCCAGATATAGTCAAAGGGAGAATAGAGGCCACAAACCACGTGGTTATGTATGCACCTATGCAACAACCCTGCATGACCTGCACATGCACCCCAGAACCTAAATTAAGAAAAAAAAATTGTTTTAAGAACTTTATAAAATTATCTCCTCAAGTAAATTTTAGAATGGTTAAAAAAAAAATTGGAATGACCTGGTATTTCTAATATGGATAAGCCTCTGTCTATTTTTAAAAAATTCTTAAAATAATTTTAATAATGCATCATAAAATAATTTCCTCTGTAGCAAAAGTTATATAACTCTGATTAAACCATGTAAAATTTTCAAAGTCTTTTGCTCTGTTTCTTTTACTCAGGCTTAAATATAATAAAATGTGCTTAAATATAATAAAATGTAATAATATAGCATAAAGAATCCCCTGCTTTAAGTTTTTGGAGAAAATATGTGTTAGCATATATTTTTTTTCTGCTACCTTTAATAAAAAAAAAGAAGACATGTGATCTTATTTGAGAAATAGTTATCTCCTAGCAACAGGAATAATGTTAGCTTGTTGTTCATAATGGTGAGAAAAAAAATTGGCCTTGAAATTAAAAGTCTACAGGAAAGAACAGAAATCTAAACATTTGTTTTATATATAAAAGAGAAGAATGCTTTCAATGTAAATAACTTCTTAATTTAAGTCTTCATTTATGGCTTTTACGTTTTATCTATTATGAATCAGACAATAATTTAACCAACATTATTAGTTTCTGCAATTTTACAAAAGATTTGCTTCTAACATATCTATTATGCAGAGAAATCTCAACAGAAAATACTTCAAGACTTTCAGAGTACATTATGTGGCTATGTTTTTATTTTTTTTTTATTTTTTTTTGTTTTTTTATTTTTTTTAAGGTATAGAGATAAAGCTGTTTTTTTAATTGCATTTTAGGTTTTGGGGTACATGTGAAGAACATGCAAGATTGTTGCATAGGTGCACAAGCGGCACTGTGATTTGTTGCCTTCCTCCCCTTCACCTATATCTGGCATTTCTCCTCATGCTATCCCCCCCTAACTCCCCACCCCACATTGTCCCTCCCCTATTCCCCCCCAACAGACCCCAGTGTGCAGTGCTCCCCTCCCTGTGTCCACGTGTTCTCATTGTTCAACACCCGCCTATGAGTGAGAACATGCGGTGCTTGATTTTCTGTTTTGCTGAGAATGATGATTTCCAGGTTGTTTTTATTTTATCTATATCCTAGTTTTTTAAGAAGCCAGCAGCATTTATTTATTTACTTTTATGTTGGTCGTGATGTCTGAGAAGTGATTTAAATTAGAACTCAAGCATCTGATTAAGACAAAATCCACTCACAAAATTATCAACAAGCATGTATCCCTAATCATGCACTTAGACAATGGTCACAACCATGTGAGGAGTGACTGGAATTAAGGTTCTTTGACACCCTGATGAAGGTTTATGCATTGTCATTACAGGAAGCCAGGCGAAGAAAGTCAGAACTAATGTGATATACAGGCTTGGTATTATTCGAACATTTTCTCAAATTCTAGGTATGGTTAGAAAAGTGTATCAGAAGAAATCCCGAGACATTCTGGGTCTCCTCCCAAGGTCCTTGTCACTCATGGTGACAATGGGACACTTGGGCTAAGAAACACGATGTGCCAAACAATGATTTGCACAGATGCTGCTCCCTGTACATGGTAATTATTCGAACTTTAGATCCCTGGCAAACTTGAGAGGCACTGAAACTTCTGCCTTGACTTCAAAAATTATACACTGCCTCATCTATTGTGCAGATATGTTATCTATTGATGAAGCTGAAAATAAATAAACCAAGATTATGAATTTTTGCAATTATTTCTTTCAATTCCCAAAATGGACAAAGCCAATCGTATATTCTTTGCTTTTAATTTTTACATCTTTATATGCATTCAAGGCAATAAGGGTTATTTACAGAGAGAAATTTTGCTTAAATGTTTAGAAAATTTTTAAATTTATTCTATATAGTTAAAGTAGTTGAAATTTCAACTGGATTTTTTTTAACTGGATATTTGGGCAGGTTCACTGTTGTTCCTACAGAATATTCCAGGAATCATATGTTTGTTTTTCAGACTCTTTGTGTATTTGAACTTGAGTGGAAACAAAAATGGCTATTACAGAGTTCACGAAGGAAGCATCCTCAAGGTTTTGTTTGTATGTTTGTTAAAGCAATTCAAGTAGTGCTTTTTTTAAAATACTCAGATGAAAAATCTAAATAAAACAGTAAATTCGACTTTTTCCAAAGATTTTATAAACATTTTAATAAAAATTAAGAAATAATCTAAATTTTTAAGATTATCTCATTCGTAAAGGCCTATTAAAAACTGCAGATTATATGCTATTTTTTACCATCACAGCTGAAATTCTGTACTAAATTTAATTATTAAATCTCAGACTGTCTCAATTTTGAATAAACTCTTCTGTCATGTAATAGTACTATCTAAATGCTAATAAACAGTCTCCCCCGCAAAATAATATAGTTTCCAAACTATAGGTGATGGGGAGGAAAGCAGCAAATCACACTGCCACGTGTGTACCTATGCAACAATCTTGCATGTTCTTCACGTGTACCCCAAAACCTAAAATGCAATAAAATAAATTAAAAAAGAAAAATTATGCCTGCTTAAAATATCATTTGTGTTCCCCTAAAATGTTTATTATTGTATTAACTTATCACTGCAAATATCCATTGTACATGAAATTTGACAGCATTAATTATATTGATGCTGATTTTTAAAATCACAAAATTCTGGGTGCATTTATACTATAAGTTTATTCTTTTCTCATTTAACTGTGGTGCTTCTCAGTACAAATATATTATCTAATTTTGTCATAATGTACCAAGCAATTATATCAAACAAGAATATCTCTATTATAAGGTCACCATTTTCATCTGTTTTTGAACTTGCACATAGAATTCTGTTTAACTACTCAACTGCATTATTTAAAAACTCTTAAAATCATCTTTGTTTTTATTATTATTTAAAATAAGTATAACTTTTTTCTGATTATACTCTACATGCACATATGTTAATCCAGCAGGTGAAGTTATTAATTAAATATTTTATTGCTGGGCATGGTGGTGGATGCCTGTAATCCCAGCATTTTGGGAAGCCGAAGTGGGAGGATCACTTGAGGCCAAGAGTTGGAGACCAGCCTGGGCAACATAGCAAGCCTCCATCTCTACAGAAAAATAAAAAATTAGCCTGATGTGGTGGCATGTGCCCAGAGTCCTAGTTATTTAGGAGACTGAAGTGAGAGGATCATTTGAGCCCAGGAGGTTGATGCTGGATGCTGCTGTGAGCCATGATCACATCACTGTACTCCAGCTGGAGCAGTTGAGGCTGCAGCATCAACCTCAATACATATATATACGAATATATGAATATATTTTGATATCTGTATTTATAGTAAATAAAGTCTCTAAATATATATATATTTATAAATAAAATTTATTATAACAGACATCTGTTAAAATAAATTTTATTATTAATATATTTTTATATATTATAAATAAAATACAGATATATATTAATATATATTTATATATTAATATTTATAAATATATATTTTTTCTCTATATTTATAATACAGATATATATTCATATATATTTATGTAATATAAATATATACATATATGTGTATATATTTATGTATGTATGTGTGCATATATATATCCATATGTATATCAAAATCAGTTCTCAGCATTTTTTTTTCAGTGATTTTCAGCTTTTTTTTTTAAATCTATTCATTTGGGAGGCCAGAAGATGGTGTTTGGTTTTGTTTTTTCATGTACTAGCAAATGACCAGGTCACATTTAGCATGTTTAAAGTTATCTTGCTCCTACGTGTATATTTGGAAAAGCTGTTCCATAGAATGGTGTCTGGTACCAACTTCTTAATGGTAAATAGGTGGATTTTTAAGAAAGGAACTTATGTTAACATTTTTTTTTAAATTTTATTGCATTTTAGGTTTTAGGGTACATGTGAAGAATATGCAGGATTGTTGCATAGGCACACACGTGGCAGTGTGATCTGCTGCCTTCCTCCCCATCACCCACATCTAGCACTTCTCCCCATGCTATCTCTCCCCAACTCCCCTCCCCAAGCTGTCCCTCCCCTATTTACCCCTAACAGACCCCAGTGTGTAGTGCTCCCCTCCCTGTGTCCATGTGTTCTCATTGTTCAATACCTGCCTATGAGTGAGAACATGCGGTGTTTGATTTTCTGCTCTTGTGTCAGTTTGCTGAGAATGATGGTTAACATTTTTTAAATGATATTTGGTCTATATTAGAAGAAAATCCATACATTACATGGTTACTCACTAAGTGCAAATGGAGTAGACTTATCTACCTTATTTGATTATTTGATGTACAGATAAGTATCCCATTTCTGAAATAAAAATCTAGATGGATTGGATTGCCTCAATACCTTTCTCTTTGGTTGTACTTTAATAAAATTCTTGCTATGAACCTTTATGAACAAGCCAGCAGATTGAAAATAAAATGATCTGGATAATGGAATCATAAAGTTGTTATGGATGGAAAGGGCTTCGTTGAGCATGTATTTTATTCCCATGAATGGAAGTGGTGTGCATTTAATCTTTCCCTTAGCATCTATAACAGAAAGGGATATATGGCCTTGAATAGTTCCTCAAAGGCACTTGAAATCACTAAAGTAATGCCTATTTCTTTTTTCTAATGTTCTCCTCCCTGCCTCCTTCCCTTTATTCATTCGGTGATTCTTCCTCTATAGGCTATCTCTTTAGATAATCTGTTCCTAGGAAGGAGAAAAGAGCTAAATGTGAAAGGCAGCATGGCGTTGTGGAAAGAATCCGGAATCAGTACGGACAGACCTGGTTTGAAATTTGGACTCCGGCACTTACCATCAAAACTGTGCACTTGGACAAACTACTTAACTTTAATAATTCTCACTTTTCCACATTGCAGCATTGTTTCAAAGCCATCTGTTATACATCACATGCTTAATGAATGGTAGTTATAATTAAGAAAAAACATACATTCATTTTACAAGTTTACACTGACAAGAAAACAGCAAATGAGGCATGTTTACGGGATGCATAGAGAGAAAGCAGTTGGTGTCTACTGGTTGGGCTTAGCCAGTTAGATTCATGCTTTCTCAGTTTAAGGTTATCAGTATAATTGATATTTTTTATCCCAAGATGGGATGACTGGGAGCAAACCTCAAAGGTAGCCACATTTGGGAGCTGGATCCAAAACAGGTCAAAATTCACTCGATTTCTCGGGACTAGTGAGAGTAATAAATGCTATTTGTTTGCTCAAACATCTCCCTTCTGAAATGACAGAGGGTAAATAGTCCAAAGGTAACTATCTCATGAAGCTCTTTGAGAAGGACTGAAAACAAGCCTGGGGCACTGTAGTAGCATTTATGTAGCTGAGAAGCTACTCGAATTGACAGGATCTGCTGGAATGATGCTGTCATGAAGAAATGGCTCAGCCATTCTGTAAACAAGCCAGTTCCATGGAGGCCAAGGGATGTGCTGGGCATAGTGTCAGCCCCCCAAGGCATTGATGCCAGGGGATGTTGACAGTGGTTTTATGTGTGGGCACAGGTGCCAGTTCCAAATAATACTATCCACTTACTCACTCAGGAATGGTAGCTTCATTTTGCATGTGTCTTTGTAAATGAAGCCTTCTTTTTATTAATATCTTTCCTAAACACTTAACAAAGAGTTACTTTATACCTACACTTGTTGCTAAGAAAGTTTCAGTACAGCTGTTCTGGCTGGCCTTCAGACCCAACATGTTTCTACTTAAAGAAACATGAGTCTCTGGTCATCAGCTGTCCATGCCTACTATCAGGTATCCACAGCATTTGGCTACTCAGCATGGACACTTCATCCAAAACACCCTTCACACATGAGATCCATATGGCTAGTCCTTCACTGCACAGGAATCACCAAAGCTGGAGGTGTTCCCATGACCAATAGTCCATATCGACTTCATAAAAGGATTAATTCCTTCAGGATAGGTGTGAGCATTGTGATGGCCTCACAACACTGTCCAGACAATTACAATTTTATGCAAGGGAGCAACTGAAGAGTTCTCAGTTACTGCTGCAGAGCTAGCCTGCTTATTTAGGCAAAAATAAGCTGGCCCAAGCAGCCTTCTGTAAGAACTACCGCAAACCTAGTCTGCTCATCAGGGGCCTCAAAATTCTGAAAAAAGGCAGCCGGCATGGTGGCTTATGCCCATAATCCCAGCACTTTGGGGGGCCAAGGCAGATGGATCACTTGAGGTCAGGAGTTCAAGACCTGCCTGTCCAATATGGTAAAACCCTGTCTCTACTAAAATCACAAAAATTAGCTGGGCATGGTATTGCGCCTGTAGCCTCAGCTACTTGGGACGCTGAGGCAGCAGGATTGCTTGAACCCAGGAGATGGAGGTTGAAGTGAGCCAAGATCGTGCCACTGCACTCCAGACAAAAAAAATAAAAAATTAAAAAATTTAAAAATCCCAAAGAAGTCTACTGGGATAAACATTTATAATATTTAGAAATTTTATTTGCAACAATTGACAAACATAGATGACAGATGGATTATTTATGAATGCCTAACAAACACTGCAAAATAAAACTGGTTACAATATACTCTTTGTTACTTGAAATATACACACGTGTGTGTGTGTGTGTGTGTGTGTGTGTGTGTGTGTGTTGTAGTTTAAGCAATAATGAATAGATGAATAGCTTGGTTCTGATATTAGTTTCCAATCCCTCCCATCAATTTTATTAAAATTCTTGTTTACTTGCAACTTATTGGCTGCCTTTTTCATGGTCTTATCTTAATTTTCTGCTGCTTCTGTTGCCTCTGTATCTCCTTTTTCTTTCCACTTTCCTGATATGAAGGGACTAATACTATTTGCCAAAATTATTTTTCTCTATATCTTCAGTTGCTAGAAGTTTACATTCACTTGACAGCCTTTATTGCTAAAAATAATGTAACTCTCCTCCATTATATCCTGAAAATTAGCCATAATGAGTAAAATGTATAGGTCTTACTCCCAACAGTTAATCCAGGGACTCTATTCTGCAAAATTTCCTCCAAACATTTTTTGGAATTTCTCAGGAAGTGCCTTACATGGACTCACATGTGTTCCGTTCCATCCCTTCCCATCCCATACAACCCCATCTCATTTCGTTGATTCCCATCTATCCCACTGGATTCACAGCTTGTCCACTGCTTTGATACTCAGAGCAGCTCTTACTAATGGATCTTGATCTAACAAAATAGAAAGCAGATGCTAAGCCACATGCCCATCTGATCCACCAGGGGAATAACATGATGGTGGTAGATACACGGGCGGGGAGGGCTTAGAAATGGCTCTCTCCTGTTGGTAGCATAATCTTTTGGCAGGATCCCAACAGTTGTCTCAGATAAAGGAGAAAAGAGAGACACAGAAAGAATAAAGCAACTTCTTCCAGAGGGTTAGACCAGGAATGCACTGCTACTGCAAACACACATTGAGTGTACTCCCAATCTCCCAGGACTCTGCACTAGGTTAAGAGCATAATGCCTCAAAAGTTGCTTTACAGAATCTTGCGCCAGTACATTTCATAATTATTTACATAAATAATGTGTTAGTCTATTTTGCATTGCTATAAGGAGATATCTGAGACTGGACAATGTATAAAGAAAAGAGGTTTATTTGGATCACAGTTCTTCAGGCTGTACAAGCACGGTACCAGCATCTGCTTGTGGTGAGGGCCTCAGGAAACTTTACTCATGGTAGAAGGCAAAGGGAAGGAATAAGCATGTCATATAGCAAGAGGGCGAGCAAGAAGGAAATGATGTTCCAGGCTCTTTTTAACAAGCAGATCTGGTGATAACTAATAGAGTGAGAAATCACTCATTACCCCCCAAGTAGGGCACCGAGCCATTCCTGAGGGATCCACCCTCATGACCCAAACACCTCCCACTAGACCCCACCTTCAACAATGGGAATCCCATTTTAACAAAAGACTTAGTGGGGACAAACATCCAAACCATATCAAATAACAGCATAAAAATTCAGTTTCTGGATTCAAGCCTAGATTTGGGTCCTGGCTTTAAAACTTTAGTTATCCTTCAGTAGATACATTTTCTAATCTCTCCTAAAATTTAGTTGCCTCATCAGTAAGTGGGGATAATAATTGTTCCCACATCAGAGAATTTTTGTATAGGATTCAATAAGATAATGCATGAAAATGACAGTTTGCCAATCACATAGTCTCAACAGAGGGCAGACACCTCTAATCCAACTTTTGTGCTCCCATTCACCACATGTGTACAGTGAGGCCTGATCAGTAGCAGACCCAGGTTGGGATATCTCAGCATGCCACTTACCTTTTTATAAATTTTTAAACTCCCTATTTTTCTAGTTGTTAGGTACAACTAAATTGCATACCACAGGTCCAAACTGATACTAGCATCACATATTTTTTTCAAACAGGGTCTCACTATGTCACCCAGGCTGGAGTACAGAAACAACACAATCACGGCTCAATGCAGCCTTCACCTCCCAGGCTCAGGTGATCGATCCTGCCACCTCAGTCTCCCATGTAGCTGGGACTACAGGCACACATCACCATGCCCAGCTAGTTTTTCGCATTTTTTTTTAAGAGAGACAGGGTTTCACTATGTTCCCCAGGCTGGTCTCAAACTCCTGGGCTCAAGTGATCTGCCTCCCTCAGCCTCTCAAAGTGCTGGGATTTCAGACATGAGCCATGGTACCTGGCCAGTATCACATTGTTAAAATTTATTTAGTTGGGCTGCACTAACATATCCAGAAAGAGACCTTGTTTTTCATAAACGCTCTTATCTCTATGGAATTCAAAACTGTTTTATAAAGTAACTGTCTCACAATTTTGCCCAACCTGGTCTTGAACTCCTGGCCTAAAGTGATTCTGCTATCTCAGCCTCCCGAGTGTCTGGGGTTACAGGTGTGAGCCATGCACCTGGCTCAAAGTCAAAACTGCATTCAAAATAATTCCATTTAAGACACTGATGCTGAAAGAGTGTCAGACAGAAGGAGCCACTAAGCAAAAGTTAATTATATATATATTACCATTTCACCTAAGGCCCACCCTCCCAGTACAAAACCTACATCCTCTGGAAGTATTTTCTCCTGGATACACACATTTACTCATTCAGCACATTTCTAAACTTTCATGACAGCACGAACACTGTTCTGGGCTCAGATATGTCTTCAAGATCAAAAATAAACAAGGTGGGACGAAAGAAAATAACCAATGAGTGAATGGATGAAGGCAATAAATCAACACAAACAATAAAATACCAGGGAGTAATCAGTATTATAGTGCAATATGTCTTGATGAAACTGACCAAGCAGTACTTTAAGTTAGATGGTCAAAAAATGCCTCTCTGAGGAGGTGATATTTAAGTTGAGACAGGAATGATAAAGGAAAGCAGTTCTATGTCTGGTGAAGGAGCAGCCAAGGCAGAGAGAAGAGCAATTTGATGTACTTGAGGAAATGAAAGCGGACTAGAAGGCTGGAATGCAGGGATGGAGGGAGAAAAGGTAAGAGATGAAGGCCAAGGTGAGGATTTAGGGAGGTGACTGAGTTAACCTAAGTTAAAAGCCACTGAAAGGCTTTAAAAAGGGATGTTGGATTAGTCCATTCTCACACTGCTCTAAAGCAATACCTGAAATGATTTAATCTATAAAGAAAAGAGGTTTAATAGGCTCACGGTTCCACAGTATGTACAAGAAGCATGGCTAGGGATGCCTCAGGAACCTTACAATCATGGAGGAAGGCAGAGAGGAAGGAGGGATGTCTTACATGGCTGAAGCAGGAGAATAGGGCAAAGCAGGAAATGCTCCATACTTTTAAACAACCAGATCTCCTGAAAACTCACTCACTATCACGAGAACAGCAAAGGAAAAATCAGCCTCCATGATCCAATTACCTCCCACTAGGTCCCTCTCTCAACATTGGAGATTACAACTGGATATGAGATTTGGGCAGGGACACAGATCCAAACTATGTCAGCTGCAATTTGATATGATGAACTGTGCTGAGAATGAATTATGGGGGTCAAAGTGTGGAGGTTGAATGTCAGTAAGAGGCTATGGTTGTTTTCCAAGTGCAGAGAACTGGAAGAATTTAGAATATGTCTGGGAGACGCTTGAAGTGAACAGATGGGGAACAAAGGAAGGATAAAGGACACTGTGGATCTGATGTATGCACCTGAGTGGAAGTTAGAGCCACTTACTGAAACAGGGTATGTTAGGGTAGAGGCTGATTTCTGATGGATTCACATTTCCAAATTGAGGAGCCTCCACTAAAGCAGTTCTCTTTCCTCTTTCAGCCGCCCTAGCACTCCTTTCTGTGGGGGTAGTTTGACTCACCTGATTGATAAATCTTGGCAAAGTCAGGCCTAAGAATCAGTCCCTTCCTTTCAGCTTTTCTTGCCTGCTTGGCATCAGCAGGTGTACATTCTCAGCTCCTCTAGCCTGTGTCTGATGGAGGTAGGCAGATGAGGGGTGTTCTCAGCTCAGTCTGGGAGTAGTACAGTCATAGGAATCTCACTGGGAGGCCACAACTAAGTCATGTCCTCCAATCTGGCTTTGATCAATAATAAACCTGGCATTTGTGACTCTAATGATCTGATTCCAGTATGTTTCCATCAATTAATTTAGATCTCAGGATCATCTGAGGAAATATTGGGTAAGCAGCATATTTGGAAAAACTAAGAAGAGTTCTGCTTGGATATATGAGATTTGAAAGACAGTTTTCAGATTAGCTTTGCATTCAGGGATTAGGCAGAAATGTAGACTTTAGGATCATTGTTTATATATTTTTAAAATGCATATATGCGTTTGCTAGCAAGTCATCGTTATGTAAGTGCATTTATTTTATTGGCATTTAACCCACAAACCAAAATGGATTATAGCATCAGCCATCAATATCACTGTACTTTTAACATAGAAGAGATCAGACTCCCCAAAGGAGACTGGATGTCACCATACAAACTGAAGATCTGAAGAGAAGATCATCTCTACTGAGTCATACTACCCCACAAGGCATTCCAAGGTTACTTCTTAAAGATCAATCATCAGCAATTTAAGGTTGGCTTGCTCAATATAAATGATTTGATGCAAATAAAATTCAATTAAAAATCCTACACACTTTACCTCTGACTCATCCAAGGTGCACATTGCCATAGTAATTGAAGACATCTGTCCTATGAAACAATACAGGAACAGGCTTGTGCAGCTGAATCTCCCACACTGACTGAATTACCACCTCAGGTAGAACTGAGCTGGGGAGGAAGACTGGGGAGAGAGGTGCACATAGGTATGAGGAGATATTCTTATGCATATTGTCAATGTGCCTGGATCTCATTATTATTCTTGATTAAAATATAATCACTGTCAGTTTGCCACTAGAAAAAATTAACTCACACTTTTGAAGTCACCTCAGCCAGATACACAATTCTATTATTGTGCATGAAGGGACACTATTAAATAGTACAACTAGCATACTCGTTTCTAATAGAGTGAATTACAATTTTTCTTAATTACAAGGGAGTTCTCTGCATTATGTTCAGTATTGCACCTGTCACGTCCTCAACAAATGTGTCTTAATATACAGTGAAAAGCAATTAACAAGACAGTGCTTATTTGAAATTTCTACACTTGTTTTCTTCTATAAACATAGACCTTTTCTCACATAGTCATTCTGTCAACGTGAAGATGTCAGCATTTACAACATTTTTGATAAAATTTAGAAATTCAGTTAAAAGTGATTATTTCAGTGGATTAGGAAAAGTACCTACATTTTTTAAATGCTTGGTCTCTTGAAATCAAATCATATCTTGAAAATTTTGCTGAAGGGGGAGTTTATGTGCAGAAACTTTGTATAGTGTTTTATCCCAGAAAATTCATCTGGGTTAAAATGCTTTGAATCTAAATGACAGAATTAACAAAATAGCCAAGAAGAGAAACTATTTTATTTCTAAAATTATCCACATTGAAAATGGTATTAAGTTAAAATCCTGCTGCATCTGCAAATCTAGTAGATTTAGAAATGGTATCAATTCAATATATTGTAGAATAAAGAAACAAGAACAGCAATTTATGTTTTGCTGCAAATTAATTTGATTATATCTGACTAATATGGTGAATTCCAACCTCACAGCACTCTCTACAACTGGCAAAAACACTGCCTTGTATCTTCTGGATATGTGACAGATTTGTAGCTATATGTGAAAGGGCCTGTTCAGACTTGTGGTTTAGAGCCTCACTCATGGGCTATTACATAGCATACAGATCAGAATCTATTGGTTTATCTGAGGTTGTACACCTCTTCGACTTTCAATTTATAAGTCAAAAAGGGAATTAACGAGGCATACTTACTTTGGCACAACTGGCTAGAAATTAAGATCTCTTAACCAATTTGCTGAAAAGGTAAATGGGGTTCAGAGAAAAATGAAACTAACAGTTACAGAGAACACTACTCACCCTACATGTGATGTGAGGTGTTAATCCACATAGGGTTTGTCACCACAGGACATACACTTCTCCACTGTCTCCCATTGATTATGACTTATCCTGAAGCCCTTCTTTCACTGCTGAGGCTTACTCTTTCTAGCCAAATGGTCTATATTTGTTGTTCTTGTTGTTTCTGGAACTTATAAATTAGCATTGATGTCTCTCACCTTCTAGATAAACCTTGACCATGGCCTGGAAGGCTCTTACTAATTCTTAGAATTACTGAAATATACTGTCTTTTTTTGACCTAGTTCACACTGTAACTTTTCTAAGAAATATCCTGATGACCCCATTTTATGAAAATAACATAAAACAGAAACATAACCTTGCATGTAAATTACCTTTCACATTTTGCCCTCTGCAATAATACTATAAACTGGCCCTAAGTGTACTGTACATGCAATCATAATGGGACAGGCTCAAAACTATTAAGGTGACCTGATCAAGGTGACATTGGTAATTCCAAACTCTACTGTATTTATATGATGCATTTCATATGAATGAATTACTAGCATTTATTTATTTATACTTCCATTTTGTTCAAAAACACACGAAATAAAAAATTCAATAAGGTAGGTGAATATTTTAATCAGGTAACTGCTGCTTTAAGAAGAAAATATTAAGAAATTTAGATCCAATTTTTATAAAATGCATTGAACCATTTATTAACTAGACAACATGTAACCTATCTTGATGATACAGGATCAGTATGCTAATACTGCCATTCTATGGAGCCAAAACATAGAAGTAGTAATAACTATTATAACTTTCATATTCGATGTAGCTATTTTTAGCAATTAAAAAGTAATTTTTATGTTAAATTACTTGACATTCAAATCATCTTGTTCAAGAATTCCAATTTTCCACATTTCATGCATAAAGAAGGTAAGGTTTAGAGAGTTTAAGTAACGTATGATTCACAGTCAGCTTGTGGCAAAACCACATTCCAACAGTAAGCCCTGGACTCCACAGGTGGATGGGATTTGTGAGCCCTATACTAAATGACCTTAAACTACTGTGAGCATTTTCTTCATCCTTTTGTCTGATTATTCAGTCAGCTATCAATTCTTCTTGTTGCCAGAGAACAGTAACAGTTATTTCTTCCTGCTGCCAGCTGTCATCATCTGTTTCTACTCTATGAGCTGGAAAATCAGGTAATCAACCTTTTTGAAAGTTGAACATGAAACAGATTAAATAGCATCTGAGAGAGCACTTCTTCTGTGAAGTCAATCCAGTTCATGGCTTTGGTGCACAAGTTTAAGACCGACTATCATGGTGGCTCATGAGCTTTCCCCAGCAGCCTGTTGGTTTGTGACCAGGTTTGAGAAGGGAGTGTCTACTGTTAAACCTGGTTCCCTGGCAGGTGAAGTCTGATGACATTTACATTTTGTCATCAAGTAGCAGACAACAAGATGCAAAGAGTTGTGCCTTCTCTCCCACACACATTCCTTTTTGTTCCATTTTTCTAAGATGGACTGATAATGGACACATGAATTCCTTCCAAGTGTGTGGCTACTCAAAGTATGGGCTATTCAAAGCTCATGCTACTCAAAGTATGGGCTATTCAAAGTTCATGCTACTCAAAGTATGGGCCTCAGTCCACTGCCAGTATCTGAACTGTTTGCCACCAGTCAACAAAATATGTATAGAAATTAAGAGTATTCAGAAAGCTTTATGGAAATTTGATGCTGCTACAACATTCTTATTATATTAAGTGTTGGTATGCAAGAGGCTGGAAATTTTTTTTAAAGTTATCCCATGCCATAGGGAATTTGAGAAGAACAATCTTTGGTATGTTCACAACAGAGTACTAAACAGTAGACAGTAGACAGTAGACAAAAAGGTTATGTGAGAGAGAGTTCCATTTGGCCTGTGAGCCTGCCAGGATATAAAACACTAACTAATCTACCCTTTTTCAAAATTAACCTGCCTCACTTCTTCTATTTATTCTGGTTACTTATCTGGCATTAAGAAATGTGTCCCAGTTGGCTTTAATGAGGTCATTTGCCTACAGTTACAATGAAAATCATAGAGTGCAGAATACAAGGACCAGGATAAATGATATTTAAGCCATTAAGTAACAATATTAGAAAAAGATCATTATCAAAATTAACTTGACTATGACAATTACGTTTCTTCACTTGATCTTAGCCAAAAGGCCGAGAGGCGATGACAATTACATTTCTTGAACATTATATGACCAAAGCAATTGGCCTGTTATTCAAAGTGGGGGTTTTTGTTTGTTTGTATACCTAGAATATCTTGAAAATTTGAGACAATGGTTTCAACTACGGACTTTGCCTATAACTAGATACCATAAAAAAATACGTTTATAGTAAAGTTTTGATGGTGCTTTTGATGTTGCTAAATATGATGGTCATGAGATATTAAGAAATTTATATAAAATAAAGACTTTCTTTGGTTTATATACACTGAAAATAATCCCAAATTGTTTATAGAAGCATAAATTTGAGGAGACACTTCTGAGATGTAAATTTTTATTCTACAAATATTTAATGAGAGTTGTGCCTGGCATTTACTTTTTAGCTCCTTGGAATAAAACACTGAATAAGACCAATAAAATCCACAGTTCTACAGAGTTGATACACTCGAAATTGAAGAAGTAGAAACAATAAACAAGAGACATATTAAATACATGATTTAACAATTTATATAGAGTGTTAGAAGGTGATCAATGCTGCAGATTAAAAAAAAAAGTGTAGAGCAGGATAACCAAACCCAGGTTACCCTGGTTAGCAGAAGAATTAGTAATAAATAATATAGTGGTTGAAAGATGAGTTTCAAGCAAAGTCCTGAGCAAAGATTCAAGCAAAATGTTGAAACTAGACAGTAACCTACATACTCTCTAGGTTAAATACTCACCTAAAAGAGACTCATTTTAATGACTACATTTACCATAATATTTATGAATCGAATTTGTTAGAATGAAATGAAACTCATGGTCTATTCTAAGTTTAGAAACCAAAAACAGTATAAGCATTTGAACAAATGATGTGAGCTTCCTTCACGTACACAGCTGCAAGGTTCAGTCATACCTGCTAAAATCTCTCACCATCTTTTGAGAGAGAAATGCTGTATTTTTTTCTAATTGAGACAAGGAAGACACATGAGTTTCAGGCTGTCATCTTGAAGGCACATAATTGGATTTTTTCCTCTTTAAGAAAAAAAACTTTCTGCTACAGTTTTAAAAGGCAGGAAAAACTGAAAAATAAACCCTTTCCGCCTCAGGCAGTTTTTTCTTGTGCCAGCTGAGATGTAGAGCGGCTGTAAAGGTGATAAAAGACAGTGCTAAAAAACCACAGGTTGGGAAAAAAAAGTACACAATGGTCAAAGGTTTCTTAGTTTGAAATCCCATTCTTCTGAACTGTCACCAGTGATTTGATAACAACCAACATGTGAAATTCTAGAACTGCTAACAGGCCATGTAGGGCTTATATCCAAGCAAGGATTTAGGTTTTGCTCTTAGAAACACATTATTATGCAATACAGAAAGAGAAAACTAGTTAGAGCAATCTCTGATATATGAGATTGGAAATTATGAGAAAAATACCAGATTATACATAAACACTTATTTCTTTAAATCTTGCTCCATTTGTATCACTTTTACATGTAAAGTAATTCTAAAGTGTAATTTTTATATAGATAATATTATATATGATTGTTCAATACATGCTTTCATCTGCTAGCCTTATATTCATGTAGCATATATAAACTTTACCTGGTGCTTCAAACCACACAAAAATATTATGTATTAACATAGAGTCTGATACATCTAGTTTTAAAATATATCCCTTCAGAGGTTATCCTAAAATCTTAAATATACAAAATTAGCAAAAGTCATACTCTATGCATTTTCTTTTTACACCATTTACTTTTACTGTCATAGTATTCCAATAGGTTTTGTATGGGAAAAAAAAAAAAAACGAAGTTTGAAGTTTATATCAAATCTAATTTGAATAAATAAAACATTTCTTTAGGTTGTCCAAAGATGAAGAAAATTCTCAGACTGGTTAATTTTTCTTTTCAACATTGTAAAAAATGTGTTCAATCTACTTCCTGAAAGAAAATACCTAAGATGATAAACGATCATAATTTCTGAATGTCCTACAATTTTCTACTTGTTTTCAAACACTGACATTTTCTGGAACAGAAAAGAGTCCTAATTTTTTAATCATCAGGAGATTTTGTCATGACGGTGTAGTGTTTTTTGTTTCCAAAGACAAAAATAAAAAAATCATAGATTAAGACAAAAATTATAGACAAAAAGTTTGCTATTGTGCATCAAAATATGGCATAAAAAATTGAAACAAAAATGCAATGATTCCCATTTTTATGTATTGTCAATGCTGTAATCCCAGCTGTGCTCAGATACCACTAGAGGTTTGTGCACAGCTGTGACATTATCAAAGGGACTCGATTGCCAATCAGAGCTTGGCTTGAGAGATTCATTGTCCAAGCCATCCCCCAATAAAGCTTCTGGAACTCTGTGTCTGCTTCAGTTATTCTCTCCATGAACAACCCAGAATTGGGCAAATAAAGACATTGCAGAATTTCTTCATTACACTTAATTATGTATTGTGAGAAGCTCTAGCTTTTAAACAAAGCCCAACAGCAGATTTTGCTTATCATTCTACAATTCTCTTTTTGAGGAGACACGGAAGGTAGAATATTGATGCTCTACAGTGTAAGTCCCTTCTGTTTACTCAGCAATCATCAGTTTTGTTGATGGTTAACATGTTTATCGCCTTTTCAAAGAAAAATACTTTCAACAGACATGGTGCCACCAATGACAGAATCACAAATGAGGATAATTGTCAGTCATTATTATTGTTTTGTACCTGAAATGAAGTCTCAATTGCCTAACACATACTGAGAATATGCCACAAATATGGCAGCTTCCTCAAACCACTGTATGTCTGAAATTAAGGCCCAGAAGATGTTCCCTCTCAACAAGGATCTTTGGTCAAATGCGTTTTTGATCCTCCTCTTAAAGAGTCACTATATGTGCTGACATTTTTGAAATTCCAGGAAGTTCTGGAATAAGCAAACATATTCACATCTATTCTAGAAAACATTGTTTTACTATTGAATCCTTCTCTACACAGTATTAATCAACAACCCAGTGCTTTATGTAGTACAGATAGGAAAGTTATTTCAGGAATTGTTAATTTATAAAGAAATATGTGTTGGCTCAAATAAAAAAGAAATAACTTTTGAGAATATACCATATCCATGACACTACACTATGAGAAGGTTTCAAACTTTCCATAACACAGGATACATTGAGCTGAATGCACATTCAGAGTAAAATTCTGCCTTTCTAGAATATTTACAGGTAAGTGGTTTATCTTCTAAGTTTATATAATAATATTTATACATAAAGATGCAAAGAAGTTACATAATAGAAATATTTCTGTTAATAAATCTGAAGATATTGCAAGCTGTAAAATTGTGGCTTCAGATATGAACATCAGGTAGCACCTTCAAAATTCCAAAGTATATTAACTACTTTGTCCCTTAAAAAAATCAACATTCCTTATTTTATATACGAGCTTTAATTTGTGACCATAATTTTTAAAGAAAGAAAAGGGAGAGGGATAAAAAGGGCCTCATAATTTTTTATTTACAATGTAAGATATATTTATGGTATATATTTATTTAGCTTTCCCTGTGTCTGAGACTGTCCTAAGCTTGTAATATCTATTAACATATTTATTCCTCATAAAAAAATCTATGAGGTATGAATCTCACAGGCTTGTGCAAATAAAGACATTGCAGGCCTCATTTAAAAAAACCCTATGGTTTTTTTTTTTATGAGGAATAAATATGTTATGTTAACGTAAAACAAAAGCACAGCTAGTAAGTAAAGGGTAGAGGGAGATTTTGAACTCAGTTACCACTGACTTCCACACTTATACACTCCTCAGAGCTGCCTAACAACTTTGCTCCACTAATAAAGACCTTAAGACATCACTACAACCGTTCCTTGACTTGCCAAATAAGAAAGATTTGAATCATAATTATAAGAAATTTTTCATTCCATCAGAATTTAGAATGAGGTTGTATTAAGTAAAGTGCTCTTCCTTTTCAGACTATAGCAATTCTGTAGCTTTAGTAAACACTAAAAAATCATGGGCTTTCCTTGTTTTCTTCTGAAGTCTCTATAAATTGAAGTCAGTTTCATGGGAAACACATTATCCAAATAAACTTTTAGGTCGCTTCATAGGCTCCCTCGGTCATATTGATTCAAGTAGATAAAATGTGAATCCTGAAAATGATGATAGAAATGCTAAGTACATCGATCTCACAGATGACTCATACGAATAGCTTTAATCATTCCTTTTCTGGATGCAAGAGATAGGTTCTTTTATTTACGAGGTTAAGATCTGTGTATCTAACTCAAAGACTACATAGTTCTTCCTTATACATTACTAAAATGAAATCATGTACTTTCATGGTGTTTAAAGGTCTGTAAACCCTCCAAATTCCATTCATTTAGAATATATTTAAGACAATTTAAAGACCAGGTTGCAAATATATTCATAATCAAGTTTTCTGAATGAATATAAATGTGCAAACAGAGAAAAACATTTTCCTGCATTTTGATGAACTAAAATTCACCCTCCTACAGAAATAACTACCTGTTACAGCACCAATGACTAACTGAAGGTGATTGGGAGACACAAAGATTAGCATTCCAAACTAGATAATTTTATGGAACAAGTCTTGATTTGTAGATAGATATGTTATAGATAAAATGTATATGCTAAAAAAAAAAAACAGCAAGCAATATATCATATGAACAGAAAATTTAATGTGCTTTGGTTCCCTACTTTAATAATTTTGAAGTTTCTGACAACCTTGACTTGGAAAATTGAAGTTGAAGCACTCCGAATTAGCATTTAGGCCATATTCCAAATATATGTTATGGTTTTTTTCTGTGTAGTTTTTACTGGATACTGTGTGTAAGCATGTTTATCCATGTGTGTGAAAAAGCTTAAAGATAAACTGGCTTGGGCCCTTAATATTGGATCAAAGAATGTTATTATTTTAACTGCAATTTCGAAACAATTTCCAAGAAGAATATATGTTATTTTTTTCTCATTACTTGTAAGGCAGAAATGTTACTTGAGGATTTAAAAACCAATCCAGAAATCCCTTGTCCATTGTAAAATAAAAAAAAATGCTGAATCCCATTTTCGTTTCTCTACAAGTTTATCAATTATTGATTATACTTTCCCTGTTTTGAGTAGCATAGTTTCAAGCCAAAAACTTTATAATCTATTTCAACACAGCAAAGCTATTATCATGCCTTCTGAAAATAATGGCTTCCATGAGATGATGATAATAGATCATCTTGAATTAGAAATCCTTTGTGTAGTCTCTTTCAAAGCAAGCAAGTGATCTGAAATGGAATGTGTGCCTCTTTGTTCCATTCACTGTGCCATACACTTAATTCAACACAAGTCTCAAGTACCTATTCTGTGCCAAGCACCGTTCTCAGTGCAAGGGACAAAAAAGATGAAAGCTGTTGTCACAAACCTAGCGCTCCTGTTAATTCTGAAGATGGTCATGAAAAATAATTACAGTATAGAGTAGTACTTGTAATAACAGCGTTGCGGACAAGATGTGAAAACAGCACAGAAATTGGAAGGATCCCCTTGAAGGGCACTGACCAGAAATGATTCATAAGATGTTACCTAAAATGGGTTGTGAAGGATGAATAAGAGTTTTCAAATGCTAAGATCTTATTTATCCTTAACTATGATTTAATTTCTATCTTCAGATAACAGCACAGTGAAAATATTTATATCCTAATATGGGAACAGTAATGAAATTTAATTTAGTTTTTTAATATCCTTAGGGCAGTGAAATTAAGATTTTTTTTTTACTAAGAATGTAATAATGTTAACCTCATGGTAAATATTTCGTATTTTCAGGATAATGACTGATAAAGTTTTAGGGATAAATTTGTATCTAAAGCAGTAATATCAGCTGTTCAAAGGACTTAGACAATCTGGAAGAAACCATGAGAAGAGATGCAAATTCAGAAATAATAATGGTCTATGTGATCTGACTTACGTAAAGACATTCATTTGTTACGTGGAATATTTGTTTAGTATCTATTGTGCACAAGAGATCATTCCAGCCTCCTATAACACAGATATAAAGCAATTTCCTTTAGAAAGTTTACAGTATGGTTATGGAGATCACTTACTAAGTCATGATTAACTGGTTGAGGACTATGGCAGAGGTAACCCACAATACCAGATGGAGGGATACTAACAAAGAAACGAAAGGTGATACAAGGATTCCCAGAAGAAAGGCTATTTGAGGTAAAACTGAAGAGAGTTAGAGTTAGCCACTTCAAAAAACCTAGGGAGCACAGTTTAAGTAAAAGTAATAGAACTTACAAATGCCATGATGGAGGAGACCACACCAATTGTTATTTTGGAGATTACATATGGAGACATATTTCCTGGAGGGTTAACCAGGAAATAAATACAAATTTTATTTTAGATTGTTTCAATTTTAGATTCTCAAATCATATTTCATGTGTGTGTGTGCATACCTGTGTATGTTTTCTCATTTAAAACAAAGCATTAGAACAGAGTTTCATTAAAAAAAAAAAATCTGCATTGAGGTAGCTTTACTTTAAACAGGATGCTGTGGCTCTTTTTTTCTTAGTGCATAAAGTTATTAATTTTTTTAAAAAATTATTTCCCAAGATGGCAAAATAAATTTCTTTCTACATGCCAAACACAATTTCTTCTTAGTGATGGGTTGACGCATTTGGATGTAAGGATCCTAATGCCTTGCCCAGGCCTCAAGGTAAAGAGTGGTGTATTTGATTAGTAGTGTCTGCCATTCATCAGGGAGTAGAGAGTGTTGAATCTGAACTCAATCCCTTAAGAAGCTTTTTGTTTTGCGTTAGGCTAAGATCCAGAGAAACAAAATCCATAATATCAATGATGGCTAACATTTATTATGCACTTACAACATGCTCACTACCACTGAAGGACTTTACATGTATTAATTCATGTAATCCTCACAACAACCCTGTGAGGTAGAAACTAATGCCCAAGAAAGTCAAGGAATATGTGCAAGGTTGGCAGCAAGTAAGGCTTCCCACACTGCAGTCAACTGCAAGAGAAGTGCTCTTGCCAGCTGTACAATAGAGCCTTGCTGTCAACTATCCATGCTAAATTATTCATAGGACAATGTCAGCCATATCAGTAATGCCCTAAAGAGTAGTAGTAATACATATTTAAATGCTAGTCAAATAAACAGTGAACAGGATACATGAGGATAGAGCAACTTCTCTTTAGCATCTCTACTTTGGAGTCAGCCAGAGCTGTTTTCAATAACTCTCTACTCCCATACTCTCTATGTTCCATACTCTCCATATTCCTTCTTTGTGTGTGTGTGTGTGTGTATGTGTGTGTGTTTTTCTTTGTATGTTTGTGTGTGTGTGTGTGTGTTTGTGTCTATAATCTATATACTCCATATCCTAACCCAGTTTCACTTTTGCATATCTCAAATGTCAGATAGGAAAAAAGTATGGTTTGGGAGTTTCACATACTGAAATTCCCTTGTCTCTGATCTTGCACAAACAACTTCTCTGATCTTCAGCATCCTCATTTTAAAATGGGAATATGTATAAAATAGCATATATTTGGTATTGTTTTCAGACATCAGTCCGATGATAGAATAGGACACTCCAGTGCTTCTACCCCCAGAAACATTAAATAACTAACCATACACAAAAATACCTTTGCCAGCGCCAAGAAAACCAGGTGAGAGATCATAGTACATGTGTGTCGCAGAAAAATAAGAAAAGACACACTGATAAGGGTAAAAAGGACAATTTTACATGACCCACATGAGCACTACCCCAACCCTAGGTAGCATGGTGTTATGTATCATCCGTAAGGGGAAGAAGAGTGAAGAGAGCACCAGATTTTGCCTTGGACCCAACACCAGGCCCCCTACAGTAAAATCCAGTGCCACTCTGGCCCCAGATACCAGGTTGGGAGCTATGGACTGAGCCTCCAGGTCTACCCTGGTGCCAAGCTGTTCCTACAGACCCGGGATGCAGGCCTACTCAGCAGACTCAGTCTCCGGGACACCCCAGTACTAGGCTGACCCCAGAAACTCCAGGCTCTAGACTGCCCACAGAGGCCCTGGGCTTAGGACCGACCCCATTGCCTGGTCAGCCCCAGAGACTCAGATGCCTGGCCGGGCCCTGGACTACCCTTGGCACTACTTTGGCCCCACAGCCCCACACTTCAGGCCTGCCCTAGCACCAGGCCAGCTCCCACAGCCCTAGTCATCAGGCCAGCACCCACAAATTCAGCTTCGAGGCCAGCCTCTGTGGATACAGGCTCAAAGCCTACTCAATGCCAGGCTGACACCTGTGGCCTTTACTGGAGGTGGCCTGGTGCATATATTGTTTTTACACACAATTAACAAATATCAGTTGTAAATCCTCGCCTATAAATATTTGCCTTAAATGTAACTGGAATGTATTCTCTAATCAAAAGACATAGAGTGGCTGGATGAATAAAAAAAAAATAAGACCTAACTATATGCTGCCTAAAGAAACTTCACCTTTCAGGACACACAGACAGAAAGTGAAGTCTGAAAAGATAGTCCATGCATATAAAAACAAAAGGAAAACAAGACCAGCTCCACTTACATAAAATAAAATTTAAGTCAAAACTATAAAACAAGACAAAAGGTCAGTATACAATAAGGGAATAATGGATCAAGAGAACATAACAATTGTAAATATATATGCACTTAATATTGGAGTATGGAAATATATCAAGCAAATATTAGTAGCTTCAAAGAGAAGGATAGGCTGTAACACATTAATGGCATAAGAAATTTAATATTGCACTTTCAGTAATAAATAGACCACTCAAACAGAAAGTCAATAAAGAAACATCAAACTTAGCCCAAAGGTAGTATAAGAAAGACAATAATAA
Source organism: Cebus imitator (assembly GCF_001604975.1). Lineage (NCBI taxonomy): Eukaryota > Metazoa > Chordata > Mammalia > Primates > Cebidae > Cebus > Cebus imitator. The sequence continues at coordinate 684,724 of NW_016107320.1, read as the reverse complement.
AGATCAGAGCAGAAATATAAAATAGAAACTAGAAAAAAAATAGAAAAGGTAAAGAGTTGTTCTGTGAAGTGATAACCAAAAATCCACAAACCTTTAGCTAGACTAAGAAAAAAAATTTTAATAAATAAAATTAGAAATGAAAAAGGAGACATTACCCTGATGTTACAGAAATAAAGTGGATGATAAAAGGCTACCTTAAACTAGGATACATAAACAAATTGGATAACCAAGATGAAATGTGTCTAAGAAATGTGTTCTTAGACACCTACAAGCTACCAAGAATGTATTAAACATTAAAAATCTGAATAGACCAATAAAGAGTAAGGAGATTAAATCAGTAATAAAATGTCTGTCGTTGAACACATAGACACATAGAGGGGAAAAACACACACTGGGGTCTATTGGAGGATATATATATAGTGGGAGTAGGGAGAGGATGACAAAAAATAACTTATGGATATTAAGCTTAATACTGATGTGATGAAATAATCAGTACAACAAACTCCCATGACACGTGTTTCCCTTTGTAACAAACCTGCACATCCTACACATATACCCCTGAACTTAAAGAAGAAAAAGTAAAATACAATAAAATATCTCTTATCAAAGAAAAGTAGAAGACTTAAGGGTCTCACTGCTGAATTCTACCAAACATTTAAAGAATTAATACCAATTCTTCTCAAATTCTTCCAAAAAGTTAAAGAATAGGAAATGTTTCTGAACTTATTTTAAGAGGTCAGCATTACCCTGATACTAGGTTAGGACAGTATCTAGCCAAGGACATTACAAAAATAAAATTACAGGCCAATATCCCTGATTAACATAGGTGCAAAAATTCTCAATAAAACACTAACAAATTAAGTTCATCAGCATGTTAAAAATACCATTCACCATGATCAAGTAGAGTTTACCTCAGGAATAAAAGAATGAATTCACATATGCAAATCTTTAAATATAATCCAACATACTAGCAGAATGGTGAAGAGAATCAATAAGGTCATCTCAAAAGATGCTGAAAAAGCACTTGATAAAATTCCACATCATTTGGCATAGAAGAACTATACCTGAGCACAATAAAGGCCACATATGATGATATGGTTTTGCTGTGTCCCCACCCAAATCTCATCGTGAATTGTAGTTCCCATAATTTCCACATGTCATGGGAGGACCCAGTGGGAGGTAACTGAATCATAATGGAGACAGTTACCCCAATGCTGTTCTTGTAACAGTGAGTGAGTTCTCGTCAAATCTAATGATTTTATAGGGGCTTTCCCCACCTTGTTCAGCACTTCTCCTTCCTGTCAGCATGTGAAGAAGGACATGTTTACTTTCCCTTCAGACAGAATTATAAATTTCCTGAGGCCTCCCTAGCCCTGCAGAACTGTGAGTCAATTAAATCTCTTTCACTTAAAAATTACACAGTCTCAGGAAGTTTTTATAGCAGCATGAGAATGGACTAATACATATGAGTAACTTACAGCTAATATACTCAACAAGAAAATGTTAAAAGCTTTTTCTCTGAGATCAGTAAAAAAAAAGAGAATGTCCAGAAGACATTTATGCAGCCAACAAACATACATTACTCAAAAAAAAAATGTCCACTCTCATCCCTTCTATTTAACATATTACTGAAAGTACCAACAAGAGCAATTACACAAGAGAAACAAATGAGAGGCATTCAAATTGGAAAGGAAGAAGTTAAACTGTCCCTGCTTGCAGAAGACATAATAATAAATATGCAGAAAATGCTAAAGACTCTACAAAAAACTGTTAAGAAATAAAAAACAAATTCAGTAAAGTTACAGGATACAAAAATCAACATACCAAAGTCAGTATGTTTGCTATCCACTAACAAAAATACTTAGTAAAGTCAATCAAGAAAACAATCCCATTTATAATGGCTCAAAAATAAAAAACAGAAATAAAGTTTACCAAGAAAAGAGAAGTGTATATTGAAAATTATAAAACATTGATGAAAGAAATTAGAGAAACAAATATATTAAAAGATACATGTTCATACACTGAAAGAATATTGTTAAAATGTCCATACTAACTGAAGCAATCCACAAATTCAATGCAATCCCTATCAAAATTTCAATGACATTTTTAAACAGAAATAGGAAAAAAACTAAAATTTATATGGAATCACAAAAGATATGGAATAACCAAAACAATCTTGAGCCAAAATAAATCTGGAGGTATCACACTGACTTCAAAATATACTACAAAACTACAATAATCAAAACAACATGGTAGTGGCATAGAAACAGGCTCATAGACCAATAAAGAAAAATAGCCCAGAAATAAATCTGTCCATTTATAGTGAATTGATTTTTCACAAAGTTTCCAGGAACACAAAATGAGGAAATGACAGTCTCTTCAATAAGTTATGCTGTGACAACTGAAAATCCACATGCAGTAGAATGAAACTAGACCCCTATGTCATATCATATACATATTCATACCACATTTAATTTAAGACCTGAAACTATAAAACCATGAGAAATAAAGGGGAAATTTTCCATAATATTGGTCTGGGCAATGATTTTTTAGATGTCACTCCAAATGCAAAGGCAACAAAAGCAAAAACAGGCAAATAGAATTGCATCAAATTAAAGAGCTTCTGCACAGCCAAGTAGACAGTGAACACAGTGATATGACAACCCAGAGAACGGTTTAAAAAAATGTAAATTATCACCTCTGATAAGGAGTTAGTGTCCAAAACACATAAGAAGCCCAAGAAAAACTTAAGCAAGAAAATAAATCACCTGATTAGTGAATGGGCAAAGACCTGAATTGACATTTCTCAAAAAAAAAAAGACATAAAAGAGGCCAAAAGATATGTGAAAAACTGCTTAACATCACTAATCGTCAGAGAAAGCCACAATGACCTATTACCTCACAACTGCTAGAAGGGCTATTATTAAAAGGGAAAAAGATAAATGTTGGTGAGGATGTAGAGAAAAATATTTGCACTCTGTTCTTGGGAATATAAATTAGTATGGTCATTATGGAAAACAGTATGGAGGTCCCTCTGACAATTAAAAATAGAACTGCCATATGACCCAGCAACTCACTACTGGTATATAGCCAAAGGAAATGGAATCAGTATGTTAAAGAGTTAATCTGCACTCTGTTCACTGCAGTGTCACTCACAATAGCCAAGATATGGAATCAGTCTGTCAATTGATGAATGGATAAAGAAAATGTACTATATGATGGCATACTATCCACTCTTAAAAAAGAAGGAAATCTTGTCTTTTGTGACAACATGAATGAACCTGGATGACATTAGGTTAAGCGAAATAGCCAGGCACAGAGAGAAAAATGTAGAATGCTATTACTTATATATAGCATTTGAAACAGCCAACTCATAGAAGTAGAGAACAGAATGGGGATTACCAAAATATGGGGGATCAGTGGGTGGGGTTGGGAAGAACAAATAATACAAAACGTCAGTTACAGGGGAAGAATAAGTTCAAGAAATCTATTGGACAATATGATGACTATAGGTAATAACAGTATACTACAGTCAGTCAATATTTGTAACTTTTTTGAAATATTGCCATATCTTATCACAATGCCTCCAAAAAGAGTAACAAGTGTATTTCACCAGCAATACAACAGAAACTATTTCACTCATTGACTATGATATTTTAAAACTTTTGCCAACAGTATGGTGAAAATAGTTTTATTGTTTGTAAGTTTTCATTTCCTTGAGAACCAGGAATATGAATATTAATTATATGCTTATTTCCATTTTACATACATGTGTATTACATGTTATATAGTATTTGGATTTTAATTAAAGTGCAGCTTTCCATTTCCACTACTAAGTTCCAATAACATTTTATTCTGTTTGACACACTATTTACTTAAAGTAGCAGGCAATTTCTTTATCATAACTTATGTTTCATATGCTTGACACACTTAATTTGCAAAAAAGTAAATAACCAGCAAGTGATTGACTATTTTGAAAATGCAACTTAATATCATACAGATAAAAGGATTCCTGTATTCCAGCTCATACAGCAGCTATTACACAAGACCATGAGATAGCAAATTTGTTATTTAAATAGCTACATGGATAGATCTAATAGTACTCAACATATTTCTTTACCTCCTTTTTCATGTTAATGAATATAGTGGGAACATATCATACACGGCTGACAAACTAGTCTTAAATGTCCTATGGTCTTTTTAAAATGTGATTTCGTTGGCCAGGCACAGTGGCTCACACCTGTAATCCCAGAACTTTGGGAGGCCAAGGCAGGTGGATCACCTGAGGTCAGGAGTTCAAGACCAGCCTGACCAACATGATGAATCCTTGTCTCTACTAGAAATACAAAAAAATTAGCTGGGTGTGATGGCAGGTGCCTGTAATCCCAGCAACCAGGCAGACTGAGGCATGAGAATTGCTTGTACCCGGGAGGCAGAGGTTGCAGTGAGCCAAGACATACCATTGCACTCCAGCCTGGGCAACAAGAGCGAAACTGTTTCAAAAAAAAAAAAAAAAAAGTTATTTTATTCCCAAGTGAAATTAATATGATTATATTTACTTGATTATAGTGTTTTTATTTTAAATGCTTTGCATCATTATAAATGTTTTTCAATAAAAAGTGCTAAATATCTATCCAATATTGGAAAACGTCATGTTACTAGGGTAGCTACAGTTTTTAAGCATGTCAAAAGATAATTTTTTGTTTTCTGTTTTCATAACTATCAAAGTCAGGATGCATTGTTAAAATTGTGGACTGGTAAATTTTGTTAGAAACTTGACTGCAAAGCTATACAAAACTTAGATTAAAATATATTATTAGATAAAATGTGTATGTATCAAATTTAATGCATTTATCTACAGAACTGAAGTAAATGAAATTATCCAAAAATTTCAATAAGTGAAAATTTATTTCTAAATAAAATAGTAAAATATACATAAGATAAATTATTGTTTTTAATGGAATATTGTTTTTAATGGAATATTTTTATTATAATACTAAAACATCAGCAATTATTTTTTATAAGAATGAGGTGGCTTACATAATTTAAACCTTATAAATAGCCATTTATATTTTTCTATAAAACTGAGTTTAGTTTAAATTAATTAAATATTTTGTCATGATCTAGTGCCATGAGAAAAAAATTCTTAAATGAAAATATTTGTTTTAAATGTTTTAGATAAAATTTGTATGTTTATGAATATTTGGTAACCCTTGGTCAAATATTTCAAATATACTTAGGTAAGTATTTAATTCTTAGTAATTATCTATTAAATTGTCATAATATAGAATTTATTTTAAAGTATGCATAAACAATAATTATTTTGGTACCACATAAAAATGTCTGTTTTCCAATAAATATGAATATTATTTCATAGTAATAACATGATTTATAATATTTTATATAGCTTATTTATTTTCTTTATATGGTTTTAGTTAAATACATAATTTATTTATATGGCTACATACACATACAGAGTGGGTGAATCAAACAATCATGAGAAGTATTTCCTAGTCAAATTCAGAGTGTTTGCAGAGAAATGCATATACTGATTTTAATATATTTTCTAACTTTCCTTAATATAAAACAAGAACAAATCATTTTTATTACAGAGTCTAAGTATGAATACACACATATACGTGCACAAACACAAGTATAATTTTCAGATGGTGAAAGACTTTTGAATCCTTATATGTGGGGAAAAAAGGATGTCAACAATTTCACTGTAATTAAATATATAAGCCAGAAAATATATTAAATTACTACCCCAAAAAGACAAAATCATTAGTCAATCTGTAATATATTCTGTTAATTTTTAGCTGGTCCTGAGTTCTTCTACTACCTTTTCAATGATGAAACTAATTCAGACATAAAATGCAATGCTGTACATAAGATGAAAAAGGCTAACGGAAGAAAAGGAAAATAATTAGCATATATATTCTTCAGGTTTATTTTTAGCTGCATTCACTTTTTTTTTTTTTATTTGCAGGAAATGCTCATTTTGTGAGAAAAGTCATTTGTATTCATAATAAGATGATAAAGGTACTGTCTTTACCATCACTTTCTGACGCTGAGTTAGGATGTTGAGAAACTTTCTATGTACAAGCCTAAAATTATCTACAAAAAAGCCAGCCATATCAAGACCAACCTTCATTTCTCTGATTAACCCCACCAATGGGTCAGAAAAAAGCAAACGCCTAACTGACGGCAGTTCCCTTTTGTGCTGATGCCCTCTACTCGTGTCCACACCCTCTGTGTCAGCTCCCTGTCTCTCCCATCTTGGCTTCACTTTTCTGATAGAGTAAGCAAGGTTTGAAATCAGGCCACAATTTGGGGAACTGCCAAGTCAGCTGCAGCACTACAGGGCAATATACCCCACTGTGCCACAAAGTAATTCATTTCTGAATAGCTCATTATATTTCCTCTAAATTAGCAAGATTCAAAGGTGACCTAAAACAAACCAACAAATATGTCCTTTATAAATAAGATCCCAAATCCACAACCAGATTATTACTTGATATGGGTTAACATATATTGCCACTTTTGAATCGTTTTCTTCCTTATTGAAAGACTATACATTCTACCACCTAATACACTACGTATTTGATGTGAACTCTTCATGCACATCTAAATATAAATTTATATTTAAGATACTTTTCAGAAATACTACATATGACATCGCAAAATTTTGTGTAGTATTACAGCACTTCCTCCTCTTTCCACATCAAATAAGAACAGTTTTTGCTCAGCCAAACCCAGGCTTCCCACTTGAAGAAAGAGATGGGATTGTGACTTTGCTTATCATGGGGGTATATATTGTTTATTATTTAATAGTGCTTCAACTGCAATCTCCTCTACTCCCATAATGCTGATATAAACAGTTTCTCAAAAGGCATAGCACTTACTGATTAGATATTTTGTTACTTATTTATTTCTGAGATGGAGTCTTGCTCTGTTGCCCAGGCTGGAGTGCATTGGTGGGATATCGGCTCACTGCAACCTCTGCCTCCTGGGTTCAAGCGATTCTCCTGCCACAGCCTCCCCAGTAGCTGGAATCACTGGCACCCATCGCCACACCAGCTAATTTTGAATATTTAGTAGAGACAGGGTTTCATCATGTTGGTCGGGCTAGTCTCTAACTCCTGACCTCATGATCCACCTGCCTTGGCCTCCCAAAGTGCTAGGATTATAGGCATGAGCGACCACACCTTGACAACTATTTTGTTATTTCTGCTAATTTCTCTCACCATCTGACCCTTAACACATGGAGCACTACTGCCTTCGTAACATTCTCCATCTAGAGCAAGGGCAGAAAATGTTTTACAATAGCATCCTCAACCATTGGTTCAAAGTCCTATGGGGTCCCTCTATTGAGGAAGACAAGGATGTTGTTGATTTCATTCCTTTAATTTGCTATAAAATAACCATTTATTTGTTTTTAATCTCTTAAAGCAGAACAGTGTGGAAACTTAACAAATGTGTCTCCAGAAGATTAGAAAATTCAGTAACAATGTTGGTTTGACATTGATAAACTTTCCTGGTGGTTTAGACCCTTACATAATTTTCAGTTATTCTTATTCTTAAATTTATGTCCATAATGGTATAAATTTATGCTGGTCTGTTTTAGATGACCCATCAAATAGATAATTCATATCAAACATAATAGAGCGGGTTGTTTTTTGATATACATTTAAGTAAATTGTTTTTTTGATATTTTTATCTGAGTTAAATTAGATAGCGCATGTTACTTGCCAAAAAAAGTTAAAAAGGCAACATCATTTTTCTTGTTATTTTAAAAACGTATGGAAATAGTATAAAATAACATTACAATACAATTTAAAAATATATAACAATCTTTTCTGTATTCAAAAATAATTTGTTAAAAACGTAATTTCTTAAGCTTTTAGTATACAAACATGAGGAAATTGTTTTTGAATTCCTTAGAATAATGACAAGATTATATTTTATAATAAAATAAATTTTTGAGTCAAAAAATGTTTAGAATCATTTTCTAAACATTTTTCTAAGTTTCAATACACTTTGGTTTTCAGTACTTTAGTGTTACAAGTGAAACAGAATGCTTTCTTCAAGTGAAAACTAAACATACTATACATAGGATCTTTCTCTGGTTTAAGTTGAAATGCCAACCTGCTCCCACAAGGTTCTCTCTGGAAAACAGTTTGAAAATCATTGATGATTCCCCTCCCCTTCGATACACAAACAATTCTGCCCATATTCCCATGATTTCCTGCAAAATAAAGCCTAACTGCTATCCCTATATTTGAATATTATTTAGATCCTGATTTACAAATAAAGCTTTGATTCCAAATGAGTTTATTCCCTAACTTATAACTTATGTAATATATATGCCTATGCTATATCGAATAAATGTCAATGTCATGGGCTACAAACCCTAACTTTGCACTTCAAATTTGCTTGTCACATGTCCATTTGGCAAGGGGGCACTGTTAAACTTGGTTCTCCATCAATCCAACCCTTCTTTTTCTGCCCACTTTATCAAGGCAATTAGAAAAATTCACTTTACATTTGGATTCATTAGCTTATTAATTGCCCTACTGAGAAAGTTTGAACTCCTTGGCAGGCATCCTATATGCAGTTTTCTGTGACAGAGTCAGCCTTTGCTTTTTAGTGAAAATATTTCACTTAGGAATAGATGAAAAGAAATATTTTTCCCCAAAAATACATATAGAATCAGGAGTGATTATTTTAAAACATGGTAATCCTTCAAAGATTTCTGAAAATCTAACTTTGATGAGGGACTTTTATTAGAATGGTGTAAAATGCAAGTAACACTCATAATTGTGGTCAATTTGGAAAATGTTCACTGAGGATAGGTTATATGAAAATGATTCAGGTAGGCACTGTGAGAATAACAAAAATTGTTAACATGGAGAGTTAATTAGGACTTAATGGTAATTTGGAGTTAATTAGTTCCCCTGTGACCTGGTGAGGGGTCTGTAGGGTTAGGAAGACCTACCTTCCACCAAGAGCACAGTTCAAGGGAAGACAAGAAATTCTATGGGTAGTTTTGTAAAGTTAATTTTATATTATTTAATTCTAGTAAATAATAGTAGCTATAATCATACGAATGAAGAATAATAGTAAATTATGATGGTTTTGTTTGGTTGCATGAATTCATACTACAGAAAGTAAAGCTCATTAAAAGTATTTCAGTTCATTATTGCAGGATTTATACAGGACATTGGATGTATAATTTGGTTATCAGATACATAAGCCACGTACACAGGAAATGTCTTGAGCTTTTTACAGGTATTTATTTATATGGTTAATAAATATTATACTTGGGTTAATGGGCATTGTGAAATACCCAACCAGAGGAAGAAACACACACAAAATGACTGTCATTCAAGGCAGAACATGTAATAAACACTATTTTCAATGGACAAACAAAAGGCACAGTAAAATTCAGATAGACTTGGGGATCAGAGACCTTTTACAGAGTTGATAAGAACTGAGCTGAGGCTTAAATGCTAGGTGGATTCAGGATGAATCAAAATGAGTTCTTATCTGGCAGTAAAGAAATCAAAATAAATGGAGATGATTCCACAAATCTCCATATTTTTAAACTTGGGTTAAAACACGTTTGTATACATGTTTAAACAAGTTTCTTTCCTTGGGACTGAACCACAGTAACTTGGGTTTAACATTGAGATTTAGTTAGTAAACCAGTGATTCCAAGATTTCATCTTTCAGGTTATTTCTTATTATTATTTATCCTGGCAAAGCACATTTGTTTATGTTTATATTCTTCCCTTGCAAATATAGAACAAGTATGACTGCAGTGATGTGCATCCCACTGTTCTGCTACTCTGACAAAACAGATTCTCTGATCAGAGTTGAAGACCCTATTCATCAGCCCAACTGATTGCAAGTGACATTTGACAAAGTGGCTAATCAGAGCAGTAGTCAGTTCCCCTCAGTGCAGAGGCCATCCAATCCAACAGACTCTCACTGGCTAAGGGGAAACAAAATTAGAAGAAAAGGACCAAGAATACTCTCCACCACACTCTTTAATGAGACAAACTAATATCCAGATTCTGAATAACGCATTTTTCCTGTTTAAATATATTGATATACCTGAACATGAATGCAAAAGACTGCCATGGTCTTTAACATCCAATCACAAATGAATATTATATAGATTGCATTCTATTACATTATATTTTTAGTACACTTACATACATTGAAAAATTTCTATTTTGGCTACTTGCTTTCAGACTGATTTCCATTCTATAGTGAACAGTATTTTTAATATAATACAGAGCACATATTTTTTAAACTAAAGCAATGGAAATTTTGCTTTCCATTTAGTTTTTGAGTTATTAGTAAAATAAATGTATAGAGTATTAGAAAAATAAATGATATAGTATTTATTAGTAAAATAAATTATTAGCTAAAAATAAACATCAAAATAATGACCATTCAAATTAATTCCCCCAAATCATTTTTCATTTATTTGTCTATTCACTTATATCAATATGACCTTTGGATATTTACTTTTCTATGAGTTGTAATCCATTATTAGGATTATTTATCTTGATGCTAAAATTATTCCAGATTTAGCCAGTGAAGCCTCTGCCAGTTTACAGCATTCTTTTACTGTTTCCTTCATTCTTTGAACACTTTCTAACCTTCTATGGAGTAAGAGGTTCTACACTTATCTTGTTTCCCTGATGCCTCAGTCCAAGAGTCATGGTTCCTTTTGCTGAAGATTGACATCTAGAAACTAACATCAGGATGCTAGATGTGCTCATTGCTACTGAGGTGGTATTGCTTCTAGCCCCTCTCAGCAGACACAGCTAAGATACAGATGATGAAGATGTGTATATAGTTATAGATATACAAATATCTGATGCTAATACTGCCAAAACCAATATGACATTATACCACACATGGTTGCCTTTCCCCTTTACATATTCATAACTCTCTTTTTTAACAGTGAGAAAACAGATCTCCTGCTATTCTCAATATAACTAATTTGCTCCAGCTTAAAATATACAGAAAATCTTTCAAAATTGTTAATTCATATCACTGAAAATAAAACACTGAAAAACTATAGTTTAACACGTTCATTTGTATTAATAGTTAACAGTTCATTTCATACAATATTTAAACACATTAATGTAGATGTACTCTGTCCTATGATAGTTCTAAGGCTTTGATGGATATATATATAATGTCTGCTCCTCCTGCTTCCTTACCTTGAGTGTGTGCAATGTTTATTTTTTCCTGTATTTTCCATACATAGCAATGCACTAAAAAAATTAAGTGAAATTAATACTCCATATATTATTGTTCAAAACAAACTGTCTCTTTCAATTAAAAAATACATTGGATAAAGTTTGACAGAAGGATATACTCATATAATCCACACTTCTATCAAGATTTTGAATGTTTTCATTTCCCAGAAATTCTCCTTGTGCCTCTTCCAAGTCAAATCCTGTCCTTGAGAGAAATAACTTCTCTGAATTTTTCTCCACAAATTTCTTTTTTATAGAACTTCTTATAAATGCAGTCACACAGTATTTGCCCAAAGATGATTTTCTGGCAGTATATTTAACTCTGATTTTAAATGTTAGTTATGAATTCAAAGAGAGTATGTGGACCTAAAAGTCTTTTGCCATAATATAATACAAAATTTACTAACGAATGGCAGGAGTATTTATGCCAATGTAGGGATCTCATAATCTGTGCTTGTCTGTTTAGATACCGTAAAAGTAAGTCCAAAATTCTGAGAACCTTCTGTTATTAATATCACTGCCCATAACCGTATGTTTCTAAAGCTGCATTAATGAGCTTTTATAAATTTAGTTACACAATTATATAATTTTTATCATCTTACTGCAGTTGAAATGGCTATTATCAAAAAGACAAAAAATAACAGATACTGGTGAAGGTGTGGAGAAAGTGTATACTAGTACACTGTTGGCGAAAATGTAGACTAGTACAGTCTCTATGGAAAACAGTTTGGAGGTTCCTCAGACATTAAAAATAGAACTATCATATGATCCAGCAATCCCACTACTGAATATATATCCAATCAAAGTGTAATTGGTATGCAGGAGATGTCTGCATTTCCATATTCATTGCATCATTCTTCACAATAGCCTAGATATGGAATCAATGCAGTGTTCATTGGCAGAATGAATGAAGAAAATGTGGCAAATATAAACAATGAAATACTTTCAGCCATAAAAGAATGAAATCCTTTCATTTGCAGCAACATTGATAGAAATGCAAGTCATTATGTTAAGTGAAATAAGCCAGGCACAGAAAGAAAAATATCACATGTTCTCACTCATATGCGGGAGCTAGATAAGTGGATCTCATGAAGGTACAAAGTAGATGATGGTTGCCAGAGGCTGGAAAGAACAGGAGGAGGAGGAAGAAGATGAAGATAGTTGGTTAATGAGCACAAAAATACAGTTAAAGGGAAGGAGTAAGTTCTAGTGTCTAATAGCCCAGCAGGGTGACCATAGTTAATAATTTACTGTTACTTCAAAATAGCTAGAATAGAAGATTTGGGACACTCCAACTCAAAGAAATGATACATGCTTGAGAAAATGGAAATTTTAATTATCCTGACTTGATCATTACACATTGTATACATGTATCAAAATATCACATGTACCCCATAGACAAGCACAATTATTATGCATCCATTTAAAAAAATTGAGAAAAAGTCAAATATTCTCCAACCAGGATCAAAATTTAAACCGAATTCACTTTTGACCACAGATCTAAAAATGATAAAAATGTCTGTTTACAATCTACTTCTAAAATATCAAATAATTCATATACATTATATATAGACATATTAGTCACTTGTAAAATGTGTAAAGTTGTTATTTAAGGTAAGAAAAGGGACTCTTCAAATAATCCCACTGAATGGACAAGTAAAAAAATTTACACCCAGAAAATCTTCCAGACAAAAAGTTGTTGTCCTCAGAAAACTTGGAATAATTTTTGCTATCCAAAATAAAACTGACCAAGGCAGACGTACTTTACTGAAATTTAGAGTCACAGTTTTCTAACAGTTTTTCTCAAAAGAAGCTGTATAGAATCCTAAGAAATAATCATTTATTCAATCAAGAGATACCTAACAAGTCTCTGACACATGAAATGCACCATACTAGACAATGGAGCCATAATTGTGACTATAAAGGACATGAAGATCTTCAAAAGAAATAAAATTATGTGAGAGAATAACTGGAAGGAGAATAAATGAGTGTTGTAAGGGATAAGCTCTGGCCTTTGGGCTAAGCAGGGAACAGTTATACAAACTGCATAGGGATGAGCATTGCAGGCAGGAAATTCAATATATGGGCTTTTGTTTAAGGAGGTGTTTGGTCTATTCAATAATCCAAAAGATGGCTAGAAAAAGACAGAAGGGCAAGAGCAGCAAGAGATGAGTGTGAGGAAGCAGCAAGGGGAACTAAGGAATCTGTGGACAATGAAAAGGGATTTTGAATTCAATCTCAGGGCAAATGAAAGCCATAGGGGAGTTTAAGCCAAGAAGTAACATGATCTATATTTTTAAAAGATTGCTCTGACTCTCCAATATTGAATAATTTAGAGAAGCCCAGGAGCAGAAGCATGAAGACCAATTAGGCAAAGATATGTACAGCTACTATGCACAGCTGGGTAAGTTATATAGTGCATACATGCTTTAGATACAACAGCAGGTTAAAATGAGAGATGGTGATATGATTTGTATGTGTTCCCACCCAAATCTCACCTTGTATTGTAATAATCCCCACTTATCAAGGGTAGGGCAAGGTAGAGGGAACTGAATCAGGGGTCAGTTTCCCCAGTACTGTTCTCATGGTAGTAAGTTTCATGAAATCTGATGGTTTTATAAATGGAAGTTCCCCTGCACAAGCTCTCTTGCATGTTGCCATGTAAGAGGTGACTTTGCTCCTCCCTCGTTGGCCTTCTGCCATGATTGTGAGGTCTCCCCAGCCATTTAAACTGTGAGTCCATTAAAATTCTTTTTCTTTATAAATTACCCAGTCTCAGGTATGTCTTCATTAGCAGTGTGATAACAAACTGATACAGTAAACAGTTGGGACTCTGGTAATGGTTGTGGCAAGGGGGAGAATGTAGGGCACACACACACACATGCACACATATGATCAAATAAGATTTACATGTAGCATTTATGTGTGGGTAACAGAAAGCGATAATAGTGTCTATTTTTCTGGCTTCTGAGGAACTGATGGTTCCATATGAAGGCATGTGAAATCATGCCTAACTTTGAACCTATGAAAGTTGATATTTTTCTGACCCGACTGTGAGACATCAAGGATATATGAACTTGTAGTTGAGAGGAGAGGTTGATGTGGCCCTTTCCATGAAATTGGGAGAAGTCAACCTATTATGGCACTTATGACCTTAGAAGCAAGTGGATTACCTGGAGACGGAACACCGAAACTGAAAAATAGTGGGCTTAGGCTTAAGATCAATTGTTGCATGTACATGCTGGGGTTAATTAGAGAAAGAGTAAGCAAAGAAGACATGTGGCCCATCATGTAAGAAGAGAGCCCTAAATATGCACAATTGAAGCCAAGAGAAGTGAGTGCTTCACGTAAGAGAAAACTAACTGTGCAGAGGAGTGATACTGAGAGTTTTCAACATGGAGGTCAATTTTTAATGAGGCAACTTCAGTGGAACATTAGAAATAGAAGCCAAGTTAGAGTGAACTGATAGTGAATTGAAATTGATGAGTGGAGAAAGGGAATCGGAGAAAGCATGTAAATATAACACAGAAGAAGGTAGGCTCCGAAGGGACAGATAAAAATGAAGACAATAGCCAGAAGTGGTAGATAAAGGGAATGTTCTATTTTTAGATGAGAGATATTACCATATGCTTGGATGCTTACTAGAATTCTGCACCACAACATTTTCTTTTTTTCATCTCCTTGTTATTACATGGGAAATACTCTCCTCTTTCTGGGATTGAGTACCATTTGCAATGTGTTGCAAAGTCAAGAAGCATCACACATTTGTAGAACAATAACTCACTGAAATTGAGTTAAGAGGTTCTCAGTCTTGGTGGTGTAATAGGTTTGATAGTCATAGAGATGATTTATTCTGAAATCAAACTGCTGACAGCTTCTTTCGTCTTCAATCCTTCTTCACCTGCAGAAATTCAAAGACCTCTTCAGATGCATCCAAATGAAAAGGGAATGATTCACCATCTAAGTCAAAAGCGTAAAGAAAGAGGCAGAAAGGGGTAAAAATGGGGAAAGGGATTGGGGAGGAGGCTAAGGAGAAAAAGATTTATTTTTCATGCACCTGGCTTTTCTCCCCTACATAGGTTTTGAAATTTGTCCTTGCTGTTATCTGTAATTTTCCCTTAAATTGCTGTATAGAATGAATACCACCATTTTTATATAGCTATCCTCCTCTTGATAGACATGTAATTTGTTTCCATTTGAGGCCTGTTGTAAATAATAACCATGAGCTTTTCTCATACATCTCTTGGTGGACATATGCATATATCTTCCTTGAGTACATACCTAGGGTTAGAATTGTTGAGTGGTAGGATAGGTGTATGTTAAGCTTTAGGAGATACTGACAGGTTTTCCTAAGTAATTGTCCCAATTCTGGCAATATGGAGAGACTGGTTTCTCCACAGTCTTGCCTACCGTTGGTGTTACCATTAAAAAAAAAAAAAAAAAAACTTAGCTACCACAGTGACTGTGAGTGGTTTTAACTTTTACTTTTATTGAAATTCATGTTTATTTAAAAACTTCCTAGGTAACTGTAATACGCATCTGGGTTTGAAACCATTGTTTAAACAGTCGCATCAAAAAGTCGGACTGCACCTGGAGGTATGTTTAAGCATGTGAGCTGGAAGAATAGGATGGATAAGAAACGGGAAGGAGGTAGCATAGTTTGGGTGCACCAAGACAGTGGAAGGCTACAGTGGGAAAGAGGAAGAACTAATGAGAGATGAACTCAAGGCCAAGATCAATGTGAATGTTGAAGTCACAACGTTAATGTCAAAGCTTGGATGGTGAAGGGAAGAATCAATCTGAGCCATAATTTAGAGTGTTCCATCTTGAGAAAAGAATTTTTTGAGTTGGGTTGTTTATTCCCAGGAGTCTATCAAGATTTCATCAAGAAGAGGAGAGAAAAATCAGGAGCAAAGAATTTTTAATTTTAAAAAAAGAAGATAATTTGGAGCTGAGACAGTTACCCTAACCTTCCTTTCCTTAGGTATGCGAGGAGCTAAAGAAAAATCCTCCAATTGTGAGGGCTTCATGAAGGTGAGTTTCTAAGTACACATCCAGCTTTCAGTAAAATCAAGAAGGTGAAAAGAGGAGATAAGGGCATTTGCTGAAAACAGGTTAGAAATCCCAAAAGGCAGTGGGAAGCAAGTGAGTGAGGGTGGTGGGTGGACTGAGTCATGCCAAGATTAGGACAGATAGCATGCTTCCCGGTGTCCTGGCTACGGGGGAGTAGAGGAGGATCTGTGCATCTGACAGTGTCCACAGTTAGTGGAAGGCATTGCATTGCGGGCTTAGTTCTGATGGTACTTCCTTGAGTGTGTCTTTCTAGTCTCAGTACTATATTCTCTGAGGCTTTCCTCTTCATGTGGAGCTGAACCCTAAAGCTTGTTTGGGAAATATGACAAAGATTGGGGCATGATTTCCTAGGAAGAAAAAACAAATTAAGACTTAATGGACAAGTGAATTTTGGAAATGCTAAACATCTAATAAATTTCACCATTAAATATTCTTTGGAAATTCATGTGGTTAAAAAATATATCCAATTTTAATTTTGCCTGACCCCAAATTTTTCAAGATATTTGATTTCAGAACATGTTGAAGGATAATGGCTTCCACTGAACTCTATGTGAAAAACATTGATCTAATATATTTATTCTTGATCTTAAATTATCTATTTGGCACTCTTCCCCACATTACTCCAATCCACATAGCTTGATTCCTTTGACCCCCCCTCAAAGCGTAGCTCCTACAATTCCAACAGAGCAAACCTAAGAAGCATAACTTCAAAATCCAGCATTTCTCCAAAATAACTCTAAATCTACATTCTAACCCACGTTCAGTAACTGAACTCCTACCTTGACCTTGTAATTGTGTCTAGTTTGCAAAATTCCAAGTGTCCTCTCTTCCCTATTTGAGGCTTTGATTTGACAGCAGGTCTTTTATCCCAGCCCATCCAAACACTAAGACCACATCATGGTCATGTCAGCTCTTCTGGATAGCAAATTTGTCTTTCTTTCTGCTCCTCTCATAATTGTGAATTTTCCTAGTTTTTCTTTTATTTTTTCCTCACGTAGTAGTCACTATCTCTTGCTAGAGAAAGAATCTTCATTCTTTTCATGCAGGCTTTCTTCCTGGCTGAGTTTCCTCTCATCTTCCATAGCTGATTTCACATGAGTACTTGCTTACATGGTGCATAAGTCTGTTCTAGCTTACCTCCTGTACTAACCTACAGTCCTAATCCTGTGTGTCCAATGTGAAAGGTAGCTGGCTGCCTATCTTATAACCACAAATAACAAAAAGCAGGCCAGTAAAAGTAATTCGAGGAAAAATGATTTTTCCCATTCTGAGTCTCATGAGATTTACTAACCATAAAAAAGAAAGTCAGAGGTGATGCTGGTTTTACTTCTTTATTTTTCTTTATTTGGGAGTGGGGACTCAGTGAAAATATGAGATAACACCTCTGAACAGACACACTGCTGACACATAGGTTTCTCTTTTCAATGACATTTACCTGGATTACCCTCATTCAATCTGGGTATTTCTTAACATACATTCTGAAGAACGTACTTTCTACCATTTACACATATGCTTTTATGAGTTTGACACAAACTGGCATGTCATGCTACTCTGTGACTGTCAGAAATCTGACACCAAAACCCAGAAGCCCCCGTTCTTAAATCATGACTGCCTTATCATCCTTGACAAAACTGAAAGCAGAAAACAAATTTTGCATCCAAGGCATGAAATTAACATAGCATATTTGACCTTTGCAAAGTGGATGTGCGGATGTGATGTGCAGACAGTAAAGGGATGTAGCAAAGCTTTAGTCTATTACCTTGACAATAACTAAGCAAAATGATATTGACCATACATTCTCAAGATATTGATCAGTATCTGTGATCAGTATAAGTGAAAATTTAGTTCATGCTCATAATGAAATATGTTAATACCAAACAATGGTAATTGCTTATTTTCAAAGTCAGCTCAACATTAATGAAAATATTTAAAAAAACAGTCACCCATATTGATTCCTCTGACTTCCCTTCTGATGTTAATTCATATGAGTCAGTGCAGCTCAACTACCTATGTGCTCCTCAAATTACACCTAAATATCTGCTGTCCTCATCCCTCAGGCAGGATGTAGCTTGGAAGCTATTAATAGCTTATATACTAGTGCTAATCCCGGTGTCGCCCCCCACACCACACGGGTAAGTACCCAAAATTCTAACCCCTGGAGTGCTGCAATGAGAAATAACAGCTTTCTTCTCCTTGGGAAGATAACCTGCCTGTTTGGCCCTTTATTCCATGTTTTGGGTGGAAACGAGCCACAGGATACAAAGTTAAACATTGTATTAATACTTCAATGTGTTAACTCTTCCATTCACTAGGTGTGTAACCTTTGAAAACTTGTTTAACTTAAGACTTTATTTTGCAATGGCTGCCGTCCTAGTTTGTATATGACCATATCACTTCTCTTATACCCCCTAAGTAACTCCCCATTACTTAAAGGATAAGTCTCATCCTTGTGGTAGGACATGCAAGGCTCTTTATAATATGGTTCCTGCCTTTCCAATCCACACTCAGATTCCAGCTAGTCCCAATCTCCAGCCATAATTTGCTGTGCAAACTTGAATACATTTCTGGACTCTCTGAACTCCAGTTTTCATATCCATAAAACAGATATTTTAATACTATATACTTGGCATAGATATTTTGCTCAAAATAAAGCCTGGTTCATAGAAATTCTCAGAAAATATTGGTTATTAGTATCATTAGTACTTGATTTTTTTTTGTTATGCTTTCATATATATGGTAGGTCTTGTCCAAACATGACTCTGGATGAACACAGAGGAAAAATGTCTAGGTCCTAACAATGCAGGAACAAGTAATGTATGACTGTGTAAGAATTTCAGGAAAAANAAAAAAAAAAAAAAAAAAAAAAACATGAACACTAAGCCCAAAAACATGGCTTGATAACGAGTAGCATTATTGGTTTATGTGCAAGAATGAACTATTTCTAGGCAATGGTATGGTTTTTATGAGACTGAGAAGGTCAGAGCCTTGGATCCCCTTTGCCAAAGCTCCTAGACAATGTGAATTTCTCACTTGTCAGGTGATGCTGGCTGCCACTGTCAACCAATGAGAATCATCAGGGAGATCCTGAGAAGCAATGCTTGAGCAGCTCTCCAAGCCCTATCACACCTTTGAGATGCATAATAGAGCTAGTGAGCAGAAGCCGTCACTTTCCTTGAGTTGCACGTTCAGCCGTGATCCCAGCCTGATACTGGGATATGCCACTCCATGCCTTTGCTTCTCCACCTGCCTGAAAGTCCAGTTCCCCTTTGACCTGCCTTTTTCATTGAAAATGCTGCCATCCTTTATTTTTCCAACAACTAAATAGCAAGCTTGAGTGAAATTTATTGATAGTAAAGCTGGGTAAAGCAGTGATGTGATAAGATGTCCTCCTGCTGTTCATTTTTAAATCTGTTTAGAAAATGTATCTAAGCAGTTTGTTGTCCCTGAAAAAATTAATTCCTCTCTAAAAGGCTTAGTTCTAAATGCCTTTGTGAGACAGCTCTCTCAGCCCCTTACTCCCTGGCTCAGATCAAGAACTGCTGCTTAAAACACTAATCTCAAGGACTCCTTCCTTCAGACCCTTGGATCTAAATATCGTTTGGAGCTTTCAGCTGTGGGCATAGACTTTTCCCATTCTTCTCTTTGCTGACATAAGATAGTATGAACTGATCTGAGAGGAATATGTTACTGTTTTCTGGTTCTATTGTGAATGTTAATTAGAAAAAAAGAACAGTATCTTTTTTCTTGTGCTTCTCATTATATTTTCTGCAACCTGGAAACAGGAACTCTTACTTTGACATTCAAACAGTGCCAGGCCCATTGTAAGATGAACAATAAACCCACTATTAATGAACAAACGGATGAATACATGAATGATGTTGTTTTTCTGTCTTCTTTGCCTTAATGTAGGTGACAAAAAAAATCACTAGAAATAATAGTGTTCAAAATGCAGATAAGAGGTGCCTACATTTCTTTCTTTGTAATTGTATTTTAATCTAAATGTTTTTTCCTCTCCTAAATAAAGTTTTCTGCCTTATTCACAGCTGACTAAAGGAGATTTTGCACAACTGGTTGTATATGCAGGTTTAACATGAGCTAATATGTCAATATTCATAGAGCTCCACCTCATTAAATCCATCTTGCTAGTGACTTGGACTATGTAAGATGTATTTTTTAAGGGTCCCAAATTGTGCCGGTGTCAGCAATCCAGCACCTGTTAGTCATCATGGACCCAGTTCACCCCTCTGAGCTATTGCTTAGCATTCTGACAGGCAAGGTTTCTGACAAGCAAGCTGAAGGTGACAGGGATGGATGTTTTGAGAGTAGAATGCAGCAGGGCACTCACCTCTGCCAGACTGCATACACGAGGCTCTGAGGATGCGAGGTCACGCTGCCAACAGCCATGATGGGCGTGTGGGCTACAGCGCCCTTGATTGGGTAAACATGCTCTGGCATCGCTGTGCCCTGATTAGCACTGTGTGGGCCGATCAGCACTAGGCTGGAGCACAGCGCTTTCAGGGGAAGAACATATGGGAAGTTCAGATGTTCAAAGGGTGGCTTCACCCCATGTGCAGCCAGTAACCCTCTTTGAAGAATTATCATACCCTATCTTGAGCAAGAATATGCAGGAAGGTTCCAAATGAAAGTGCTATCTGAGGAAGAATCTGATCATTTTCTTTTCAGGGACTCCCTACTTGGTGTTCCTAATAGACACCATGACTTTAAAAGATGTTATCCTTGAAACACGCAAACGCTGTCTTTCTATGATGAAAATATTTCAATACTACTGTATACCAGAGATAATTATCAAACCTTCCCCCACAGCTAGTAGAGTTGAAGCAGTCCACATGTTACCAGGTCATATAATTTATCAATATATATTATTACATTATTCATTACTTCTTCATTTAATAATTAAATAAGCCTATGGAGCATTTACAATAGACCAAAAATATTAAAGGGATAATAGACATAGGCAAGTATTAAAAGGAAGACTAATAGAAGAAATTCATTTACTTACAAAGGACCCAATATGGCACAGTGAACTGTAAATTAACTGACAGCTAAGCAATTAGTCCCAATTCTTCCAATAATTAGCTGCGCTCCCTGGGCCTCAGTTTTCTCACTCAGAGCTAATCATATTCACCTAAATGATTACAAATGTCCTTTCCAGCCCTAAAATGTTATCAATTTGTATCCTTTATCTTTCTAATCATGTAGTCAATTTATTCATCCACTTGTGAATTTTGTGAATCTCATCACCTAATCTGTGCCAAGCAGAGTTCTAGGTGGTGACGATACTCTAGCCATAAAACATTTGAGCTTAAGTTACAGTGCAGCAAGTTGAATTTTTGCATACAAGGAAACAATATTTCAAAAAGTCATCAAGACAGTGAATAAAAGTTAAACAAGGAAACTGAATAGAGAACAACCGTTAATTTCACTAGGGTGGTCAAGTAGATGGAGCTATCACATTTCAGTAGGAAGTTACCAACCATACACATGTACGCTAATAAATTAACAAGATAATTTATAATAGTGATAATGCCCCAATACATCTTTCTTTTTTTTTTAAGGGAAGGGCTATAGGTCATGTTGGATATGAGTTACCTTCAGGTATGCTCCATGTATCTTTTCTATATACTGTGGTCTATGTTGAAAGAGAAGGTCCAACCTGGAACATGTCACTCGTGAAGTAAAAAAATGGAAAGCTGAGCTGAATCACATTCTTAAAGTTTCTGATGTGATAGGGTGTGTGCCACCATGTTTTGCTGGTCAAGCCAAGTTGGATATAACACTCCTCCCTTCAGAAGGAGGATGTGAAGTGTGCATTTGTGTGCAATAATAAATTCTAGAACGAACCTTAAAAATCTTAATTTTCCATGCACCTTACGTTAATTTTACTAACATTTCAACAGATGTGTCAAACGCCTTTTGACCATGCTAAATGGTCAAATTTATCAGATTATCTCTTAATCTCTTTGGCTTTCCCCTGGAGCTCTTCTTCCCAGATGTTTTCATTTGATTATGTCAATCGAACAGCTGTTGACAACTAGGATATCCTGTCAACATTTTTTGTGTTCACTTAGGTTTCTTAGATCCCATGTCTTCTTTAAGAAAACCTTGTGTCAAAGTTATACAGCTTATAGGATATGTTACATTTTATTTTTACCACCGCAACTTGAAAATATTTGATCTATCCTTAATATATCTAAATGTATATTACATACATATAAGAGATAAAATATTGTATTTAGAAGTGGGAAAGAAAATTATAGATAATGAAAACCAGGTGTTTTTAAATGAAATTTATTAAGTTGAAAGTTATTTTTACAAATAGCTTATGTAAAATGTCTCTCTGGGTCACATTTTTTTTATGTTTTCTGTATCTAATTGTTCTACCAAAATCAGTTTCTTGCTATTCTGGAAGTATTATCAGCTAGACTGAAATGTCTAAAGGTGCTACTATACATTTTCTGTTTGAAA
The DNA here is from genome assembly GCF_001604975.1 of Cebus imitator. Classification (NCBI taxonomy): domain Eukaryota; kingdom Metazoa; phylum Chordata; class Mammalia; order Primates; family Cebidae; genus Cebus; species Cebus imitator. Next base: position 661,883 of record NW_016107320.1, on the reverse strand, counting down.
GCACAATGATAAAATATTTTTCCATGAAAAATATCTATAAAGATACTCTTTCAGTATAGAATTCTTGATTAAAATTTATAAAATAAAATATTTGTATTCCCTTCCTTAATTGATTATAATTACGGTAAGCTAACAAAAATATTAACTGTCAGTTTCTTAATTAGTTTGCATAAGTAATCATCAAAGTTCATACACAACATTTTACCTCCTAAGGAGCAGATGAACTCAAGTTGACACTTGCTAAAAGAGCTGATATGAGTGCAATAATGTTTGAAGACAAGTCATTAAAATAAGGTTATTTTTTAGTGAATAAATTTTCTAAGAATGACAATTACCAGATTATTTACATCAATTATTATGTAATGGTTTCTTTTAGATCCTCCATAAAAGGGAAGTAATTAAAAATTGCTTTAGAACTCGGCAGTTCTAAAGCAATTAGTTTAATATTGCTTAGAAAATAATCACAAACTAGTTTAATATTGCAAAAATTATAAGAATTCAAGAAAACATCCAATTGAAAAATATATAATTAGGTTTCAAATATTTGAAATGCTATCTTCCTAAATTATTGACACTTAACTTACATATTTGTTTCTTTGCTTATATTGAATTTCTCAACATAATGAATCACCAACAAAAGTATGGGATTAGGAAAATATTACCTGGTAAACCAGTTAGCATGCTTTGAATAGTTAGGAGAATTTTACTCTCCCTTATATAGCACAAGAAATCTCAGTTTATGTCTTCAGTTCTTTCCAAGGTCTTTTCATTCTTTGTCTCAGTAACTTTTTCTTTCTTAGCGCTGACAAGTTTAAAATAGAGGAATAGAACAATGGGTGTTGAGAGGGGCAATGTGCTCTGGCTCTGAGATTTCCTGAACAAGAGTTCTTATAGGATATAACAAGCATTCAAGCCCTGACGTCTCTATACCAGGGCCATTCTCAGGACTACGTTTGCAGAAAGCAACCTTAGGGATGAGAAAATGTCTCCCTTTGGGACAAAGAGCAAGCTTGTATCCTTGACTTTGGGACCTGTATGCAGTAGACATTCTGGGTTCTTATATTCTCCAAAAGAGTGTTGTTTTGTGTTTGTTGTTTTAGCAGGCATTTATTAATAACATGCCTAAATTCAAACTGAAAAATTTATCTCCTGGGCAATGGTTGGAGCTCAAATCTCAGTTCAGTTTTTAGCCCTGGCTGGATTGCTTAGATACTCCACCATACTTGAAGGTGCAGGGATCAGCCAGGAATTTGGTTAGAGTTTATATATAGAATATGGGTTTCCTCCCTGCCTTCTGGACCTTTCCTTTCTGGGATTTCTTCCACACATTTCCACTGGCTATGATTGAACAATCTTTGTTCCCTAGCTCTTCAAGCCACCAAAAATGATAATTTTTCCCCCCATTTATTTATTTTATTGCATTTTAGGTTTTGGGGTACATGTGAAGAACATGCAAAATTGTTGCATAGGTACACACGTAGCAGTGTGATTTGCTGCCTTCCTCCCCATCACCTACATCTGGCATCGTTCCCCTTGCTATCTCTCCCTCTCCCCAGCTCCCCACCCCCCCCCATCCCTCCCCTATTTCCCCCCCACTGACCCCAGTGTGTAGTGCTCCCCTCCCTGTGTCCATGTGTTCTCATTGTTCAACACCCGCCTATGAGTGAGAACATGCGGTGTTTGATCTTCTGCTCTTCTGTCAGTTTGCTGAGAATGATGGTTTCCAGGTTCATCCATGTCCCTACAAAGGACACAAACTCATAGTTTTTGACGGCTGCATAATATTCCATGGTGTATATGTGCCACATTTTCCCTGTCCAGTTTATCATCGATGGGCATTTGGGCTGGTTCCAGGTCTTTGCTATTGTAAAGTGCTGCAATGAACATTCATGTGCACGTGTCCTTACAGTAGAACGATTTATCCAAAGGAGAATTTTTATCAAATGTTAGCCAGCTACCATCATCTGAATACATCCCCCAAAATTCCTGTGTTGAAATTAAATAGCCAATGTGATAGTATTAAAAGTAGGGACATTTCAGAAGTGATTAAGTCATGAGGGCGGAGCTCTCATGGATAGGATTAGAGACCCTATAAAAGGGTTTGAGACAAACTAACACAGGAACAGAAAACCAAACACCACATGTTCTCACTCATAAATGAGATCTGAACAGTGGGAACACATGGACACTGGAGGAGAACATCACACACCAGGTCCTGTCGGGGGTGGACAGAAAGGGGAGGGATAGCATTAGAAGTACCTGATGTAGATGATGGGTTGATGGCTGCAGCAAAACACCATGACACATGTATACCTATGTAACAAACCTGCACGTTCCGCACATGTATCCTAGACCATAAAGTATAAAAAACAAAAATAAAATAAATAAAAATTTGTAAAAACAGGCTTGAGAGACTGGGTTCATTCTGTCCTGCTCTTGTCATTTCAGACTTAGCAATCTTTCTTTTTTTGCCCTTCCACATCTCGCCGCGTGAGGACACCATTTCACCCTTTCTGTCACATGAGGACAGAGTAAGAAGGCTCGTGTAAGACACCGAATGCCAGTGCCTTGCTCACAAACTTCCCAGTGGCAAGAAGTCAGAGAGATACATTTCTATCATTTATAAACTACACAGTCTCAACTATTTTGGTGTAATGGCACAATCAGACTAAGACATCACCCTGCAAGGTGTTCAAGATAAAGCTATAACAATGGAAACTTCACACAAAGCTATTTTCATCCTCTAAAGTTTGACTCCTGCCCAGTATCTTGCTGCTTTTTGTGGCTTTCCAAAGCTTTATGTAATTGTTTGTCATATTTTCCAGAGTTTATTATCTAGGGAAGAGTTAGACCAGTAGCAGATGCTCTGCTGTACCTGAATATCTACTCCTCAACTTTAGTTAAAAGAGTAAAAATTGTAGACATTCTTGCTGTAACCTCTCCCTGAATATCCAATAGACTTGCTTTTCATATGTGATCATTTCACCCCTTCATAAGAACCACTCTCACTTTAAAAGCTTTAAGTTTTTACTATATTTAATGAAAAGATTAGCCTCTTACACCAGTCATAAAAAATAGAACAATCTTCTCAACCAAGTAATGATGCAACCATTATGCAACTTAAGCTTGTAAATAAAACGTGAAAATAAAGTCTCATCTTCTATTAAAATATCATATGCTTTTTTAAAATTAAAATTTAAGACTTAAACTGCTAAAGTAGGTTTTCGTATGTCTATATCTTTCTAGAAAAAGAGGCCCACCACTTCCATTTTACCATCCCTATGCAATGATAATGATATTTAGGGCTTCAAACTACTGCAAATAGAAATGGTCCAGTAGTCATTTGAATATATCTATATCCATTACGCACACATAGACATTTTACTTACTTTGGGAAAATCGGCCCATGTAAATGATAATAAACTTAGCTTGAAAAATAACATTTAGATTTAAAAATGTAACATTTGTAATCTAGCACTTTCATATGACTTTAAAATAGGAGGATCAGTTAAAGCAGTTATTTTGATAATAAATTTTAAAATATATACTTTGTTTTATAAATTAATGCAAGCTGAATCATCAAGAAGGATTTGTTAAATATCACTACATATGATTAATCCATTTGGCTCATTTTAGTAAAGATATAGAACTAGGAAATGTATTCAAAGATACACAGTTTCAACTTGTTTAAGAATACTTAAATAGACCTAACCTAACAAAGAACTGCCTAGTAGGAGTTCTCAGAAAGATACTAAAAAGGTTATCAACTGTATTTAAAATGGTACCCACAGTGTACTTGGGGATGATTTGAAGGCATTTAATATCTTTCCCATATTTCACATATCTCTTGGGCTTGCCTAAAAAATCCTGCCTTTAGAGAATAAATCAAAAGTAAACTCTTTTTCTTGCTCAGCATTAATGAAGTTCCATGGTGCTAGGTATGATTCCCCACTAGTTTAATAGGCTTCATTTTCTTTGGCACTTTTGTAAGAGAAAATCAGAGTCCAGAGAAATTGACTATAGTATATTAACAATCAAAATTGTGATGTGCCAATGAACAAAATCGTATTTAATATGTATCGCTTGTCCCCATTCAGGAATGTGATTGGTTAATGATTGCTTATATTGTTCTTCTATTGGGATAATCTTTGCAAAGCTTATGAAAAGGTGGTCTACATGATCATGTCTTACAGGGAGAAAAAGTTATATTAGAAAGAAAACAATATTATAGTTAGACAAAATAATTCAGAAAATTGAGTAACATCATTTGGCAATAATTTACGTTTTATTGCAGTGAAAGGATAGCCTAATTTATTCCTTTATGACCACCAATGATTTTTAAAAATCTCTTTCAAAGTGCAGATCTCTTTTAATGCACTTCAACTTTTGCCAGAGCCATACTGTCTTCATTATTCTGAAATGACTTTGAATATTGCTTTTCCAAAGATTTAAATTATTTTTACACACACAATGCTTCACAGAAGACTAGTGAACCACAATGCATGACTGGTTATTACTGTCATAATTTGAAAGACATCTGAAACAAGACTTAAGTGAAGTCATGGGGTATTTCTACTTGAAATGGAGTCATGAGTACTTTTAAAATTTAACTTTCTTCATAAGAAGAATTCTCACTGCTTCATTTTTCTTATATCATTTCATGTCTAAGGCTTACAGCTGAGTGTTGTCCTGAGTCAAGGTTTGTATTTCTCTATATATCACACACAAAAATTGATTACTTTATTTTCCATTATTCCAATATTTTATTCTGGTAATGTATAATAACATAGGCCTTCAACTATGACTCAAATTTTCTATATTTCGGGATTTTTCTTTTGGTTTTCTTTTATTCATCTTCTAACTACCCTTCAAGTGCTAGTGTTCTCCAAATGTTTCTCACTTTAGAAGCAGGAAACTACTCCCTCACTAGGTGTTTAGACCAGCTTATTTCCAGCTTATTTCTTGTCTCTTTCTTCATTTCATTCCTGAGTGATTTATCTATGGCCATGACATGACCCATACTATACATCTGTGCTCCAAACTTTTGCATTCAAATGCTTCTGGGACATAACTATCTATATTTCTCATGAGCACAAAGCCACAAACATCGGAAGCAGAATTCATCACTTACCACCTTAGGCCTCTAGCATGCCATATCACTATGAATGACACCATCATTTTTTGTCATTCAAGCCTATAATTTATCTGTTCTCACGTTTTCCCTTTCCTATCCTACACATATTTTATATAATTGAAACCAACCCCATAGTCCCATAGGTAAGTTTTCTAGATAAACATAGAAATTGACCCTTCTGGTCTTAGAGTTTCAATCTTATATTTGTTTTATCTGAGTTTCTTCCTCAGGATAAAACCTTCAGGCCTCTCAAAAAAGAGTTTGAGTTTCAGTCAAAGAACTGAAACTCACCAGATCACTACATCCAGACAATCAAAATACTGGGCCCCTCATTCATTCACCGTAATTGCTTCTTTGTCCCTCCCTAGTTCCTGTTCTTACACATTGTTATATTTCTTCCTTGCTGTATAAGCCCCAATTTTGATGGTTCAGAGAGATGGATTTGAGACTGAGCTCCCATCTACTCCAGCACCCAATTAAATCCTTCTTCCTTGGCAATACTCATACTCCCAGTCATCGGCTTTCTGTGCAGAGAGAGCAGGACCTAGACCAAACCCCTGGTGTTTTGGTAACATAACTGTGTCCTATTGGTTCTTTTGTGCCAATTTTCATTAGTACGTCTACTTGACATCAGTTGCAGTTTGTACCGTTTTCGTTTTTTTTCCTGTGCCATTTCAAGAGCTTCCACCCCATGTCTCCAGGCTTTACTTTTCTAAATTAATCCAACACAACACCAGCAAGGGAGAATTCCCAAAGCAAAAATCTGATCATGCATGTCAGTCCTGCCAAATCTGGATCATTTTCCCTTGGTATCACTTCCTGTCTTCCTGCATCCATGTATCCTCCAACCAGAAACAACTGCTCACTCCACATGAGACCCACTCCTCTGTGCCTTGTTACGTGCTCCGGACTCTGTTTCAAATCCCATTTTCTCACCCCTTCCCTTGCATACATACGTTTCCTATGATTCACTTTGGTATTTTTTTTCTCATTTTCAAGGCAGAATTTAAAGATTCATGTTATAATTCCTTCCTCTTCTCCCGACCCAGAGGGCCTAGTTAAGACCCCATGCTTACTGATATTTTATCTATGGTATCACTTATCACATGGTCAAGACTGAGCTTTATATTTAAATTTTTATTTTCAGGTTTATTTATCTTTCTCTTTCTATTTTTTAAGACTTTCATAATCAACTTTTAGGATTCCTTCTGCTCTATTTGCACCTTCTGACATTAATATTTTCTTCAACTCAAAATATCCTACCACTGTATCCAATTACCTCCATTTCTTCCATTTTAAAATATTCTTTTTGCATTGAATATATCACTTTTTTCTTTTGAGGATACGCATCACTAGGCTTTTAGACCAGTTTATTTCCATTTCCTGCCTCTCAAATTCTGCCACCTAGTCTCTCGGTAAGATTTTTATTCACAGAAAATTTGACACTAAGCCCAATACATTACCATGGAGGAATATTATAGTTGGAAAGGAAGAGGATTTCACTGTATCTAAAGTATGGCCTGAACTGACAAGCAAATACAATCTCACTCAAAAGTAATACCTTTATACATATCATCTGTATTCACTGAGGTTTGCATAAGCAAGGAATAGTTATGATGTAGGGAAATAAAACCTTCTTATGATATTGAAATAAACATGAACTCTATATGAATATGTGGTCATACACATAACAATTAAACTTTTAAAATACATATATAGATGATTGTGTGTAAATGTTTATAGTTTTTTACCTGAATTGAATATATCTGTTTGAAATTTCCAATTTTGTGTAATCTCCAGTCATTTATTTCCATATAGGATACTCCTTCATCGCAAAACCCATATGCTCTTGTTTGCCTGCACATTCTATCCACCCTGTACACACTATTCTTGTAATTTTTAAATAGGCATACTGAGTTTTTTTTTTTTTTCTCTAATTGTCTTTATTTTCACAATTGGTCTAAAAACCCATGTGTTTTAGAACTAGAAGAAATTATTTTCTTCAGCCTTCTGTTTTTAGATACATAAATCTTATTATCCCTACTGTATTGATAAACTACTATAGATAAGGAAATTAAGTGACTTTGAAGAGGTGATCCAATGTGTATTAGGACCTGATATCCCAGAAGTAAGGGCTCATAATCCCATTCCCTAGTGCCCTCGGCAATGCTCATGTAAGTATCCATTATTGCTATGCATTGATTTTGCCAAATCATCTTTTAAAACTTTTTATATTTGTACCACTTCTTAGTGTTCTAAACTTGATAAAATAATTTCACATTATTTTCTTTGATTACACTTATATTATCATCTATCTACCTCGAAACTCAATCATTTCTTCTTCCATCTATAGATACCTATTGGCAATTTATGCCATGCACTGCACAAGATACAGAAATTAAATATAAGCCATCATCACAGAGCTCACAGTCTAATGAGAGATAAAACAACTAAGCAATGCAATCTGAAAAGCATCCCCATGCCTCCTGTGCCAAGATACAGGAAAACATTAGATAGGTAATGGGAAGAATAAAATGAGCAAAATAAGACCTAAAGGATGATTTAGAAAAGTCATGTTAATTACGAAAATTATGTTCCAGGCACAGAGTACCATGCAACAGGCCATGGTGCATCTTTGTGACGAAAAGTAGCTTAAAATGGCTGGGTCATAGGACATAAAAGCAGTGTCATAAAAGATGCCACTAGAGGTCTGAATCTGAATAGAAATCAAATCTTCATGAACTTTTAAACTCTTATAAGGAAAGTTGGATTTTATTCTAAAGAAAATAAGAAGTAAAGGATTAACCTCCTGTTCTAATGTCCCATTATGTGATGAGTCAAACTTCCAACATTATTGTGATACTCCTCCTTGGTTTCCGATTTCCATTCTAAAGAGACTTATTTTTATGGTCATCACCCTGCCTAGAAGTTTTTCAATTGAATATCTATTTTCAGTTATGTCCAGACTGTAGGCACTAGTAAACATTTAAGATTTAGAGTTAAAATATGTTATCATTATCAGAATTTATTGAGCACTTAACCACGTCAGGGATTGGGCTAACTTCATTTGTTATCCTGACTTATAACTATGAAAACCCATGATATAATCCTCTTTATCTCCCAATTACAGATGAGAACTTTATGTTCATAGAAGTTAAATAATTTGCCAAAAAAATCAAACAGCTAGTAAATTTGTCGTGTCAGTTTTACATCCATACTTGTATAGTCACTTCCTTTACACACAACACATCCTTGCAAAGAATACGGGAAATCCAGTATGTGAAACTTGGAAAGAGTAAATGGATTTTTTAAGAAGAAAGTGTACATTTGCAAAAATCTTCAAAGATATATTAATACCATTTAAGATATTTCCCAACTTTAATAAATTCTCTCATTTAAAAATTTCCTCAGCAATACAGAGTCAATCCAATTAAACCCCACAAACCACAGAGTCTAAATATTTGATTTATCTGAGTCCAATTTTTTTCCCTAGTATTAAGTTTACGGGTCTGTGCTTCTATTACTAATGTTAGCACTTTCATTTTTCTATTTTACATTTATTATTTAAAAACAATAAGAACAGATTACAACAAAAGCTGCTTGTCAAAAAAATTAAGCCCTATTGGACAAAAAGGGGCTACTGCTGAAGTTAAAGTATCAGCTGACAGGCAGCACCATTTCCAATATTCCAGAATGTTCTTTCTACATTTCATGATCAAAGCCTTTACTCCATGTACTCAAATTCAATGGATAGATTTTATTGCATAATTTATGACAATACAGAGGCTCTTTGCTTGTTTTTTGTTGTTTCTTGTTTGTTTTGTTTTTTGGTAGAAACAGGGTCTTGCCATGATGCCCAGGCTGGTCTCAAATCCTTGGCCTCCAGCAATCTTCCTGCCTCAGCCTCCCACAGTGCTAGGATTACAGGGGTGAACCCCAGACCTACACACAATGGAAAGTTTTGAAAGCATATTGGTCAAAGTCTAGAATTTTTATTATTTACAAGGTTATTGTGAATATTGTAAAACTGAATGTAAGGGTTGTATTTTCCAAGTGTGTATATCTAAAGATTTTCAAGATTTTATAGCAGTAGAATTTGCATTCATATTTTTTTCTGATTTTCTTTTAGGTTAAGGCCACCCGGTAGTACACCAGCCCAATATGTTTTGGAACAGTAACCTCCAGGTTCTATTTCTGAATCCCCCACTTTTAATTCACTCTGATAGTTCTGATCACAGTAGCCTAAATGCACTACCTTACTTTTGCTTACCATGGAATCCACATATTACTTTATTCCAGGATTACGGTCTTCTCCATTCATTGTGATCATCTTGGCACATAAAGCACTTAATATCCCAGAGAATGCATTTCCCACACCCTATTTTAAATTACTTATCCAAATACTGAAAAATGCAATACATTCCTGACTTTCTACTTTTCTTAACTGCTTTAATACCTGTGCTCTTTTCTTTATAAGCCATAGAAGTGTGTGTAAATATATGTTTCATTTTATATATTTTGTTAGGCATGCACACACACACACCCCTGCAAGGAAAACAGAAAAATAAATTAATTGGGGTAAATAAATATGTAATTTTTTGTGTTAAGATTCCCTGCTTGATCAAAATTATTAGCATTCCATAAAAATTCTTCTAGTGTGAAATTTTTCCTTCTTGTGCTACATGTCGTTTCTACACAAACTAGCCAAATGAAAGACACCTCAAATTTTGATGATCATATTAGTTATTCTCAGCAAGCTTCAAAGCACTCTTCTGATCACCATAATTACAATTTTGGGAGCACTGCAATGCATAAATAAATGCGTTCAGAAAATTATAAACACTAGATTTGTTTTCATTTTATCAAGAGAACTCATTTTTAAAGTTCATCTTCTCTGAAGGCTTTCCTATATATAAAAGCAACTGGAAAATTTATATATACATGTTTGTTTCATTGTTCTGCAACTAATATGCAACTGACACTTTTGGTAGGTACAGCATTTTTTTGTAACAGCAAAGCACTTATACACATAAAATGAAAATGAACATATAATAATTGACTGGGACTTGATTTTAAGGTAATAGACTAAGTCCCTCTAACAATAAATATCTAAGCACTCAGAGGAAAGAATGTAATGAGTAAAAATTGCACAGGGCCCATGGGCTTTCCAGAAAGACTTTGAAATCCTCTAGCTTGCATATGAAAATTTATTGCAAATGAATTTTTACAGCACAGGGATGTTACTTAAAGAGCAATTCAGGGCTCAGTGTGATATTTAGATTTAATATTTTACAAGCTTTACAGTTAACTTCTTTTCATTCCTTGGAAGTACAAACAGGATGTAGTCTTCTAGCTGAATGAGTGTATCAGCCTTCTTATTATTTATGATTTTAGAGAACAACTTAGTAGCATAGTGGAAAAAACACAGGATCTGCTATCAAAACACTGGTTTTCATCTCTGATCTGCCACTTAGCCAAAAGTCCTCAGACAAATTATTAGAGTGCTAAATTTAAGTGGAGAAATAATCTCTTAGTAGGGGTGAGATAACTTGAACACTAACAAGTAGGTACTCAATAATGTTAGGCAACTTCCAAACTAGTAATATCTAAGAAGAAATCTGACTTCTTATGGATGCTATTTCATTTTTCAAGGGAAAGAAAAACTTTTTAGAAAAATTTGATTTGTTATATAGTAATAACTTAAAATTCCTTTTGATTGACAGTCTTTAGTAATGAGCTTTAGGCTTTACAATGTTTAAATACTTAAAAGAGCAATTTGATGATATCAGTGATCATAAAATATGAAAAGAACATATTCTTCCTATTAGTTTTACAGGAAAAGACTGTGTCTTTGTCTAATCTGAACAATTAGCATTTACTCCCATTAATTTTTCAAAGAATTAGCTAGATTTCTTTGACAAATCTGTAATAATAAATCCTTATGAAGGGAGCAAGACTGGACTTTGAAAAATGTATGTTCTACTCACAAGTCTTCTATTTATTAATCATGTGATGTTAGGCAAAAGTTTTCAATGTAATATGATTAAAATATTTGTCCTATCTACTTCACAGAGCTATGCCAATAAGGGTCAGGACAGCCTCATGACTGGGGACCAGTCTGCACCCAGCTCCAGGGATCTCCACTGCCTTGCATAGGCCCTGGCGTCTGAAGTCTGCTTCTATCTTCTGAGTTTTCATAACCCATTCAAAATCTGTTCTTCATTCCTTAGCAACTGAACTGGCTGCAGGGTGAAATACTCTCCATCTTCCTGCTCTTTATTTTCTAGACAACCTCTCAATGCTGCACATGTCTCATTCCCAATAAAGGAAGGGAATTCAGATTAGATCGACAGACTGGCCACCTAGGAAGTGTGCCTTTAGATACAAAATTCATTCATGCAGAACTCACATCTTGTCAAGGGAGAGCTAAATCTTAAAGAAACTGAAATTTATCATTGAAATTATTTATATGTCCATGTTATGGTTTGAAGCATAAGCAAAATAGCAACAACAAAAACCCCACCACACGCTATCAGAGTTCTTTGGAACTCAAAATTCCCCCCATTAATTTCATTCTATTGGTTAAAGCATTTTTTCTACAAACAAGTTAAAAAGCTTTTATACTCCCTTAAATATAAACAACATCAACCCAACCTGGCCTGTCCTATAACCTATTGCCACATATCAACTTTGTTGCTTTTCCAGCTAAGCGGTGCAGAAATCAGATATAGAACATTAAATTTGAGATAAAGGCCAGGATTTTGTGACATGGTTTTAACCAGGAAGGTCAAGATTTAGTAAGGAGTCACATTGGGAGTTCTGAAAAAAAAGAAAGTGCAAGGCCTCCAAAGGGAAAATTGACAAGGCTTTGCAAGAAATTTCATACACTTGATAATTTTGTTAAAATAATTTGTGTAATGGAGACGACTCAAATCTCAGAGCATGAAATTATCATATTTTAGTCCAAACCTCCAAGTGCAAAACTCATTTCCAGAGAGCAACATATGACTCTTAGAAGGATATTCTTTCTAGGGTCCAAAATGAATCTTGTATCTTTGCTTGCAATGATTGTCCACAGAGATGTGGCTTCTCTCATGTTGCTGGGAGTGATTTTCTGAAGTATAAAGGTAAAGGCATTAGGCTAAGAACTGCTGAACAGGAGACTTGTTTTAAGGGCAGAGACATGTTCAATTTCTTATATACTGATCACAGCTCATGTCAGCATGGGCTTCATGTGGCGATCACAAATACAAAAGGCCAGTGCTTCTAAGCTGACCAGGCAGTGGAGGAAGTGGGTGGCAGTCATGCTGTGTCATGGTGGGATCTCTTTTGTTGCTGTTATTTTTTACTCAGAGAAGTGAACATTTACACTTCTTTAATAATCAGAATATCTTCACAACTGCTGATAACAAACTAAAAATATTGCTTGGCTATCATTTCATTTCCTAGTGCTATCCTAATTTTCTTTTCCCAGTTGCTATGAGGGAAAAGTAAAGAGAGAGGATGGGGCAGAGAAAATGAATCACATCATTCACAAATCCTGAATAATGATTCACAATAAATTAATACATAAGATTAATGAAAATGACAAGTCATGATGCTTAACTTTATGTGTCAGCTTGGCTAGGCTATGATGCTCAGATGCTTAATCAGACACCAGCATCTATGTTACTGAGAAGGTATTTTTAGATGTGATTAACATTTTAATCTGTAAATATCCAGGAAAGCAGACTGCTCTCCATAATGTGGATGGGTCTTATCCAATCAGTTGAAGGCTAAGGTAAAGACTGAAGATCAAAGAATTTGACCTCAAGATTGCAACATAGAAACTCTGCCTGAGCTGCCAGCCTGCTAGCTTGCCCTTGTCCCTGTTGTCCTAAAATTTGGACTAGCTGCCCCCACAACTTTGTGAGCTAATTCTTTAAAATACAACTCTCTTCTCCCTCAGAGAATGAGAGTTCTGTAACTGAAAAAGAGCCCTAGCATACCTAGCTCTATTTTGCTCTAATCTCCCCACCATGTGGCGAAATCTTTTAGGTTAACAGCCTTTGCATGTGCTTATCTCTGCACATAGGCCAAGTTAAATATAGGAGGAATTTGGGTTCTAGTTTAATTTTAAAGCAAGGATGATAGTAGTCCCTTCCCAAAACTAACTCCCTAGAAGATAGCATGCACACAAAAGTAACACAAGTAACGACATTATTACGTGTGAGATTTATAGGAGCATTGTGACCTAAGGACAAAGAAGTTTCACCCAGATGTCTGTGATCACAATCTCTTCCTCTTCCCCTTCTCATAACATAAAAGGAGCTTAAACTTCTACTAACTTAAGATGATTTTTTAGGACATTAGTCCACCATCTTCTCAGTCTGCTGGTTCTCCAAAATAAAGTCACCTTCCTTGCCCCAACACCTTGCCTCTCAACTTATTGGCTGTTATGCAGCTGTAGGTACGAGACTTGAACTCAGTCATAGTTATAACTCATTATCGTCTTTCAAATAGACTTTTACAATGGGCTCCTGACTTCTGTCTGTGTCTCTTGCCTTCCCCTCATTCATTTATTCTCCTTACTCTTTTAAAGTAATATGTTTTAAAAGCACATCATTCATAAATTTATTTCTGTATTCCTGGATGCATACAGGGTACATTCTAAGTTCCATAACACAGCATACAAGCCATTCTTTATTTGCTCCCTTGCTTGCTTTCTTCTCTCCTCTCCTGCCATGAAAATGTATCTGCTCTTTATTCTCCAGTCATAGAGAAATGCTTTTGTTTCCTCCTAACTCATGATACCACTTCCACATCTGGGCCTTTGCCCATGCTTTGTCATCTACTGCTAGTGTTCCTCTTGCGCTACTCCTCTCGGAGTACGCATTCCTGCATGGAATACATATTTTCTTCTTTCCTAACAGAATTAAGACATCATCTTATGCAGTCACTCTCCCCTAGTACACTGACTCTACAGTCTGGGCCAACCCTGAATCTGCATATCTGATTGTCTGTCTCTTACCACTACATCTCAATATCGTCAGCTAGACTGTGAATATGCAAAAGCATGAACTGTACCTTCCTCTCTGCCTCATCAGCACCTAACCCAATAGCTTGTCACGGAACATGCCCTAAGCAAGACTGTGTTGAATAGACACTTTAATCTTTTGGTTCAGCTAGGTTAAAATTAAATTTCATAGTAACTTATGTAAATAAACATCTTTCTTTATATATCTCATCTTTAGAGTTTGAACTCTGCAAAAGTATCTTTTTATTTGTTTTGGAATACAACTAGGATATGTAGTATTCAGACCAAAAAAATGGATTATCATTCCTGCTTAGGGTTAGGTGCTTCTAGACTAAGAAATACACTTCCCAGATTCAGAGTGAATCTAAATAATTTAGGCGTAGAATATATTTAAATTCCCAAATGGCGTTCATTTTTAAAATGCCCTGACATTTATGGGGTCATTTTCTTTTAAAAGCATGCTGAACTTTAAGAAGGAAATGAGCATGATGATCACTTTTGTAAGTTTTTTTTTTTTAAAGTAACATGGTAGCATCCAGCTAAAAAAAGTCATTGTGGTTCCAGCCTAGCACCCTCAATTTTTATCAAATGGAACAGTTGAAGCCTAAGGATTTTGAGTAATGTGACCAAAGGCACAAAACTGGTTAGGTGGAGAGCCTGGACTAGAACTTTGCCCAAGAGAGTTCTATCAGATCAGTTACTTTTACATTACTCTCCTATCAGCTGCCTGTCTATTATCACAGGCTCTAACATAAGCTACATATATTTTTTAAATTATACAAAATGCCTTTAGTATTACATGCAAAAGAGATAAATGCTTCTAATTTTTCACATATACTGATAATTTGAGGCATTTTTCTGCTATGAAGTGTAATTCACTACAATAACTTTGTGCTTGCCTACCAATATTTTTCCAAAGCAATTTAAGCATCAGTGAATCACTGATAAGTACTATCCAGAAATACAAATCATTTGACATATCCCAGAGCAAAAAAAATAACATTTTATGGAATTACCAAGTATTGACTTTTTCTTGGAACTAATATTATACAGACATAAAATTTAAAGACATGGCTTTTTGTACTGTGAGACAATAGCTTCTAAGAGATACTTAAAACATGAAGCCAGGACATATCATAGGTACCTTTTTTCCCTCCTCACATCTATGAGGATGAAGAAAATTTAAACACATTACAAATCTGGCATTTTTGTGAGCCATTTTTTATGGCCATTCTTAGAAATTTTTCAGGACTTTTATTTTTTGTCAATTCTCAGAAAGTTTTCAGGATTTTTTGGAAAGAGGATCATTATAACAAAGAGAGAAGAAAGAAAGAGGAAAGAATATGTGTTAGAGGTGATATGGGTAAATACAGAGGCTAGAAGCAACAGAAGAAAGAGGGAGAGGTAGCAAGAGAAGGATGGGAGAGAGAAAGGGAGAGAAAATTGTGATTGCTGGAAGAGTTCAAGGTTAATAGGAAATGCAAGGAGGAAAAAAGATGAGGAAATGGATGTGTTGGAAGGAGAATTTACTTTTCTTGTATAATTCGAATTCAGTCTAAACACACCATCCCTTCCTGTCCTTTGGTCAGTGACATAGCCTTTAGGCTTTTATTTCCTGTCCTTTACTATATCAGACTCTTTAGAATTTGGGCTACCTTCTTTGACTCCTGCTACATCCATCATCACCACCAATCCCAAAGCAACCAGAAGGTAGAGATTGCTCCAAGGCTGTACCTTTGACTCCTAAAGTACTTGAGTACACTCAAGGAAGTGTCTTCTTTCTTGCTTCCTACCTGCCTTTCTATGCACAATGCCTCCCCCAAACATTCTCTTTTTCATTACTATTCTTTCTCACAGAGGGGAAAAAAAAGAGATTTCTTTGGAGTGCCACTGCTCAATAAGAAACATAATTTTGGCAAACACTTTCATAGAATATGCTTCATATCAATTGATTGGGACTTTAAAAGCTACGAGATTTGACAAGTTGTGCTTTCCTACATAATTGTGGTGTGTCTCAAGTAGGGTTTGAAGTTATGAAGCCAAAAGGAAAAAGATTTTAACAACCTTAAATGTTAGATTACTTGTTTGGAATGTTCTTGTTAGAGATTCACTGCTGTAATGAAGTGGATTCTTTTTTCATGAATAATAGAAAAAGTCAGAAGTTCACTCAGTGTTTTGATGATACACTTGACCTAACTCGACTTTATTAGTAATAAGCATTACAACGGCTTCAGTGTTAAGTACAATTACAAAATCATTTAAAAATATGAATCTGACAAGAAAGAAATTAGATAAATTGAGCTATTAACATTAAATAAACCCAAGCAGTAAAATGTAAGTGTATTTCATGTATTTACAGCTGTTATTGCAGTAATTTGGAGTGGTGTGCCTGGCAGCCTTTCTATTACAAACTAAGAAAAATAAGAGCTTGCTGCAAGAATTAGATTAGCAAAAGCATTACACAATCCTTAACTTATTAGCATACATAAAAATTAGTGTGTATTCCAACATATGGCAGTCAATGAAAGAAATTCAATTTTTTTAAGTGAGGGAGAAGAATTTTTTTTTCTTTCCCATTATCATTTCCAGTATAACATTTTTTTCCTTGTATGTTGAACTCCAGAAATAGCCCCAAATTTCATTTTCAACTTTAGCATGTATTTCACAGATGAAACATGAGCCTTATCTTACTCACTCTGCTGGGAAAAGTTTCCAATTAGTATCTTCCTCCTAGACCTGCACACCAAAATTTAGATTAAGGAGGACACAAAACATCCAGCAAATCTACATAGAGAGCCCCATAAACCCGTGCAGCTCAAGAGAGGTACATGATAAAATATACCATATTTATCTTTAAAACCCTTTTGATAGATGCAGGAGACAGACTAATGCCTAGGCAGATAAGGAAGTATCCCCAGAGAATCTTCGACTGGTCCCACAAGTGCTTACACCAGATGTTTTTGTGCAGATAAGGGAACCTGCACAGGGTTTTGCCTGGACGTGCCCACACAAGACTGGAAGCCTGCATGCACTGGGGGACTGGGGTAGAGCTACCATGAATTCATGCTTTAAGCAGGGGGAAAAGCCTGGCTTCCTTGGCTTGTGTGTGCTGGCCTGGTTTTCAGTCTGTGCGGTGAGAGCCTGTTGGCAGGAACCCTACTTGCTTTGCTGAGAGCTTTCTTTTCACATAATAAGTCTGCCCTCTTCACCCTTCAATGTATTCATGTGCCTAATTTTTCCCGTTCATTAGACAAGAACCCAGATTTTAGCCAACTAAGCAGCAGAAAAATCCTGCATCACTTTTCTCCTGATATGACCTGTCTCAGTTGATGGTGCACCCATAAGAAACCTAGGAGTCACTCTCCCTCTCTCTCCACACAATACTCAGTAATAACAAATTTTTTAAATGTACTCTCTCTCTGGAGGTCAGAACTCCATCATCTTTCTGTGAAAACTGTAGCTTTTTGACTGCTCTTTTATTGCATACTTGCTCTTTCAAATCTAGCCTTCATCAGAAGGATCTGATATCTCTCAGATTTAGCACAGGTTAGATTTTACATTTTCAGTCCACTGGTAAGTGCATTTGTTTAACAGGATGTTTGGTCTGTTTACAATTATCTCCACTTATTAAGTGGTGCACAATGTTTGCTCTTAGTTCCATCATAGGTTGTATGCTGATATAAATATAAGTGTGTGTGTGTGTGTGTGTCTATATATATATATATACTTATTTATCTACTATATCATCTTTGACTTATCTGTACTTCCTCTGAGAATTTAGGTTCATTTTGGTTCTCATAGTTACCTTTATAACTATAATTTTATATAGTATTCTAATGCTCCTTTCTCCAGTTTCTGTACTATGAGTAAGAATTAAGTAACATTTTCCTTCCCCCTCAACTTTATGGATTATACTATTTTCTTAAGGCTTATCTTTATATTATTTAAGCATCCTAATGCATACATTGCCTAATGTATATGTTTTAAATTACATCTTTGAGCCTCAGCTTTATAAATCCACATTCTTACACAGTCTCCCAGCATTGCTCCTCCTTCTTCCCCACAAGTCCAGCCTCTAAAAAATATGTAATTTTTACATTGTCAGGGTTTATAACTTTTACATCCTTTTTTTTCTAATGGTGATTCTCACACCTGTTTTAGTTTTTTCTACTATATTTAATTGGATTCACTACCAGTTTTTATTAAATTTGTTATGAGCTGGAATTTATTTTAATCAGAGATCATGGAAACTGTGTTAATTGATTTTTTTAACATGTTCAAAAACAGTGTATCTGTTTATATCTGACAGACATTTTGCTTGGTTTGGTCTTAAATGTCAGTCATATATATATCTATATATATATATCTGTATATATCTATATGTTTTTGAGGACTTCATAGACATTGCTCCATTTACTTTTGGGTCCTTACTATTGCTATGGCTAAATATAAGACAAAATTATTTTTTCTGGCTCATAGATAACTTGTATTTCACCTGTATGTTAAGCGAGTATCTTTGTCTTGAGAATTTAGTAACTTTACTAGGTAGGCTACGTTTCTCAACTGCAATTATTGTCTGTTAATTTCTCCCAATATATGTTTGGTGCATTCATTTTGTAGATTCAAACCTTCTATTTCTCTGGAAAATAGTCTTCAAATGTACTGTTCAAAGGTTTTCCAATCCATTATTTGGTTATTTTATTCAGAGATCTCAACAATGTGCATTTTATTTATGTAGAATTATTTTTAAGATTCAGGGAATTCACGTACAGGTTGGTTAAATGGGTATATTGTGTGATGCTGAGGTTTGGGCTTCTAATAATCCCATTGCCCAAGCAGGGAACCTAGTCCCCGATAGGCAGCTTCTCAGTCCTTGCTTCTCCTGCTCCCTCTCCCCTTTTGGAATCCCCAGTGTCCATTGTTTCCATTTTTGAGCCCAGGAACACACATTTTTGATTGCCTGCTATTTTCTCTTTTATCCTCCTCAATCCTTCATTTCGGTCTGGTTTCTTCTCCAGCCTGTCCTCTAGTAAAACATTTTCCTCTGCCATTTTTTTATCTTGTTTTTTTCTTATTTTTTTATTTTCTTTCAGCATCTCTGTAAAGACTCCTTTTCAATCATTTATTTTATTTCAGTGGAGGCAGAGAGGGAGTGACTCCTGGCCTTCTTCCAAGCAGATATTCAGTGAAATTCTTTATGACACAAGATTTCCAGTATAATTACTTTTTTTTTTAAGTTTCTGCCTAGCCAGCTCCTTAGAAGCCCCAATACTGCTCATAATGCCTCATCTCTCTCCATCCTTCCTGCCTCACTGAAGGACTCTGTGTGTCAACCTGACCTGGACTCCCTGTACTTGGTGTCAAATGAAGTCCACAGAAGTTCCCACCACCAGCCTGAGCATCCTGCCTTTCTCAAAAAGTTGGTTGGCAGTGTGTGTTACGGACTGAATTGTGCAACCCCAACCCCAGACCAAAATTTATATATCGTAACCCCCAGTACCCCAAATGTGACTGGTTGGAAGATGAAGCCTTTAAAGAGGTAATTAAGTCAAAGATTATTAGGGTGAGCCCTAATCTAATATGGCTGGAGTCTTGAAAGGAAGAGACGATTCAGACATAGACATGATGCACAGAGGGAAGACCGCAGCCACCTGCAAGTCAAGCAGAGAGGCCTCAGCAGAAGCAATTCTATCAGCACCTTGATCTTCGACCTCTAGCCTCCAGAATCAAGAGAAAATAAACTTCTCTTATTGAAGCCAGCTAGTGCATGCCACTTTGTTATGGCAACCCTAGCAAACTCGTATAGTATGCTTCTCAAAAGGTGCTTCCTAATTCAACATTAAATTTTCTGAGATGCGTGGTGGCTAAATAATCTTTCTGTGGCTTCCCACATTCCAAAATGACCTTCACTGTGTTTGAAAGCTTTCTCTCATATATTATGCCTGGGGGGCTACAAATATCTTATAATGTATCTGAAAATGAAGCTTTTGTCAGATTTTTGTATTTCTGTATTTACAATGTAATTTTCAAATGACAAAAGGAGTAACGTCATTGATTGCATTTTAAAATCAGAAGTCTGAGATGCATTTTTCTTACTTTAACTTTTTGTTTTTTTCACTTTTTAAGTGTTTTAACTTTTTAAATGGTTTTATCTTAAAGAAACCTACTTTATGACAGATGGCTACCCCTACTTTTATCAGAGATGGCTGGTGGAGATGCACATTTTTGGAATTGGCCAGATCCAGTGGCTTTTTTTTTTTTTTAACCCTCAATAAAGCATGAGAAAGATAAAGAGGCAAAAAGGAAGGTTTGAGAGAACAGAAAACATAGAGGTTTGTACTAAGTATTAAGGAGAGGGGCAGAATAAACAAATAGGACACATAGTGAGATTTCCAGCAGGTGTTGTGTACCAGTTTGTAATTAGTGATAATGAAGGGAATGTACACAAGCGGCCAATTTATAGGATTTTTCTTAACAACAGCAATTTCCTTAAGAGGAGTTTAGAATGGGACAGAAAAGGCAGGTAATGGGGTTTAACCAGGGTTACAGGTATGCTGTGCAAGCTCAGAGACAGAGATGCAAAGGCACAGATCACTGTAAGGAGCTGACTTCAAAAAAGGAAAAGGAAACCAAAGTTGAATGAGGAAAAAATTAAATACCAAAGCTGTCCAATGGGTTGAGATACTATAATGTCCAGTATAGTTCTTTAGATCTGTTGCTTTTATTATTCTTGCTTTTTAACTGGAATGTAATTTTCTTAAGAATAAGAACTGCATGTTAAATATTTTATATATTTGGTAGAGACAAATGAGTTTACTTTTATTTATTTTGAATCCCTCTCCCAGGCAGCATGGTCTATATTAGGTACTCAATAAACACATGTTGGTTAATTAATAGATTGTGTGTGTGTGTGTGTGTGTGTGTGTGTGTGTGTGTGTGTGTGTGTGGGGGTGTGTGTGTGTGTGTGTGTGTGTGTGTGTGTGTGTTGTGGGGTAGGGGTGGGTGTGTGTATGTGTGTTACAGGGGTAGGGTGTGTGTGTGTGTATGTGTGTGTGTAAAACTGTTAAGAGGCCAGGCACGGTGGCTCAAGCCTGTAATCACAGCACTTTGGGAGGTCAAGGCAAGTGAATCACAAGGTCAGGAGTTCAAGACCAGCCTGGCCAACATGGTGAAACCCAGTCTCTACTAAAAATATAAAAAAATTAGCTGGCTGTGGTGGCGGGCACCTGTAATCTCCACTACTCAGGAGGCTGAGGCAGGAGAATCACTTGAACCCAGGAAACGGAGGTTGCATTGAGCAGAGATTGCAACACTGCACTCCAGACTGGCCTGCAATTCGAAACTCCGTCGCAAAAAAAAAAAAAAGGAAAAGAAAAGAAAACCTCTTAAGAGAGGGAGATGGGGGAGGGTGGTGGAGGGAATTTCCAAAACACTGAGTTATAGAAATTACTAAATCCATGCAAAGATCAGAAAGATTGAGACCTCTTTTTTCATTCTTGTACACTTGGACATATGGCATAGAATATAAACACGTCCAGTGCAGAGGCATGGCAGGGTGAACTGGAAGCAGGAATGACATTTCAGTACTTATTTGTCTGCAATTTACATCTATTATCCCTGAGAGGACCTTTGTTGCTTTGAGGTTGTTTCCCTTCCTACCTTCTTATTAAGTCAATATGACCTAAAGAACCATTAATGGGGCTCTAATTGAATAAAGCAACAGTTCTTTCATCATTGCCCAGTTGACTTTCTGTCATATCTAAAAATGACCTTACTTTGAAAGGCTGACTTTGAATATCATTTATGTATGAAAGGTTTACTGAAACAGTATTTAAATGTTTAGCATTTTTTTTTTTATAAACTGGAAGTCAAAGCACTGGATTTTATCGTTGATTTTACTTTATTCATTGAATTTACTACTACAGACAAAATTCCGTTTGAGAACAGGAAGGCTCATTTTTTCTATAGCTTATGAACTAATAGTCATGTTGAAATGAAATATCTACTAGTAAAAGTGGACAGATGTTAACACAAACAGAATAATACAAAACAGACTCATAGATGCCCAAGGAAATTGGAACTGTAAAATGAAAGCAAGAGAACTACAGATGATAAACTTCCATATCAATTTCCCACCTTCCTCTGGTCAGTTATGAATCCATTAACTTCCCATGTTTTTAACAAAAGCTAAATCAAATTATAAACCTTGTAATCAATGGAGGATTAGCATATAAACAGATCATCTCTCCTCAGAATAATGGTATCACTAATTTTTACATGTATAATTCATATATCCTAAATTTTCTTCATTAAACAAAATGTCTTAGGTAAATTATTTGCCAAATTAAAAATTCCCTGTACTTCCCACTCTTCTAAAATGGCCTCTAAAAATATGACAATTTAGTTAACATACAAGTTTATTGTTTCATTAAAGTAATAACTTTTTTGCCATGTCTATATATGAGAAATAAATTCATTATAATTATTACTATTATAATTAGAGATAGGGTCTCATTCTGTCATCTAGGCTGGAGTACACTGGCTCCATCACAGCTCACTGCAGCCTCAACCTCCCAGGTTCAAGCAATCCTCCCACCTTAGCCTCCTGAGTAGCCAGAGCCACAGGCATGTACTCCCACATCCAGCTAAAATGTTTTTTTCTTTTTCTTTTCCATCTTTTTGTAGAGATGGGGTTTCCCTATCTTCCCCAGGCTGGTCTCTAACTCTTTGGCTCAAGCAGCCTTCCCAACTCATTGCTGGGATTACAGGTATGGGCCACTGCACCTAGCCAAGAACTTATTTGCTTTAAAGAGTTAATTCTTCCCCATGTTCATGGTCCTTGACTTTTAGGATTGTTGTGTTCTAGTCATTTATATTCAGTTACTACTTTGCAAAAAAATTAGCTCATCACAAAATATTCTCATGACCATTAGAACATTGAAAATATTTATGTCTTTTGGAAAATTTTAGAAACTGTTTCTCTGCCTGGGTTAAAATTTTAGGTGGTAAATCTCCAAAAAAAAAATGTCCATTTTATTTTATTTCATTTTATTTTATTTTATTTTTGAGATGGAGTTTCGCTCTGTCACCCAAGCTAAAGTGCAGTGGCATGATCTCAGCTCACTACAACGACCGCCTCCCGGTGTTCAAGCCATTCTCCTGCCTCAGCCTCCTGTGTAGCTGGGATTATAGGCATGTGCCACCACACCCAACTAATTAACGTATTTTTAGTAGAGATGGGGTTTTACCCTGTTGGTCAGGCTGGTCTTGAACTCCTGACTTCGTGATCCACCCACCTCGGCCTCCCAAAGTGCTGAGACTACAGGCATGAGCCACCACCCAGTCAGCAGTTCCATTTTCAAGAAAAACATGGAATTCTGACTGGCATATGGTTATTAATGTTCTTTAGATGAATTTTGTACGTGGTCATTGTTCTGTGTTCTTTATAGATATCATAGATATCTTTTTCTGATAAATACTTCCAAGATGTACTTAAAGACAAATTTTTAATTCAGTATATTGACATATCATTTTATGTCTGTTATGCATTATAACACCCCAGAGATTACTGACAAGATGTCACTGCTTATTCAGAAGAACAAAATAAATGTGCAAAGACATTAAATAAGTTATTCAAAGTAATGAAGCTATCAATATTAGAAGACTTTCCAAAATATCAGGATCCTCACCGGGCATGGTAGCTCATGGCTGTAATCCTAGCACTTTGGGAGGCCGAGGCTGATGGATCACCTGAAGTCAGGAGTTCAAGACCAGCCTGGTCACCATGGTGAAAGTGCATCTCCACTAAAAATATAAAAATTAGCTGGGCATGGTGGTGTATGTCTGTAGTCCTAGCTACTCAGGAGGCTGGGGCAGGAAAATCACTTGAACCCAGGAGGCAGAGGTTGCAGTGAGTCAAGATCATGCCATTGCCATTGTACTCCAGCCTGGGTGACAGAATGAGACCCCATCTCAAAAAAAAAAAAAAAAGAAATCAGGATCCTATGTCTTACAAAACTAAGAACATATTTTTAAAGCCATTTAGGATTTAATATGTGAGTTTCGCTTAGCAGAACCCCAATATCTGACATTGATAAGTTGCAGATTGACTTTATCTTATGAAACCACACCAATGCCTCTCCTCATTCAGCTCCATTAGCAATGGTCAGTATAATTCAGTGGCAATAATTATGATTATGTGCTCCATCTACTATGTGTCAAGTGATCATATAATTTGATAGATACACATTATCTAATTTTATCCTCAAAATAAGTCCAGGAGATCTACGGAGTCAATTATCCTAGTTTTGATGAAGAAAATGAGCCTCAGAAAGTTAAATAACTTTGACGAATGTAGAAAGCTGATAGGAGGTGAAGCTAATATTTGAACCATGTTTATTTAAAAACAAAACCCGGACCCTACTCATGGTTATTTAATTTTAACATTATTAAGTCCTATATTCTCATTTGTAATTCCCATTTGAACTTTCTAATAATCCCCTCAATGCCTAGCACCTTAAATTCGTAAATTACCTTTCACTTACAGAAAGGGGCAATGATCAGGAAAGGTGCTTATGAAGACACTTAGATACACCTACTGAAACCTATGACTGCAATACATGATGGCTCCATTCATCAGGAAAACAAAAACAAGAAAATCTTGTTTCCAGGTTCCAACAATACAGAAATTAATTCCCTAGGAGTGGCACTGTCAATTTCACTAAAACAAGAGGATGTGGAAGATGTCAATATCTGCTCAGTCTAATCCAGAATCTTGAGGTAACCTGACAGATTGGCCATGGCAAAGAAATAACACCTGACAGACAAACCTTCTGTAAAAATTAGCTCCAGAGCAAGATGAACCATAATGTACATTTTATTTTGCTTGATTTCTCATGGATATTCTAGCCACCAACTTTGCTACTCCTTTTTTCCTCTCTTGTCCACACATCTCCCGTAGTTATAAATCCACCATTCTTCTGACAAGGGACCCCTCTCTACATTTTGCCAAGTCAACACACTTTCAAAGGCAGCCTCTGTCATTTGTGTCTGCCTATCTCTGCCAGTATCTCTTCCACCCATCATCACCTATCCTCCTGCTGTGAACAAAAACCATGCATGCTACAAAATGTAGGTTTATGATGTTCCCTTTATCTGCTGTTCTGGAATGAAATTATATTCTTCTGCATTTAAGAACATACTTTCCATGTGCTATTTTTAATTAATAAACGTCTGCTCCTAAAACCTGGTGATTTTGCAAAATGTAATTCATTTCCATGGATGTTGCATAATAAAATCTAAACTTAATTAGCATTCTTCAGAAAAGGAATACTATTTAACAAGAGTAGTAATTTTAAAAGAGCACATTCTAACAAGAAAAATATTAAAATCCTAGGGTAAATTGAAAGATGCTTATTGTAGCAACATCTGAATGATGTAACAATCTCTCCTTAGATCTCTGCATTCAAAAATCAGGAAAATATTTTGCATACTCTGAAAACTATAGCATGGTTACTAAAGACACATATAAGCCTGGGTTTGGAAAAGAACATGCATGTAACTTATTCCAATCAGCTCCTCTTAGACGTGAGTGCAGCTCTGCCCTTGATTCAATACCTATTGAATAAGTATCTGAACATACATGTTGGAGAGTTTAATCATATTAATCCTGTTCCATTTTCTCTTCTACAATCCAATATTTTAAGTCATGGATTGGCCAATTGACCTGACTTGATCATTTTACAATGTGTACATATTGAAACTGCACATTATACCTCATATATATAATTGTCAATTAAAATAATTCTGTAATTTAAAAAATAATTGTATTTTATTAAATTAGATCCCCCCCAAATTTTTACTTATTTCTCAATTGCTTTGTGGACTTTGAATATTTTCAAATATAAGGATTCTTTAAAACTCACTGAAACAAATTTTTTTTCTCTCTACACATTACCTTTCTGGAGTAATCTTCATCTATTTTCCAGCCAGGTGGAAACTTCAGTCAAGGAAGAGTTCAGCTATGTTAATGACTTTCTGAATGTCTTACATTGTACATTTTATATATAAAGAAGCATCCTTTTCAACATATATAGGCCAGCTTTGGTGAAAGGAAATGATTAATCAGCTCATCTCAGAAGATACCATGACACAGAAGAACATGGAATTTGAATTCAGACATGAGATTTAGCTCATATTTGTACTAAGTTTTGTGCCATGAATGTAGAATTAAGTAAATCACATAACTTCTCTGTACTTTTGTTTCCCTATCTCTAAAATGAAGATAATAAAACCTACTGTATAGGACTACTATAGAGATTAAAAACACCCAACACATGGTCAGTGCTATAAAATTGTCAACTCATGGAACTCTGCTAGATATAGTAAAGTTCAACCAAAATCTACAGTATGCATTAAGAAGCTTGGAACATTTCAATCTGATGTTGGAGATGATGTGTGACTTTTCCAGTATTTCCTTTGTACTTCTCAGCACAGTGCCATGTGCATGTTGGAAGAGCTGCATGTGTTATGTTAATATCAACACCCCTGCTATAAATAGAAACGTGACAGGTTCTCAACATCCCAAACACTGGTTTTTCATTCACCACGTTGCTTATGGCATGTTTTTGAAAATTTGAGTGGCTTAATGCATTTCTGCCGACAGACAAATCTCAACTGATTACAAAGCACTTTTGGATAAAGTTGCGATGACTGAACTTTCATTGGGAATAAATCTCTTAGACATGGGCATACTAAACAGCTTGCCAGAAAAATTGACGGTGTTTATTTAATAAGATTGATTTTATTTTCTGACATTGTATTTAATTATTCATTATGAAAGTCTCCTTTTTATGTGGGTTCAGCTAAACTAGTATTAACATATTATTAACAGAGCTTCAAAGAATGAAACAAGCGAAGAGTCAACCCCTTAAGTTTACTCAGAGTATGAAGTCATTTTCTGTAAATAAGCTATCATAACCTAACACAACAATCCATTAAGAAAATATAAGGCATAGTATGTATGTATTAAGCTGTCTTACTACTTTCCATGTAAATTAATGTCAGGTTTTTTTCTTTATAAACATTCACCTAAAATGCTATTTTTTAGTAACTACCATTAGCATGTAACTCATATGTCATTTTTTACTCTCTCACTCCATGTTGTTAACAAAATAGAAAAGGAATAATGTAAGTGTCCAACAGCCAACTTATGTCTCAAATAACCAATCATACTGAACAGAGAAAGGATCTAAAAGCATAAAATACCATTTTCTGAGTATTTATATGCAGTGTAACATGCATGACACTTTATTGGAGTTTGATCATATTATTGACTATCTATGTTTTACAAAAGGTAACTGAGATTAGTTAAGAATGTGCCTAAATTTACACATGCAGTAAATGTTGAAACTGAGATTCAAGCTCTTTCATCTATGGCATAAGAATAAGTCATTTAAAGAAAGTTGTCTATGAAATGTCTATGGTGTTTAGAATGTTAATTTTCTGCTGTCCAATTACATTAATCCTGCTTAAAGGTATTGTATTTTAAAATATTAACAGATTTTTCTATAACCGCTTCAGAAAAATGTATTTTTTTTACAATAAATTATTTTGCCACAATTTGTTCAGAAAAGCACAATTACAATGTATGTATTTTATATAAATGGATATGTTAATTCTTGAGTAAACATCAGAGTATAGAATTGTTTAAATAAAATATGTCTTCATAAACTAGACATTTGAGACTTAAAGCTAGGAGACATGTGAGTTCCTCTCTAAAAAAGAATAGAGCCCTGGTGAGAAAACTGTTGTCCGTTGCAGATACAATGACCTTTCCCCCTGCACTCGTATAAGCCTCTTTGATTAGTCTACCATGAGGCACAGACATCATTCTTACTGATTGCTTAGTCCCTGAACTATCGATGTATCATAAAACACACACTATGCTCCAGAAAACTATCAGAGAAATAGACTCAACCCACATGACCCTTGCACCACAATTGCAAACAAATAACGGTTCATTTTAGCTTTCCTTTTAGAAATTATAGGTAAAAACCAGTATTCTAAATTTCTCATATTCATTAGAATTTAACCACATCGCCGGGCGCGGTGGCTCAAGCCTGTAATCCCAGCACTTTGGGAGGCCGAGGCGGGTGGATCACAAGGTCAAGAGATCGAGACCATCCTGGTCAACA